>NW_024513654.1:13238558-13481740 GCF_017590135.1 Pyrgilauda ruficollis | reverse complement strand
GGGGGGGGGGGGGGGGGGGGGGGGGGGGGGGGGAGTTGGCAACCCCCCTTCCAAGTTGTACCCTCCCAGAGGGATAATGTACTCCTTGCCATCCCTGGGGGTGCATCCTGCCCCACTGTAGCTCCTCTTGCACCCTGCCAGAGATGTTTCCCTGCTCCTTTCTTCCCCTCTGCAAGAGCCTTGGAGCAGGGAGGCTGTCAGCTGGGAACCTCTTGTGCCCGAGGATGGTGGGGAGCTGCTGGGGCCAGTGAAAGCCTGAGGGGGGCTTTGCCCCCCACCTCAGATATGGAGAGGTGAGCAGCAAGAGTGTAATGGGCTCAGAGGGGAGGTGGCAGCGGCTGGGGCAGCAGCTGTCTGGTGCTGGTGGTGCTGTGCCCAGGGCTGCTTGGAGCAGACAGGTCTTGGCATCCAGACCCCAGCGGGGCCCTGACCCCTGGGGGCACCTCTCACTCTCCCAGCATGCTCTGCACTTTCTTCCTTAATTATTTTTATTATTATCATTGTTTTTCCCCCTGTAGTGATGGTGTCAGTGCAGTGGGGGAGGAGGGAAGCAAAGCAGAGTGGAGCTGTTCTCCCTCCCTGCGGGGCTGGCTCCAGCTTCGTGGCAGGGAAGCAACTTTCCCAAGGTCAGCACCTTCCCTGGGACACATTGCAGAGAACCAGCCTGTGCGCCCCTCTGGTTGGAGGGAGAGCTTCCTAAGGCACGTGCTGTGGGTCCCGGGATGGAGATGTCCAGCCAGGGCACGGCCCGGCCCGTTGCCGTATCCCTCCCTTCTGCCGAGCTGGCGCCGTGCATCCCCCACTGTCACGAGGCCGAGCTGTGCCACATGCCTTCTGCGACAGATGCGCTGGGAAAGGGATGGCAGCGAGCGGGCTGAGAGCCGCGGCGGGGGGGCCAGGCAGCCCTGACCTGTGTGGGCTCTGGCTCCCAAACACCCCCAAGGGAGCCTGGCACCTTGGGATGCCCCTGGGCCGGTTGGGGAGGAGAGGAGCAGCAGGGGCTCCGAGGCCTCATTGTGCATATTGATGTGCTCTAGTCCAGGCTTTCTTCATGTTGCCAGTGATGTTTGGGTGAAAGGTGTTACTTGCCCTGTCCCCCTCAGCGGTGAAGTGCCTGACACTAGATACTGTGTGTGCTGTGTTTCCTGCCCGCTCCTGGCATGCTGTGGCAAAGTCGATGGGTTTGTGGCTGCCTGGTGCTCAGTGAGGGGATTCCTCAGGGGTCCTCTTGTTGGCGTGAGGCACCATCGCAGCGCTCCTTGGGGCCAGTGTGAGCTCAGCCAGGATTTGCCTGGAGAATCCTGCATGGGTTAGTGCCACACCAATGCCAGCTGGTTCAGCACTGTGTATTTGCACTGGGCCCCAAGTTTATTCCAGGAATGTTGTTACCTGCTCAGCACAAACTGCTGTGAAAGCTGCTCTCTGGCGAGTGAGGGGATGCTCCTGGGGGATGGGACCTCCAGGGCAGGGAGGTACCCTTGTGGCCAGGAATGCACTGGTCAGGTGGCTGTGTGCCCCCAGGCAGGGCAGGAGCCAAACCAGCTCAAGTGTCCTCTGCCCATCCCTTTACTGTCAGATCCCTGGGTTTCATGCCACCCTCTCCTCCCCCACTGTGCTCTGGGATTCTCCTGCCATATCCGTGTTGCTAGAACACGCAAGGCGTGGGTCTGTGTGGTGTGCCAGGAGCATGCTGGGACACTTGGGAGCGTGGTGCCCCTGCACAGCAATTGTTGGTGTGTCCTGGTGCACCAGCTGCACTGTCAGCGAGAGCCCCCGGCTCTGTGCAGGGTGACACTGAGCCCTGGGGCTGCCGTTGTGCACAGTGTGGGTGCACCCCTGGGCCTGGGGAGCAGTGGGTGTGGGGACAGCTCCCCGGGTGGTGGGGTACAGGCAGGATGGGGCTGGGTGACCGTTATCAGCTGCCCGCAGGCTGCGGCTGTGGTTTCCTGCCGGTGCCGGGAGGAGGGTGCTGGGGAGCAGGCAGGGCTGCCAGGAGGCTCCTGGGCCCCACCTGGAGTAGGGATAGTGGCAGTAGTCTGCCCCTCTCCCAGGGCCTCTGCTGGGCAGGGTTGGGATGGCTGCAGCAGGGGTGATGCTTGACAGGTTTTTGGGAGGTTCACTGCTGTGTGCTCATGGGGACGTGGGAAAGTGGGCTGTGCACCATTGTTGGGAGTCCCTTTTGAGCAGGAGTGCTGGTGGGGCTCAGGAGTCTCCAAAGCTGTCAGACCAGCCTCCCAGTGCAGCTCACCCCCTTCTCTTCTGGGCAGGTCATGGATGGGGATGAACGTTAAACCCGAAGCATAATCTCCGCTGTGGCAGGCGCTGGCCCCTGTCCAGCCCTGACCCGCCCTGCCCACAGGGCGACCGATAACACCCTGCCCGCACCCCTCTGCTGCCACTTCCTTTGGGGGGCCCTATGGGATGTAGCTCCAGCCCCGCTTTTGCAGGGTGTCTCTCTGCCCCAGCTTTGTAGAACCCACAGTCAGGTAGCAGTGGTTACCCTGCACCAAGGTGATGGTGCCTGTGCCCCAGGATGGACCCATGGTTGAGAGAGTGGCACGCAGTGGTTGGGAGAGCCCCTGCTTTCTGCAGGAGCAGCAGCCTCAGGCCCTCTACTACACACCAAGGGACAGGTGTTGTGTGTGCAGCCAGATTTCTGCAGTACAGCCCAGGTGGCTGTACATAGTGCTTGCAGCCCAAGCCAGGCTGGGACATTGGTTGTGTTTGCTGGATCATTCTACAGCAGCCAGTTGCACCAACCTCTGCTCTGCAATGTGCATTCTCCTCCAACTGAGGTCTTGTGCAGCCTGGGGGTCTCTTTTCCAGGGCAGAGGTTGCTCCTGCTTGCTGTCAATAGCTGCAGGGCGGTGGGTGCCAGCTTTTGCCTACACCAGCTCCTGCCTCCCTACTAGGAGCCCATGGCAGCTCGTGGCATTGCAGGCACACAACTCTGCTGGGCATGGGGCAGGTCCAGGCACCCCGACCTGCCTGCTTCAACTGGCCCGGGGTGGGCCCGGGGTGAGCCCGGGGCAGCTGCGGGCAGGGGCAGGCAGGAGCACGGCAGCGGGAGCTCTCTCCCTGCCGGGGATGGCAGCGCAGAACTCCTGGAGGAGCCTGATGTGGTGCGGCATGGAGTTGCATGGGAATGGGGGTGCCACCTGGGTACAGGGAGTACCAGGCTGCCAAAAGTCCTTGCAGAGGGGCATTTCCCTGCTGAGGCTGGGGAGATGTCATTATGCTCCTCCCAGCTTGGTGCCCCTGCCAAATCCTTTGGGCAGCCACGGCATGCCGAGTCGCCCTGCCTGCTGCCAGCGCGTGCGCAGCAGGAGGTTTGGACGGCGGCAGGATTCCCCCCCAGAACCCCAGGCTGCCCCCGAGTGGCATAGATGGGGCTCTATGTCAATCCCTACAGGAACTGGACCTGGAGCTGTGGGAGCTGCCATCACCATCCCACCGTGGCAGTGTCCCTGCTTGGCCTAGCTGGTGGGGAGGAGGCAGCTGCTAACAGGAAGGACACGCATGTTAGCAACAAAAACACGGCAGTGAGAGGAAGCAGAAGCAATGCATTATTGATGGAGCTATTTGATGCTGCTATATTCGGAGAGCTGCTCCGGAGTGTTCAGCAGCACCGTGTGGGGGGGTGGCAGAGGGTGGGCTCAGTTGGTGGAGTTACCTGCTTCGAGTCAGCCTTGTACAGCCATGGCCCTGTAAGATGTCCTTTACCTTCTCCCAGGGGAGCTTCTAGTGTGGGAGGGCACAGTGACATGTGGGTACCAGGAGGGATGGCAGGCAGCCTTAGTGGATGGGGTTTGGTGGGTGGCAGCTCCTAACTATGTAAATCTCTTATGGATGCCAAGGGTCCTCTGTGGCTTGGGAGACAAGAGTGGAGGGAGTGCAGGGGGAACAGTGGGTCTGGGACCAGAATGCTCTCTGACCAGGGCTGAGTTCCTGGAGTTGCAGGACAGGGTGTTGAGGATTCTGCTTTGGTTGTCTTTGAAGCAGCAGTGCCTGTCCCTTGGAGGGTAGGTGGTCTTCTTGGGGGACAGAGGGCAAGTGTAGGATGCTGGGGCTGTGCAGCCATGCTGCATGTCACCTCCTCCCTGCTGTGAGTTCCCAGGCCAGGAAAGGGGCTGTAAAACGAACCATTCTTGTAACATGAGAGAATCCACCTGGAGGCTCTGGAGGAACCTTAAAACCCTGCAGCTCTGGCAGGCTGGCCCTGGGCTTCTGCAGAGGAACTGGGACTCACTACTGTGGGTGGCTATGCTGGGGCTGAGGTCTTGCAGGATGTGCATTGCGACATCTCAGGGGGCAGCACAGGAACACTGTGGGGCATTTCTCTGGTGCTAGTGCCACAGGGAAACCCCATTCTAGCAGGATGTGCCGCAGCTTGCTTGTGCACTGCACCTTCCCCGTGGAGCCTGTGGGTAGCCCAGTGGCGATGAGGCTGACCCATGACACCAGAACAAGGCGTGATGTGAGGGTGGACACTCCATGTGAACCTCATGCACTCCGGGGTTCTGCACCGCACTGTAACCTTTCTCCACATCCTCTTGCTTTGGAGAGGATAAGCACCAGTGCATGCACTTGGTTGCTGCTTGTCCACTGCTCACATACTCAGATTGATTTCTCTGTTCCACGCAGGATGCTCAAGATGTGGCCCTGTAACTTCTCATCCTGCTCTGGCAGCTTTTCCCCAGCCCCTTGGCTTTATTTCTGCCTCTGGGTGTCTGGAAGTGGTTCTGGCTTTGAAGGGTTAATCCCAGGAGCCCCCAGGATCTTCTGCCTGCCTGGCATGACTCACCATGTAGTTTCCAGCCTCCCCCAAGCCTCCTCTGGAGAGATGGCTCTGTGGCTTCTCCAGCCAAAAACGGGGGCCCCTCCTGCTCCAGAACTCCCTTTTTATCTGGTCATGCATAGCTTTAGGGAGGAGAGAAGCCCCTCCTTGAGAAACAGGGAAACAAAGCATGTTTTTGTTTGAAGGATGGTAGGATTTGCGGGGCTGGCTCTTGTGTTCTGGAAAGGGGGGGCTCCAGGATGCATGCTGTGCTGCAGGCTGCATCTGCATACCTGTGATGGTGCCCAGGTCTGGCTGCTCTTTGGACAAGTCCATGAGGTTTGGAAGTGTCAGGCCAGTCTGTCTCCAGTGCAGGCTGTGCTGTTTGCAGAGCTAGCACTCTAGATTTTTATTATTATTTTTTATGTAAGCGCGTGTCCATGTCCCTGCTCTACGCCTGCGCTTGCCAGGGCCCCGGCCGGTGTCAGTGTGAGCATGCCCTACCTCCTGCCCTGCTCGCCTGGGGTCCCTCACACACACTCTGCAGGCACACCAAGCCATGGCCACGCGGATCAGAGAGACCTGGACATTCCCTAGCTACCCTGATCCCCACTGGGTTCTTCCCATCCATTTGCCGGGGATGTATGCCTGTGCTCACTCCTGCTCCCGAGCTGCTGCCAGTTCCCTGGGCTGAGACCTGTGCTGCCTGTTGGATCAGGGCTGGACTTTGGGGAGACCAGGCAGGCATGGGGCCCTTGCTAGGGGGAGAGTGGAGGCTGTGCTCTGGGGGATATAGTGCCCTACCACAAAAACTGCGTAGCCTTCTGCTCCCCTCACAAGAGCACTTGGTGAGGAAGGGGCTCCCCCACACCGTTGCTGCCACACACACTTCCCAGCTGCATCCCAGCCCTCCTGCTCTCCATCCAGCATCTATTTAATTATTAACTCGGCTATAACCATAAACAGCTGGGGCTGCTGCAGCCACGTGGACCAGTCCAGCGCTGTCGTCAGAGCTGAGCAGGGACACGTGAGCAGTCTCGGAGGGCTGCTGAGCCCCGGGATAAATTGCTCCAGGCGTGTTTGCTGTGGATGCACTGGGCCTGGCCACGAGGCCTGGGGATGAATGGGGGCTGCTCTCTGATCCCCTGGCCATGGCACAGGTGCCAGGAGTCTCTAATATGGGGACAAAATGCCCCTTTTTCACTGTTTTGCAGTATTCTGCAGTAGCAGTGTGATGTTCAGTGCTGGTGGGTGGTTGTGCCTTGTGTGTCTTTGTGCCTTGGAGTGGGAATGGGGTGCAGGTGGACAGTGTTTAATGGCAGTCTTGGCCAGGAGGGCTGTGCCATCCCATAGCTGTCGCCAGCATTGCAGCCAGCACTTTTTTTGGTCTAATGATGGTGGGAGTCAGCATGCTGCAGCCCCATCTCACCCAGTGCCACAAGATTTGGGCTGGCAGGAGGACAAGGCAGTGAAGAGCCAGCATGCTGGGGCACTCGCAGCATCCCTGCACCCAGTTATCAAGTCACTGACAGCATGGGTACCTCCAGCTGCATGTGCCTTTCACAGAGTAGGGTATCAGAGGCTTTTAGGTTTACAGTGAGTTTTTCTCTCTGTAAATCTGGGGTTTACAAAGAGTTTTGGTCTATTTAGCCATGTGGCTGTGGAAGATGATACTTCAGGGTAGCCTGCAAGAGGAAGGGGAAATCATTGTGGTGCAATGTGCAGCAGGACAGGGTCGGAACCTACTCAGCCAATGAGTGTGGGGGACAGGAGCGAGGGGATGCTGCCTGTCCCTCTTCAGTGCTGGTCCCAGACAGCAACATGCTTGGGAGCAGCGGGCTGCCCCCACTCTTCAGGTGCAGGGCTTAGGGGATGCACAAGCACGGAGGGGAGGAAGCCCCCAAAACCTCATGGATGAGGTTTTGAACCCGCCATGTCTGCTCTGTTGGGTGGAGGGGGGATGGGGGGAAGCAAGTGTGCTTGGCAGGATCCAACTGGTTGTACCTGCATTACCCCAAGGCTTGGGGAGGGGATGAGGTGCGGGCCTGGCCCTGCAAGCAGGGGGCCGTGGGAGGGTGTGCATGCCCCAGGCATGGGTGCACACCCAGCTGGGGCTGTGCCGGGAGGCCTTTGGGAAGGCATGCGAGTGCATGCCAGCCCATCGGCGTGACCAGCAGCCCATGTGTGTAGGGTGAGCTGTACCAGAACACACGTGTGTGTGTGTACATGCATGTGTGTGCACTGAGCCCATGGGCTTGGCAGCTGGGCTGGCAGCAGAGGTCTGTGCCAGGCTGACTTGCCAGGGCAGGAGCAGAAGCTGCAAGGGGCAGATGTGGGGCAGAAGGGGAATGGGAAAAATGGAAAAATGGAATTTTTTTATAACGGAAATTTTCATAATACATTTTTTTCTAAAATCTCCTAACTGGAAGAGGTTGCAGTTTTGTCAAGGAAAGGAGACCCTGGGGTTATGATGGCAATTGCAAGCTGGAACATTTTATTTTTCATCCCCCCCTCCCAAACAAACCGGTTGTATTTTTCTTTTCTCGTCTGAAACTGGGGGAAAGGGAAACAAGTTTCAAAAAGAAAAAAAAATTCTGAAAAAACTTCAGACACCCCGAAACCAAGCTAGGGAAAAGGTCTATTTTTATTCAAACTTTCGCACTAGGGAAAGAATCCTTGCTCCGGCTGGTGCCGAGCTGCTCAGCGGGACGCGGCACCCTCATCCCCATCCCGGGGAGTGCCTGTACCGGCGGCGGGAGGGGGGGACAGCTCTCCGGGGACCCCTTTTCGGGCGTCACCCGTGGGCCCCCGGGCGGCGCGGGGCGGGGGAGCCGGTGCGGGGGGAGCGGGCCCCGCTGCCGCCGCCGCCGCAGGGAAGTTTCCCGGTCCCCCCCACCCCGGTGGCGGCCCCGCTCGGGCGGCGGAGGTGAGGGCCGGGGTCCCGCCTGCGCCGCCCCCGCGTCTGCGAAGTTGTGCGCGGCCGCACCGCGCCGCCGCTCCCCACCGGGGCCCAGTACAGCCCGGGGTCCCCGCGGCAGCCCCCTGCCCGCTCTCTGGTCCCCCGACCCGGCTCTCCCTGTCCCCAGCTCCCCTCTCCCTCCTCGGCTTCCCTCTCCATCCTTACCCAGTTCTCCTGTTCCTCATCCCTCCCCAGCTGCTCAGTGCATCCTTGGCCCCTCAGCTCGTTCCCTCCCCTCCAGCTCCCATGTCTGTCCTCCCCCTCCCTGCCTGTGGTGTTCCTCCCTTCCCCTGGCTCCCCTTTCTTTCCACCACGTATTGGCTTTTGGAGGGACACCCCCAGCCTGGTGGGGTGCTGCCAGCAGCCCCCATGCCCTGCTGTGCCTTGCTTCATCCCAGCCCACAGCTCCCTTTGTTCTTCTCCGGGTTCCTTCCCCTGCTGAAACCCCTTGACAGCTGCCCCACGCCCTCCTGGTGCCCCTGCCTATGCTGTCACGGGGTTTACGGGGCCAGTGCCCGGCTCTGGTGCTGCTCGCCTGCTGCACCTCACTGCTTGCTGCAACTTCATCCTTGCTCGCAGCTCACAGGGTCCCACCAGCCTCCCACGGGTGCAAAGGGAGTATAAGGTCCAAGGGGTGCAAACACATGAGGGCCACACATCTTTCCGAAGCTGCTTTGCCGGGTGTCCAGGCTCAGGGGGCCATGGGCACATGGGGGCTCATTCTCCCTGGCAGACAAAGCACTGGCTTTACCTGGGCCAGCCAGAAGTGGGGACCAAGCTGAGGGTGAGCGCAGCATCCTCAGGAGTGAGGAAGCCTCAGCCCTCAGTGAGGGCTGTGGAGGGGTGTCTTAGCTTGGTGGGTGTTTTCCTGGAGCCCCTTTGGTAGAGCCTGCTGTGGTAGGCTGCTCTGATCTCGGGTGTCTGGCCTAGCAGTCCCTGCCAGCCTGCCCGCTAGGGATGGGTGATAAGCACTACTGGGCCCCCCTTGGCTTGGGCAGCCCCCAATCCCATCCCTGCAGCCTTAGCTGGCAGAAGCCAGGCACCATGGCAGGAACCTGCTGAGCAGCTGCCATCCCTAGCCAAAGCCAGTGCCGCAGCAGGAGCCAAAACCAGAGGTGTCAGCCACTCTCAGGGTGAGGTGTGAGCAAAGGGTTCCGAGGCTGTGGAGTCTAACAGGGAGTCACCTTCTAGGGGCACACAGTGTGCACTTACCCCACGCTGCAAACCGTTACCGGCTTTCTTCTCACCAGGAGCGTCTGAGCCTGCTCAAGGCTGGGCCAGGCAGGTGTGAGAGCAAACACCCCATCCCAGGGTCTTCCCAGTTGCTCTCCACGTGCTTTCCATAGCACCTTGTCTGAGCAGTTTTGCAGCGACTCCTCCAGTGCTGGTCGGGTATCAGCTCTTACTGCTTCTGTTGCAAGTATGGGTAAATGTCAGTGTCCTTGTTCCTTTAAAGCCTTAGGTTTTGGAGTGATCTCATTGTGGGGGAATTATGGTTTTCTCTGAAGTAGACCTGAATATGGTCTTTCTGCTCCGGATGCTGTAGAAATCCCAGGTTTGTGATCTGAGCACCCCTTAAAGACTGAGTAGTGCTGAGCAGAATGACATAAAGTTGTGTCGCCTCAAAGTGGAAAACTTGTGATCCAAGAGGGACAGACTGGTGCTGGAAGGCTTGGTGACACAAAGGTTTTGCTGCTGTTTGGTGACTTTTCCCCTCACCAGGAACAAGTCACAATCCATGTAAAATAGGAAAAGGGCAGTGAAAAGCCACAGAAGTTCAGTTGAAGCAAAGGTGCCCCAGGCTGGGGACCTGGAGCCTCTTTCAACTTCTTTTCACAGAGCAGCAATAACTGGAAGCCTTGAGCTTGCCCAGCTCCTCAGGATGCAGGAGCAGAGGATAAGGACCAGTCCAGCCCCAGGACTCCATTCCTGTTCCATGGCTGGCAGGGTGGCAGCAGTGCTTGGCCCGCAGTGGTCTCTCTCAGCATGCCCTCTTTCGTGTGCTTGCAGCTGTGTACTGGTGTGAGCTTGACATCTGCATTAACCATACAAACCTGATGTCCTATGTGGTGGCAGAGCAGGATAGCACTTCTGCTGGCCCTTTCCCTTGGAAACCTCCCATCCTCTGAGGGATCTGGGGACAGATCTGGGAACAGCAGGAGTGCTCCTGCTGTTGTTTGCTCTGTGTGTGTTTGTGGGTTGTCACACTTGCCGCAGTGAGGTTTGCTGCCCCGTGGGTTGCTGTTGTGTCGGGTGGAGTTGTAACCAGGGATGCTGGGGTAAGAGGGGTTCCCTGGAGCTGGGTTCCTTGTGCCTTCAGGAGCACTAGGCAGGTGTGCTTGACCATACCATGTCCTTTTGCTTCCTGGGGTTTTGGCCCCATCCTGCACTGGTTGTCCAAAGGCCTGACACCAATGGCAGCACGTGCTGTGTGTTCAGAGGTGGGAGTCCAGCAACCACTGCATTTGCTCTGTCCCCAGTGTTGCCGGCAGCCTGCCTGTCCCTCGTTCAGCCACTTCCATGCTGCCTTTTAACCAAGTACTGAGAAGAGAGAAGTTCTGCCTGAGCAGGTTGGCAGAGGCTTACCCTGGCAGCTCGAAGAAGCCATGGAGGTGCTTTGTAAGCTGCACTGAGTGGGTTCCCGCCATGCTCGCACTGTCCCTCCTCTCCATGGGCATCTGTGAGTGGTCCAGACCGTGTGGCAGGCGCTGCACGCCAGTGTCATGGTTCGCCCCCGGGCGCATGCTGCCCCAGCGAGGCCAGCTGGATCCTCGCCGCGGGAGTTATCCAGCTCTTTCCCCCCTCCGGAGCGGGCGTCTGGCCGGCTGCCAGGGCTGCGGGGCTCCACCTAGGAGGCAACATGGAGCAAGGCGGCCGGCGGCGGCAGGGCCGCCGTCTCCGGAGACTACGCGTCCCAGCGTGCAGCTCTCGGCGCTGGCAGCGGCAGGAGCGAGGGGGAGCGTTGCATCCCGGGATCGCGAATCTCCATGCGCCACGTGGGGGCTGACTGCCTCTTGCGCTCCGAGGCAGCAGCGCTGGGGGTCCTGCCGGCCTGGAGGATCGCTGTGGATCCCCCTCTGTCAGTGGAAGCACAGACCACAGCCTCTTGCTGACACTTCCCTGCGCTGTGGCTCTCAGCTCCAGCTCTCCCAGGCAGGTCTTGTCCCTATGGAGGGCTGCCCTGAGCAACAAGCCCACAATACCATGCAGAGCTGTGTAGTTTTGTTCCACCATGTGCGTGGCAGGCAAGCAGCTGTGAGCGGGGATGTTGGCTTCATGTTCTGCAGGGCCATTGGCATGGCTAGCTATAACTGAATTTTTCTGTGCTGCCGCAGAGCCTAGGAAACCTTTGATGGTGAAAATCCTAGTTTGTCAGGAGGGTTTTATTCTAGGTATGCTGACAGGGTTTTTTTTCCAGCCCCATGGTTCCCACACGACATTGTTCGTTTGTTTGCCAGTGCTGCACTGATGCGTGCTGCAGGAGAGATGTGAGCCTGGTCGCTGCAGGGTGGCAGGACCCCAAGGTGAAGGGGTCTGGGAGAAAGGGAAAGTGTCTGAAAATTTGAAAGGTGCATTTCTGAGGCTGAAACCAACAGCGTTTGATTATGGATCATCTTTGAGACAGTGAACTGAAAGGAGTAATTAGGGACAGTGAGATATTTCCCTGAGAGTTGCAGGAAATGACTGCCTCGTGGTAAGTTGATAGTAGTGGAGCTGAAACTGGGTTATCTGTGGGATTGCATCTGGGGCTTGCAGCCATGGACGTGATTCAATTTTCTGGCTGTTTTGCAATTGGTGGGGTGTGCTTTTCTCCCTTTTTCCCTCCTGGAGAATTCTCTGTCTACGTGTCTGAATCATCTGAGGAAGAAAATGGGAAAGGGGAGACTCCTGCTGTCCCTAGGTACTGCAGGGCAGTGCAGTTCCCTGGGGCCCCAGCCTAATGTCCAGCTCCAGAGGATGCCTTCCTGGGACACCCTGGACCCTGGCAGAGCTGGGGCTGTGGGACTACGCCGAGCCCTGAC
Source organism: Pyrgilauda ruficollis (assembly GCF_017590135.1). Taxonomy (NCBI): domain Eukaryota; kingdom Metazoa; phylum Chordata; class Aves; order Passeriformes; family Passeridae; genus Pyrgilauda; species Pyrgilauda ruficollis. The sequence goes on along the minus strand of NW_024513654.1, from coordinate 13,469,982 downwards.
CTGCAATTCCACATCCCGCCAGGTTCTCCTCACCTGATGCTTTCAGATGGCACTGCTTTGCAGCCTACATCAAGATTGTCACTTTGTAATAATTAGCTGCAGGTAGTTATCCCTTCTCTGGCTGTCCCCCTAAATTTGTGACCTGATCTGCAGAGAAGAGCACCCTTGGGTTCAGATGCTTTGTGTGCTGCTGTGGGGGACTTTTGCACTAACGTTGCAGGATGTGACCTGGGGCTGGGACACCATGCACGTGGTGTGCTGTGGGCAGGGAGGCAGCTTGCGGTCCGGATAAGCTCTGTGGACGGCTCGGATGTGCAGCTTGGGAAAAGTGAGAGAGTAATCCCTGCATGCAGCCAGGCAGGCAGTGATGCAGGTTTTGCCTTCGGACAGGCAGCATCCTAGCCAGGATCAGCCTCTGGATGCCACTGAGTCCATGGCACATGGTCTCCTCCAAAAGTGATATCTCCTCTTCCCTGGAGAGCCCAGCCTCGTGGGAGCTTCAGCTTCACCAGTTGTGCATTTTTAAAACAAACAGGGCTTCTGCAGATTGATATTGTCACTGATAATGTCTCAGGCTGTGTCTTGTGGGTTCCACCTGGGTTCCTGTGGGCTTAACAACAGCATCGGAGTTTGCAACTGGTCTCTCCCAATCCACTCTATTCCAAAGAAAGGAGAAAGAAGAGGTGAAGGCAGGCTTGTGGAGACAGACCATGGTGTGCTCCATGTGCCTCTGCCTGTCCTAGTCACTCTGAATACTTTGTGTTTGCCTCCCAGCCCTGCCAACTTCCTGGACACCAGGCACTGTCACTGGGCAAAACCACGTGAATTATTTGAGACGCTGCCCTGCACCCAGTCCCAGATAGCACCCTCATGCCAGCAGTACTGGCCTGGGAAGATGTATTTCTTCCCGCTATCAGGGCGCCCACACCCCATGGAGGCAGCTCTGCGAAACAATGCCGCTATTTACACTTTAAAGCCTCGTTAGGCAGCCAGGAAGCAGGCACGGAGCATTCCGGGAAGCACCGGCCCGGCCGGCTTAGGAGACTGGCCTCTCTTCTTCCCGGGCTCCTGGGAGGAGCAGGACCCTCCCCAGCTGAGCTGTAACCCTGCAGCCCCTTTCAAGCCCCACTTCTTCATTTTTTTTCATCATTTATGTTTTTAGCCTCTGCCTTGGTGGTGAGCTTTGCTGCTGTCACAGAGAGCACACTGGCTGCCCAGACAGGGGTGGCTCCTGTCTGGTAGGGGGGCACTGATTCCAGCAGCCACAGGTACAGGAGGAACAAGATGTTGATGTTGCTTTGCCTTTGTCCTTTGCTCTTTGATGGTGAACTGAAGTTATGGGAGTTCAGGCAGGGCTTGTCTCCCTGCTTTCCATGTCCCCTGGCCAGGCAGGCAGCTCCATGGTGCTGGTCTCAGCTCACAGTACCCTGCTATCTCCTGGCTGTGTTGGCTCTGTGAGGTCTCCACCATGCTTTTGGTGCCTTGGGAAATCTGATGTTCCCCAGCTCTGCGAGCTTGGCTGGGATGCGAATCATTCCTGCTCCAGCAAACCCACCAGACAGTGCACCAGAAGAGCTTTTCTCGTAGGGCTGATAGTTCACAAGCAGGAGCAGCAGAGGAGAAGACGTGGAGGGTTGGGCAGTGCCGGGCTGTAGACGAGTCACGGGCGGGGCACCTGCCTTCTGTTCTGGGGCGGTCGCCCACCTGGAGCTGTTTACTTGCCCACGCTTTTGCAGCAGGTCTGTGGACCTGGCCTCGGCCGAGGGTGCTGAGCTGTGAGATCCCTTCCGGGGTTCCCTTCTCCTGTGCCTCCACGCTGAGGAGGAGCCATGGAGCCTCCCACCTGGCCACGAGCACTGTGCTCTTTGCCCAGACCTGCCTGGGCCGGTAGTTCACCAGCTGCAGCGTCAGCCTGATTTTTTCCCTTGCTGAATGTTTTTGTGTCGCTGGGCCAGCACCTGTGAGCCGCCACAGGAAGCATCTCCTTTGCCTCATGCTCCACGGGGGCATTGCATGCTCAGCCACCAAGCAGCATCCCTGTTCACACAAAGCCTGCCTGCATCACCAACCCTGCCCAGATGCTGTGCTCAAAGCAGGAGGCAGAGCAGGGGTATGCAGAAACAGCAGCTAGGACCAGGTGCTTAGGACAGGCCACATCCTGCATTTCTCTGTCACTGCACCTGGCTGGACAGGGCTTGCAGGTAGCTGGGGCAGTACCAAGAAAAGAGGTGGTGATGGAGGGATGTCCTGGACCAGGCAGCATGACCTATGTGTGAGTAAAAGTTGGTGTTCCTGCTGCTGTAAAGTAATTGTGTTACTTCATGTAACGTGTGTAGTGTATCTACAGTGAATGTAGAGTTTGGACAGCTTGTATCAAATCCTGAGGCTGTTGTTAGTGTTATTTCAAACCACTGAATCCAGTGACATATTTTACGCTGCATTAAAAATAATACTTGGTCAGGATGCCAGTCTTGCTGAGGTCACATAACAGTCTTCTCTCTACTCCTCTCAATCCTAACACAGGTCGCTCAGAGCTCCAAAAGTAGGGTGTCTCCATACTGACCTGCTGGGAAAGGCCCAGGATGGAAATGGAGGCTTGGGTAGAAGTGCTGGCCTGGCTTGTCTTCTGTCCCATCTCCAGCAGCACGGAGCTAGGGAAGAGCTAGGGAAGAGCATGAGGTCTCCAATGGATGGAGAGTGATGTGTCTCCCTGGTCTCACCACCCCAGGAGACCTTCCTGCACCCTGAAAAACAAGATGGATACTGAAGATAGCAAGAAGCCTTGGGAATTTAGTCTTCCCATGTCTCATCAGTGAATGAAAACAAAGAATTGAAGGATGAGACCTGCTGGGTCTGATTTTTTTCTGCCCCTCAGGACATGATGACCAGAAACAAGCAGTGCTTCAGCCACTGCTGTCTCTGCCTAATGAATTGGTTTGTTTTCAACAGAAGTTTGGGAGTTTTGGGAAGTTTCCTATGTGCTGAACATGCTTCAGTGTCATGTTGTATAACAACAGAATGGAGGAAATAGAAATGCTATGTTTCTAGTACGGTTTGGGCTGAATTATTGTCTGTTAGGCACAAGTTGATGTGGATAAAGCAGAAAGCAAAAACTCCTCTGCAGCAGCAACTGACTAGCACCGAACTCCCTATTAAAACTTGTTTTATCTATGAAAACATTCAGTAAGAACAAGGGGCTGACATTGTTAGCAGCTATATGAGAAATTGTGCCATGTCCCACTTATCCTCACTGCAGGCGGGCAGGAGTGGGAACAGTGAGCCACGGCTGAGTGGCTGGGCTGGCTCCAGCCCCACAGGACTGGTAGATCCTGGTGAGTGCTGGAGAGGAGCTGGGTTCAGCTGCTGTGGGGAAACGTGGTGAAAAGGCCCCAAAAAAATCAAGAAGTAAAACACGTATTTTCTCCATTGCAAGTTGGATTTAATGCTTGGGAGGTGACCCCTTCTGTTTTTGACCAGCCCTTGCTCAGCAGTGTGTGCAATCCCTGTGACTGTTGACTCGGGGTCCCAGATGGCTCGGCAGGGGTGAAGGTGATGTCTTGGTTATTCACCTCTGTTGGCTAATCAGTTCTTTGTTGCAACAAGCTGGACATCTTGGGTCCCTGTGCTCGTGGCACTGCTTTCCTTGGCTCTGGTGCTTTTTACTCCCCTCCTGTATCCATCATGGTCGAGCTGCTGCTCCGATCCTGTCCCGGCACCCTTCTGCACAGCGTGGCCGTGGAGGGGAGCCCAGAGGCGGACTGGTGTGTCTGGCGCCTCTGGGACGCTTCCCTCCCTGCTGGCTTTGCTTTCTGCAGTACCGGGTGGCAATCCTGGCGGTTCGTGGGCGTTGGGAAGTGCCGGTCCCAGGGCTGTGTGCGGGCGGGCAGCCGATGGGGATCCCGCCTTGGCCCCGGCTGCAGCGGTAGCCCGGCACGGCCGGCTCCGGGGCCCCCGCCCGCGGCGGGACGGGGGGAGACGTGTCTGTGCTCGGCAGGCCGGCTGAGCCGGTGGAGCCGGAGCTGCCTGGCAGCTCGCCCACTGCTGCGCCCCATCCAGGTCAGCCCGTCTGCCCGCCTGCCTGCCGGAGGGAGGGAGCCGCGTGCCTCAGCAGCATCCTGGCGCAGCGTGCCGGGTCCTGCCAGCCGCGGGGCGTGCCGGGGCTCCCGCGGGGCTCGGGAGCGGTACTGGCAGCCACTGCTCCCGGGAACCTGTCCTTGTGGTGGCAGTGGGTGGTGAGTGTGGGAGCTCCTGGCTGCACCTAAGGAGCCTGGCTGGGGCTGTCTCTACCCGGCATACCTAATGTCTTCTCTTAGCAGGTCTGGGGGCCCCAGGTTGCTTTCAGGATGTGTGCTGGTTTCACATATCGTGTGCTCCGTTGGAGACGCCATCACACCCCATACCCCTCTGTGGACCCTTTTTCCTTTGCTCTGGTGCTGTGGTGGGCAGTGAGGCTTTGGGTGGTTTGATCACAGCTGGGGGCTGGCATGTGGGATCTCTCTGTCCGCCTGGATCCAGGTGGCCACTGGCCTGCCTGAGCAGCAGATGGTGGCTGCCTGGGGACCTGCCATCCATCCCTCTGGGCAATTATTCACCCGTCACCATGACGATAGAAAGGTCAGCAAAAAGATCCTGTGTGATTCCCGGGTCGGTCAGTGTGGGATTAGGAGCAGTGTGGGAGGAAGGGCTAGGGTCCAGCCAGCCCCTCTCCGGGCTCACCAGCTGGACTGTCCCCCTCGGGCACATCCCCAGAGCCCAACCAGCTGAGAACTGACAAACTTTGGGTACCAGTGAGAAACGCTTGGGATGCGGTTGGACCCCTCTGGCTGCTGATCCTGAGAGCTCAGCCTTGACCCTCTGAGTTCCATCCTGCACAGGGGAGGCCTGGAGCTGTGTGTGGGATGAAGGGAGTAAGCTGACATCCGGGGGCAGCAGAGAAGGGATAGGGCTGTGCTGATGGGGGCTTGACTGGTGCATCCTTCCACCTCCTCCTCCAGCAACAGCAGCAGCGTGTCTTTCCTCACAGGGTGCCCCTGACTGACCCGTGTCCTCCCTCTCTCTCTCTCTCTCTCTCTCTCTCTCTCTTTCTCTTTCTCCAGGCTGTTCCTCTAAGTCATTCAAGCTGTACTCGCCAAAGGAGCCCCCGAACGGGAACGCCTTCCCCCCCTTCCACCCAGGCACCATGCTGGATCGAGATGTGGGGTGAGCTGGGGCCCAGGGGTGGGTCTGCAATGTCGAGGACACTGCAGTTTGCACCCCATGCTCTCTGTGTTATGCTTCCCAGCAGCAAACAGAGACTGCAGTGCATGGAGTTCAGTTAGCACAAGGGCAAAGAGGGAATTGGAGCAGGCACAGGTGATAGTGGGTTGAGAATGAGTGATATTTGGAATGAAGGAAGCCTCCAGGCCCTGAGCTCTGTCAGGCCAAGCCCTTTGCCTGATCAAGCCCCTGGAATGACAGGGAGCCCTCCCAGCTCCTGCCAAAACAGCCCCTTCTTCAATGTCTGTCCTGCCTGGCACCAGTCACTGCTGCACAGGAGCTGGGAATGTCCCCAAAGAGCAGTTGGCTGGGTCTCAGGAGTGGTGGAGCCAATGATGTGGGATCAGAGCCCAGTTTTGGGCTACAGCTCGCCCCACGGGGCCATCAAATGTTGGCAGCCAGAGTACAATCTGCACTGTGGGGAGTCACTCAGCTCCAGTGAGCCTGACTGCCTGCTGTAGCCGGGGAAGTAGGAGCTGTGGTGAGCAGAGAGATAGATCCCTGCTAGCACTGACGTGACTGCATCTCTTTCCACTGCTAGACCTACTCCTATGTACCCACCAACGTACCTGGAGCCTGGAATCGGGTAAGCATGGGGGGCCGGTGTGGACCCTGCTTGGGGGGGAGCTCATGCCTGTGGTGGGGGTGCTTCAGCAGGGCCAGCATGCTAGCTGGCTGGGGCTTGTGGGAGGATTGCTCAGACTCTGCCAGCCCTGGAGGGGCTGTATGTATTCCCCCTGTGGGCTCAGGACCTCTCCACACCCTGTGGCTGCCATCCCCTCTGATGGCTTGCTGTGCTCTCTGGGCAGGAGGCACACGCCGTACGGGAACCAGACTGACTACAGGATATTTGAGCTCAACAAGCGGCTGCAGAACTGGACAGAGGTAGGCACCTGGGAGGGTGAGGGCTGGCCAGGGCAGTATTTCAGCAGTGGGGCCCCCCCACCACCTTCTCCCACATGTGGCCTTGGGACAGGGCTTATCACCCCCATCTCTGAGCACTCATCTCAGAGCGCAGTCTTCCATGGGTTGAGCACGTGGCTGCTGTGCCTGGCAGCCAGTGTCTGTCTGTCTGTCTGTCTCTGTCTCCTCCCCGTAACTTAGCATCTCTCTGCTGTCCCCAGGAATGTGACAATCTGTGGTGGGATGCCTTCACCACAGAGTTCTTTGAGGATGACGCCATGTTAACAATCACTTTCTGCTTGGAGGATGGACCAAAGAGATACAGTGAGTACCAGCTGGAGCCCTCCTTCCTGAGGGTATTGCCATTCAGCAGGAGACAGTTGTGTTCTATGGGGGATGTGGGTAGCGTGTCAGAGCTTAGCTGTTTCCAGCCAGAAGGTATGGGGGGACCCTCTTCATGTACATTCCAAGGAACATCTGGATGAGCTGGGTTTACTGACCTTATTTTCCTCTTTCTCCTGCTGCAGCGATTGGCCGGACTCTGATTCCCCGTTACTTCCGCAGCATCTTTGAAGGGGGAGCCACAGAGCTGTACTACGTGCTCAAGCACCCCAAGGAATCCTTCCACAACAACTTCGTCTCGCTGGACTGTGACCAGTGCACCATGGTCACCCAGCACGGCAAGCCCATGTTCACCCAGGTACTGCCAGCACCCGCAGCTTCTGCTGCTCTCCTGCCTTGGTTTTTTGTGCCCTCTTGGTGGCTACAATCCCACGGGTCTGTGCGTTTTGGGCTCGTGGGTATGGCTTCTGTTGAGACTCACGAGAGGCAGAGGCAAGCCACTGTGAGTGTGTTCCAGTGTGCAGCAGTGGGTTCCCAGGGGATCTGGGCTGGGGGAAGCTGGGGCAGCCTGTGCCTGACCCTGTGCCCTGCCCACCCAGGTGTGTGTGGAGGGGCGGCTCTACCTGGAGTTCATGTTTGATGACATGATGAGGATAAAGACGTGGCATTTCAGCATCCGCCAGCATCGAGAACTTATTCCCCGCAGCATCCTTGCCATGCATGTGAGTACAGCTCCTGGAGCTCCCCTGGGCATGAACAGCACAGGGCTGTTGAGCTCCTCAGGCTGCTGTACAGGTGGGGGACCTCAACCCAGTCCTGCATCACAGGCCAGGGCACAGGAGGGCTGTTCCCAGCCTGGATGCAGCTGAACCTTCTGTCCCTCTCACTCCTAGGCACAGGATCCCCAGATGCTGGACCAGTTATCCAAGAACATCACACGCTGTGGGCTCTCAAACTCCACACTCAACTACCTCCGAGTAAGTGTGCGAGAAGAGGGGGGTTGCAGCTCTTCCATGTCTTGTGCTCTCAGCTTCCTGAAGCCTGGGTGCCCTGGCATGTGGGTAGGCTGCAAGGCTGGCTGTGTGAAAGGGATCTTGCAGAGGGGCTGTAGAGAGCTATGGAGCAGTGAGTCTGCCAAATCCCACAAACTCATGGCGTGGCTTCGGTTGTTGCAGCACAGACACCTGCCTGTAGAGCTGTAGGGTTAGGGTTTTGGGGTCTCCATTTTTCTGAGGCTCAGAGCATTGCAATCTAACCCAGAGTCTGTCTGTTCTCTGCAGCTCTGTGTAATCCTAGAACCAATGCAGGAGCTCATGTCACGGCACAAGACCTACAGCCTCAGTCCCCGGGACTGCCTCAAGACTTGCCTCTTCCAGAAGTGGCAGCGGATGGTTGCTCCGCCCGGTGAGTCTCACACTGCCTGCTGTGCTGCCTGGGGGTCTCTGGGACTGCCTGCTCAGGCCCTGCCCTCCGTGCCAGCTTCTCCCAGCCCCAGAGCTGTTCTTGGCTTTGTTTCATAAGGCTGGGAGTGGTGAACCAGGCATTTGGCTTCTTTCTATGCTGGCCTGCCTTCCCAGTGGTGCAGAGCAGGGCTGCAGGCAGCCAGTGCTCCCTGCCTCGGGGCTGCCAGCTGCTAGTGGAAAACAAAGCAGGAATGGAAACGTTCCTCACCTCAGCCACCCCCTCACCTGTCCTCTGGTCTGGGAGGACAGTAGAGCTGTGGAGGTGAGGAGGGTGGTGATACAGCCTGGAGAGGAATGTGTTCCTTGAAGTAGGGTTTGCATAAAAGGGCCTGGGGGGTATCAGCTTCCTCTTGCTGGGACTGACCATGTATGTCTCCATCCTTCACCAGCTGAGCCAGCACGGCAGCAGCCCAGCAAGCGCCGGAAAAGGAAGATGTCGGGGGGCAGCACCATGAGCTCTGGTGGGGGAAACACCAACAACAGCAACAGCAAGAAGAAGAGCCCAGCCAGCACCTTTGCCCTGTCCAGTCAGGTACCTGTAAGCATCCCGTTTCCATTCTCTCTTCCTGCTCTGGGGTGGAGGGGAGGGTTCTCTACCCCTGCCCCTGGGAGCTGCTAGGGGCTGACTCCCAGTGTTGCCTATCTGAGCCATCCCAGTTCTTCCAGTGATGGAGAAAAGAAGGAGGGGGTGTCCCAGCTGCCTTCCTTGAGTCCCTTTGCTCTCCTGCAAGGGAGCGAGGATGTGTTTGCCCCACTCAGTGCCCCAGCTCAGGTTCTGCAGTGGAGATGAGGACGTGGCCCTACAGCTGGGGAAAGGGGCTGCGCTGATGAGAGGGGGTCTAGCGGCCCAGGCTCCCCCCACCTCGATTATGTTTCGGGACCGTCTCCCCTTTCAGGATGTGATGGTGGTAGGCGAGCCCACGCTGATGGGGGGGGAGTTTGGGGACGAGGACGAGCGCCTCATCACCCGGCTGGAGAACACGCAGTTTGACGCCGCCAACGGCATCGACGACGAGGACAGCTTCAACAACTCGCCGGCGCTGGGGGCCAACAGCCCCTGGAACAGCAAACCGCCCTCCAGCCAGGAGAGCAAGTCAGAGAACCCCACGTCGCAGGCGTCGCAGTAACGGCCCCCCCGCCGCCCCGTGGACTCAGTCCCAACCAATCTACCTGTACATTTGCAACGGAGAGTGACTGGGAAGCGGCGAGGTACCGGGGGCAGATCGGTGCCACGTGAATGATGGGGTGCACGGCCCGGGGTGCACACCAGGCAGGCAGCCCCCAGCCGTCACCCCCGCCGCCTCCCCGCGCCCCCACGCCTGCCTCCCTGATGGACCCCAGGGCAGGGGTGGGTTTCCAGGGCCGTAGCTTCATTATTCCCCCTCCGCTCTTCTTTTCTGCTTCTTGCCCAGAGAGCTTCTCATCCCTGTCCCAACATGCCCGACCCCTCCCTGCCAAGTGAGGGGGAATTGGTGGGGAGGTGTTGGCAGCGGCTGGCGTTACCAGATGCCGTGTGTTGGGGTCTGGCACAGTGCAGAGACCCTCCTCCTCCCTGGGCCCTGTGGCTGGTGTTTGCTGAGCAGCCACTTGCAGTGGGGTTGCACATCCCCAGTCCAACATGGGGCTGGTTGGGAGGGGCAGTGATGGAAAGCCTTCCCTGTGCCTCGGGCTCTGCCACGGAGCTTCCTCCTGCCAGGGTCAGATCCTGCAGTGCTGGGATGGTGTTGAGGATAGGGCCCCGTCACATTTTCCCACTCTCCTGCACCTTCCCCTTCCCCTCGCTCCCCAGAGCGAGAGCGCAGCACAGCCATGGGGGGACTCTTGTATATAGGAAGTGCGTGGTGGGGGGCTGGGGGGGGCACGGAGGACCTGGGGCTCTGCTGGAGCAGCCGGTGCCCTTGTTCCCTGCCTGCAGCCCCTGTGTTTCCCTCCACCCTGCGTGAGTCTGCCTGGGGCCCCTTTGGAACCCCTGGCTCCTGGTACCTCCTACTTTTGTCTTTTTTTAAGAAAAAAAAATAATATTATTAAATTGTAAGTTTAAAAAAGAGAAAGAAAAAAAAAAATGGGAAAATACCCCCTGAGCCCCCTTGCCCATTCCCCCCTCCCGTCCCAAACCCTTTCACCCTGTCCTGACTTTTGTACAGGCTTCTTCTCTTGGAAGTCTCGTTTTATATCCAGTTCGGAGAGCTTCAAACCAAGGAGAGACTTTGCAGACTTCCTTTCTAATCCCTCCAGAGGTCGGGGGGCCAGCCCCCCGCCTCTCTTCTCAATGTAAATCTTGTGTGCTGTTGTCCCCGCTCCCCCCCTCGGGTTCGTGTACCTCGTGCTTGTACATTTCCGCGCTGTAGACAGTGTGTACGATACTGTTCTTTCAATGTGTTATCACTAGAGCAGGTGCCTCCATTGATGTTAGGGGAAACGATGAGAAAAGTAATAATTTTTGGGGTTTTTTTTTGGTTTAAAAAAAAAAAAAGGAGAAAAAAAATAATCCCTTCCAAGGCTTTTTCCAAGGAGAAGATGGGAGGTGCCGGGGGAGGGTGTTTGTGCTAACTAACTAGTTCACCCCAGCAGCCTTGGAGTGGGGTTTTGGGGGAAGATGGGAGTCTGGGCTGCCTGTGGGAACCCCCTGGCATGCCCCGTGGTGGGGTTGCAGCAAGTGCTGCTGTGGGAGGGGACTGCCCTAGTGGGGGTATCAGTGTGTGTAAGAGTGTGTGTGCGAGAGGTCTGTGTGTCTGTCTGCGTGTGTAAGGGAGCCTGGGGCAGGCAGAGCAGCCCTGAAGTTTGGGGGAGTGAGGGGTGCACTCCATTCTCTCTGTCATACACCCCCCAGTTCCGTGCTGGGGATCCCACAGTCTGTGTCCCACTGCCCCATGGGGCTTGGGGCTGTCAGGGTGTCACTGAGGGCCTGCCGTGCCCGGGGCTCTGGCTGCTGGAGGGGTGCTACCAGCACCCTGTGCTTTGCCCACTCGTGGGTGAGACTGCAGGAGGTTGGCTGAGATGGAGTGGGGGAAACCCTGTGTGTCCTCTCCTGCTGCTGTCCCTGTGGTTGGGCAGGGAGACAGAGCCTTGAGTCAGCCCTGGTGTGATGTCAAGCTGAAGATCCCTGGAGAGATGCCTGTGTTGGCTCCTGGGCCCCTCCATGGGCAGGTTGGAGCTGGAGGGCTCGGCCCCTCAGACCCCCAGGCACAGGGGTCCCCACAGCCCCTTTGCAGGGGGGGTGGGATCCCAGTGTGGCAGGGAGGGGGGGCTCTGCATCACAGTTAAGGTACGATTTTCCATGCCATGCTGCACAGCTGCTGTGGAGGGTGCAGAGCCCTCACTGCCATGGGCACACTGTAATGCCTTTTTGTTTCTTTTTTTTTTTTTTTTTTCTTCTTCCTTCCTCCCCTCCATAGTTTGTGCCATTTATGAGTCATGTATGGTACCAATAAAATGACTTTTCGGTTTGAAGCTGTCCTGATCATTTACATCTGAACATGGGACCAGGCTGACGTGGGCAAGGCAGAGGGGAGTTGTCTCTTTATGTCCCTGGTACCCTGGCAGGGAGTGTGGGCACAGGGCTCACTGTGTTCCCTGGATGATGCTGGCCTGCCTTTGCCTGCTCGTTCCCAGGCACGCCACAGCTGGCTCCCTGCCATGCCACGGAAAGCAGAAATCCCAGCAAGGGTAAGGCAGAGGGTTGCTGGGAAATGGCCCAGTCCCCAAGGCAGAGCAAACAAGCAGCTCGAGGTCTGCCCAGACACCAAGGTGATGGGCACGTTCCCTGGGGAGCAGTGGGGGCCGTGTAGTCCTGCCTGGGAGCAGGGCAGGAGCAGCTGAGCAGCATGGAGGTGTCCTGGAAGGAGCAGAGGAGGGACAGGGGACTGTAACAATCTCCTCCCAGAAGCTGGAGTGCCCTGTGCCAGCTTTATTAGGGATATGGGGGAAACCATGCCCATAAAAGAGGGCTGATGCAGCAGAGGGTGAGAGCAGGATGGGCCTGTATCTTCAAAGTAGGAGCAGGGGTTGGGTTGACATTTGCAGTGAGGGACATCACCAGGCTATGACAGTGCTGAGGTCGAGGGGGCTGCAGGACACAGGTGCTGTGGTAGGAGCTCATGGCTGGGCAGGTGAGGGCAGGGTGGCCCCGGTGAGCCCATGGTGTGGCACACAGAGCTGAGGCATCAATAAATACCCTTGTTTCTGATGTGCCCTGAGCTCTGGCAGGCTCAGTGGGATGCCCTGGGTGGGAAGGGAGCAATGCCCTGCAGGAGCAGATCCTGCCATCTCTGGTGGATCCTGCATTTGCCTGGCTGCATCCTGCACACGCACGCAAGAGCTGCTGGAGGGCTCCAAGGCAACACTTCAGGGTTGAGGTCTGACCTGGAAAGCCCAAGGGTACCTGTGAAGCTCCCAAACCTCCCCTCACATCAGCTCCAGTGCTGTGGGAAACTCACTGTGCTTTTTGTTCCCTCTCTTTTTGTTGGGATGAATCTGTGCCCTCTGCTGCTCTTCCCCAGTGCCAGTGCTGTGCCAGAGGGTCCCACATGACACTGGCACCCAGCATGGGCCAGACCATGGGAAGAAAACCTGAAGCAGGGCTGCCCTCCTCCCTGGGCCACCTCCACCTGAGGTCACAGAGTGCAGTGGTGCCTGCTTGTGCCAAGGAAAGTTAAGCAGTAACTGGGACATGGCCATGAGAAAGCCGTGGGTGCTGGAGGGGCCAGGGAGCTCCCCATGCAAAGGTCATTCAGGTACAGCTCACCCAGAGTCCCTGCTGGTCCCTGTCCAAAAGCCCATGGTGTCCCAAGCAGGGACACGGGGCAAGGGCCAAGGACCATGCTGGGTGCTCCAGCTACTTCGGGGCAGGAGGTGGAGGGTGCAGGGCACAGCTGAGGGCTGGCATAGGGGCAGGGTGGGCAGCGGGGCAGGCTTTCGGCAGGGGTGCTATGGCAGGGTGTGCTGCTGGAGGGGCAGCAGCGGCTCTGGCAGTGTGGGGGGAGTGCTGGTTCTCTTAGACATGGAGGGAGCATCCCCAGGCAGAGGGCCTGTGGGCGGCCGGCTCCCCCATGCGGGACAGGGCGGGGGTCTCTGGGGGAGATGCAGGATGTCAGGATGGGCTGGGGCCAGGAGCAGGGGTGCCTCTCGGGTGAAGGAGGAGTGCCAAGGTGCAGCGGGAAGGGTGGGGCAGAGGGTTCCCCCTCGGCAGAAGAGGGGGCCGGCGCGGCCGCCCGCCCCGGACAGACCCCGGCGGGCCAGGCGGAAGGGGCGGCTCTGTCCGGCCCTCCCCGCAGCTCCCGGGGCCCCCGCGCCGCGGGCTCGGTGCGGAGCCGTGCCGAGCTGGGGAGCTCCGCCTGTCGAGACGTGACCCCCGGGGTACCTGCCCCGCATCCACCGGGTGCGTCCGCGGCACAACCGGGAGCGACCTGCGGCCCCTCCCCGCTCCTGCCTCCGGCTGCGGTTCCCGGAGCTCCGGCGGCGGGGCGGGGGATGGAGCCACGCGGCGTGGGAAAGCTCCGCGGGGAGTGGGGATGGAGCCGAGCGGGCACCCAGCCTTTGGGAAAAAATGCTGTCTGGGGACCCCTGAGGCTGTTCCCCGCTTGGGGGACCGGGACGCTTGTGAAAAATGCCGAATTTGCCGCAGTGCCCCATTTCGGAAGGTTTTTAGATGCAAAACCTGCTTCTGTGGCTACAGCTGGTTTGTGTTGAAACTCTGAACGGCTCAACGCACCCCATCCCGAAAGGATGCAGATGGTGTGGGGCGGAGCGGGCGGGACGGCTGCCCTGGGGATCACCCCGGGCCACCCAGCTCCTGGGCTGGGGCAGGAGGAAACCAGCACGGGCAGGGGAGCTTAGCGGAGAGGGAGGAGAGGGACTCTTCCCCATGCCTGCGTCGGGACAGGTCGGTGGTGACCCTGACCCCAGTACAGAGAGGCGACCCGAGGCGGCCGGGTGCCAAGAGCCGTAAGGGGCAGGGTGAGGCGATCCCGGCATCGCCCTCTGTCCCGGCAAACAGCTTGTCAGCAACCACCGCTGAAACCTAAACCAACCACAGACCTGGGCGCTGGCACGCTGCGGCCGGACCCTGCCGCAGCTGTGGGTGCAGAGAGGTGTCAGAAGACAGGGTAAGTGCTCTGAATCCGCTTCATCCCCCACAGCCCCCCGGTCCCTCGTGGTCACCTCCTGCCTGGCTACCCACCCCACTGCTCACAAGGGTGGGGATGGGTGCACCCATCTTTCCTCGGGGCTCTCCCGCAGCTCTTTCCTTCCGGGCAGGAGCGGGCAGGTGCCTGATTTTTTTTCTCTGCATTTCCTGGTCGGAGGCAGGAGGCAGGGCAGGGTGGGTGGTCCCGTGCCCCGACGACACCGACAGCTCCTCTCGGTGCCCAGGTGTCCAGAGGAGCTGCTGCCATGGAGCTGGGGAACATCTCGAAGCCCACGTACGGGCCTGGCCCCGAGGCGCCGGGGAGCAGCACGCCGGGGATGGTGGCAATGGCACACGGCTTCCTGCGGCTGGTGCAGCCACACGCCCTGCCCATAGGTGAGTGCAGGGCGGCGGGGGGCTGGTAGTGCTGTAATGGCCGGGGTAATCAGCAGTGGGCTCCCAAGGATTGCCAGCTGTGTCCTGCTCATGTCCTATATCTGTGGGGCTATCTTGGCTGGGCCCCAGGACAGGGGTTAGAGGTAGTGCCACCTTGGGGAGTTCTGCCCCATCCTCCCTCCAGGTATCTTAATTCCAAAAATGTGCACAGCAAACCCCACTCTGCCTGCAGAGTCTTTGCCTGCCTTGGAGCCTTCTCTGTTTGCTGGCCACCAAGAGCAGTGTGTCCTGGTGCCAGTGGCAGCACTGTGTGCCCCAGCACTTGCCCTTGCTCCTGTCACTGTCACAGCTCTGTCCTGAAGCAGCTGCAGGTTTGCACAGGTGATACCGGGACCCTACAGCTGCTCCATATTCATGGGGTACGTGCTGCCCACCTGGAGGGAAATGCCACTCTGGGTACTGCCAATTGTGTTTCTTCCTTCACTGGCTTCAACCCTTGCTTGCCATCAACATGCTGGCAAAGGTGTGGCTGGCCGCACAGGTCCTGCTTTGTGGACCTGTGTCACATAGACACCAGGGTACAATCAGTGTCCCCATGTGCCATCAAGGCTTGTAATGAGGGCATGTGGCACAGGCAGGGATAGCCTTGGGAATGAAAGAGGCAGCGTGGCAGTGGGCCTTTGCCCCAGTATTCATCCATTACTGGCAGTGCCCTTGGGCCTCTGCGTCAGGCTGGGCTGCAGGAGGGCAGCCCTAGGGCAGTGTCCCTTATGCCCACGGTGGTGAGGAACTCCTTGTTCTGTGAACCCCAGAGAGCCTGGGGGCTTGCAGCACTTTTCCTGGGTGCAAAAATGCTGCATGAAGTAATGGTTGGGGAGGGCAGCTGCAAGGGAGAAAAATGCCATACTCAGGTGATGCCTTGGGCTGGGAGGTGTGAGCAGGGTCTGGGGCCCTCTTGGAGAGCTCCACGGGGCCCAGCACCTCCTCACAGCCCTCTGTGCTTCTTGTCTCCCAGACCTGATTAATTTTGGGCAGCCCCAGAACGGGTTCAGCCAGGAGGACATCCGCAAGGTGAGCAGGCAGCTGGGGTGGAGAGCTGGCAGCCCCAGACCACCGTGGACTGGGGGATGTTGGTGGGTGCTGCTCTGAGGTTGAGCCCTGGATGCTGGGCAGCAGCAAGGGAGCACGTTCTGCTCCCTGGGGGGACCCATTTTGTCTGTTTGGGTCTGGACAGGGTGTGCAGAGCTGAGGGGCCTTCGGGAGCACCAGTGTTATGCTGCTTCTCAATCTTCCTCTCCCAGCTGCTGCTCTACGAACTGGGTTTCCTGGTCTGCGTGGCCATTGGAGTCGTCCTCATCATCCTCGTGCCGCTGGTGGGATGCTGCTTCTGCTGCTGCCGCTGCTGCGGGCACTGCGGGGGCCGCATGTACCAGAAGCAGGGCCGGCGGATGGGCTGCCGGCGCCGGGCGCTCTGGGCCTCTGTCCTGCTGGTCTCCGCTTTCCTCCTGTGAGTGCGCCGGCCGGGAGGCTCCGGATGGAACCCAGGGGTGGCTGGAAATGCCGGCGCTTGGCGGCCGTGCCAGGAAACTGCCATTGTTCACGAGTAGATCCCGGCACGGCGGGACAAAGGAGAGGAAGCAGCGGCGGTGGGGAGCTGGCCCCGGGGGGCTGCGCCCTGGCACCGTGCAGACCTTTCCCGACAGCTTCCCCACGGCGTACCGGGCTCTGCCGTGCCTCAGTTTCCTGCGTCCCTCCTCTCTGGTCCCTCAGGGCAGGGCATGTGCTGGGATGCACTGGAAGCAGAAGTCACTGGTGTGCTCCGGACCCTGCAGGCTGGGGGCTGTGTGGGTGGATTTGGAGGGTACTGGCGGGGAGCACTGGGACTGAGCTCCCCACATGTTCACTTTGCCACCCTTCCCTTGTAGGGCTGGTGGTGTTTGTGCCCTCATCAGCAACACCCGCTTCTCCCAGGCTGTGAAGAGCACCTTTCCCAATGTGAACAACACTCTGGATGATGTCCAGACCTACCTGGCCTCCATCCCCCAGGCATGCATGATCCCCCTGCCACGTCTTGAGGGCAAGGGACCAGGCGGGAGGAGCAGCCCAAACAGGCCACCGGGGAAGGGCAGCAGAGGGGCTGGCAGCAGAGAAAGGTCCCCATCCTCACTGACACCACATCTCTGTCCCTGCAGCAAGTTGATTTTATCATCAACAAGAGCGATGTCCCGCTGGACTATGCCAACCGCAGCCTCCAGGGTGAGGGTGTGCGATAGGAGGGGCTGGAGCATCCCCACAGCCCTGTGGCCAGCTGCTCCAGGGCTGGGGGTTCTTGGGCAGTGGGGCTGTTGTGTGGGCTTACCTTTCTGCCCTGTGGGTGGTTGCTGATCCTGGGGACCACTGGGCTTGTACTTATGGAGATGTCTAAAGGGACTGGGTCTGGAGGCTCTTCCAAGCTCCAGCTCTGCTCCAGTTTCTGCTTTTCCCTATTCAGGCTCCTCTCTGGGAAGGGTGATGCAGGTGCTGGGAGAGTGGGAATATCCCCATTTCCCCCACCTGGGGAGTGGGTGAGGGAGGGGTGCTGGTGGTGTCAGTCTTTTCACCAGCTTTTCTGTAAGCCTCAGGACCTTGCAGGGATCCTGTTATTGACACCACCTCTCCCATCTCTGCAGACATTGGGCCCAAACTGGGCAGTATGATCGCCTCACGCATCAGGAGCAGCACGGATGGGGCTCTGGGGTCTCTCCAGAGCCTCTTGCAAGGTACTGGCCCCATCCCAGAGAGACTGGCAAGGGACTCAGGGCAATTAAGAGATGGTGTGGGTGCATGTTTGGGTAAGGCTCCCATGGAGGTGGATCCCTTTGGCCTCCCAGCCACACCCTGGGACAAGTGCCATGACTTTGGGGGTGCCCCTATGTTGCATTTTTTCATGAGTTTCCAAAGTTCAGCTGGATGAGAACGAGTCCCTGCCACAGTGGCAGGATGAGGCCCTGAGCTCCCCGCTATCTCCCCAGGGATGGAGATGCTGAAGGACACCTTTGCCAACATTTCCATCAGCCGCTCAGAGCTCGAGGAGCTGCAGAGCAACTACAGCCAGTGGTTGGTCAGCCTGCGGGACAGGCTCAACAACACCCTGCAGAAATGTGGCCCCCCCTGCAGCCAAGTGTCCCTGGATGGGCTCGCCTTCACTGCCAACTTCAGCACGGTGAGGAGGGGCAAGGTGTGGGTGAGGAGCCCCAGCAGCCACTGCCCCCACAGCTCCCTCACCCCAGGCTCTTCCCCGCAGATCCCAGGTGTGGAGCAGCAGCTGGAGGCGCTGCGTGAGGTCTCTGAGTCAAACATAGAGACTGATTTAGAGGAGGTAAGGGGTGTCCCCTTCACCCAGGCACAAAGCTGGGTGCTCCAGCAATTGCCGGGGCTGTGCTGACAGGGCGTGGGTTGGGAAGAGCTCTGTCAGGAGTTCGGTGTGTGACACCGAGGGAAGGGCTGGCCTGAGGTCTGCTCACTGTCCCAACCATCGCTGCACTCTGGTAGGGTGGACTGGCTGCTGTGGGGAGCCTGGCTGTTATGTGTTACTAGGATGTGGGGACAAGGGGATGTGCTGCTCAGCCCTGGATTGCAGGCAGGGATATGAGTTTCATGCTGTGCTTCCCTGGATGCAGGTTAACAAAACACTGGGCATGACCCCTGACAAGGTGCAAGAGCAGTCCCAAGAAGTGGTGGCAAGTAAGCAGGGCTTTGTGTGCTGACTTCTCCCTCTCCTAGGATTCCCTCCTCCCTTCTCAAGCCATTCTTCCCTGCAGCCCTGGCTGTCCCCAGGTGCCATCATTGCCAATGTCATCCTTGGCCATGGCTGCTCCTTTCCTATCCTTTCTGAGTCCCCGGTGCCCTGCAGGACCTCGCAATGTCAGCGTGTCCCCATTCCTTGCAGAGAGCCAGGACCAGCTGATCCTCGTCAGGCAGGAGATCAGAAGGTTGCAGGAAGGGTTGCCGCTCCTGGATGCAAAGGAGAAAGTTGGGGCCTTTGTGAATGATGCGACATCGGTGCTGGAGGAGTACAGGGAGCCGATCATCGCCTGGGATGGGCTCAGGTGGGCGAGGGGCTCCGGCCCCGGCTCCATTGTCTGGGGAGCTTTAAAACTCCTGCTCCTCTCATTGCTGGAGGTGGGGGCTTGCTGGGTGGTGGGGTTGTGGGTCCAAGGTAGTCAGAGCCGTGCCTTGCAGACACACATGCCCCTTCCCTGCTGTGGTGTCTGGGACCTTTTTTCCTCCCTAGGAAGGCAGCCAGTGTGCTGCAGGGTGCTGCTCAGGGTCCCAGGTTCTGCTGACTGACTCCCGCCCTTTGTCTTGCCCCAGGTTGATCGTGTGTACCCTCCTGTGCTGCACAGTGCTGCTGGTGGTCCTCTGCAATGTTTTTGGGCTGCTGCTGGGGCCCCTGGGGCTGAAGGAAGGTGTGCTGCCCACACAGCGCAGCAGCCTCTCCGATGCTGGCGGGAACTTCTTCATGGCGTGAGGCTCAGTTGGCTGCCAAGGACATGTGTGGGAGCGGTGGGATGGGTGGGCAGGGCTGGCCTGGGAATGCTCGAGCTCCTAAATCATCATTTTACTGCAGCTTAATGGCCAGCCCCGTGGTGACTCCTCATGCAGGTGATAAATTGAAGGTCAAACGTGGTGCTGGTGAGAGGCATTTGAGGGGAGCCCGTTTGCCCTGACGGCGAGGGCTGGCAGTGTGTGCGTGGGTCCTGCACTTCTGCGGGGGAGTGCTGGCTTGCAAAGCTGTGGGAAGCTGTTCTGGAATCCAAGCTCCAGGGTAGATCCTGGTCATGCTCTGGGGTCTGAAGGCAGAACAGAGACAAGCTTGTGGGAATGGTGGTGTTCCCACAGCTGTGGGGGTGAGGGGTGTGCAGCTCCTGGGCTCTGCGAGCTGGGGGCAATGCCAGCATCAGTGCTGGGCCACTGGGCTGCTGGTGTTGATGGCATTTCTGTCCTGGCAGAGGGGTTGGTTTCAGTTTCATCTTCTACTGGCTGCTCATGCTGCTGGTGATGATCGTCTTCGTGCTAGGGGGGAACATTTACATGCTCTTCTGTGAGTCCTGGCACAACCAGCAGCTCTTCCAGGTAAGCTTGCTGTGGGGAAACTGCATGGAGATACTGCTTCCTAAATGAGGGCTGCTGGTGGAGCAGAGGCAGCACTAGCCATTTAGGATGCTCTTTCAAAGTGTCCTGCCCTGCACTATGTCTAGTTTCTCTATCTCTTTCCTTGCTCTTAGCTCCTCGATACCCCTGGCAAGATCCCTAACTTCAATCTCTCAGAGCTGCTGGGCCTGAAGGGTGACACAACAAACTTCTCAGAGATATACAGGTGGGTGCCAGCCCTGACACTGTGTCTTTGGTGGGGGTAGAGCTGCTCAATGCCCTCAGATGATCCCCAGGAGCAGGGCAGCATGCCCCACCTTCCCAGGCTGTGGGTAGGCACTGATCACAGGGAAGGAGCAAGGTGCAACCTAGCTGCACAGGTGAGGACGTGCTCTTGGGAGAAGGTGGCCCTCACCTGCCCTGTTTTAAACCCCATGCCCCCATCCTGCAGGCAGTGCCAGCAAGATGCTTCCCTGTGGCAAACTCTGCACTTGGACCAGAGCGTGTCCCTGGATGAGCTCTTGAATATCAGCCAGGTGAGCATGGGGGTGCCAGGGTCTTGAGGGCAGGAATCCAGACCAAGGGCTGAGGGACAGTGAGCAGCCAGCACCTGTCTCATCATGGCCCCCTTTGCTCTGGCAGTACACAGGAAACATCTCCACGGCTTTTGAGAAGATGAACATCACCCTAAGCCCCATCTCCCTGCTCAACCAGAGCCAGAAAGACATGCTGCTGAGTGCTAGTCAGGCTGGACAGCCTCCCAACTTCACCCTCACCCTGGAGCAGGTGTGCTGGGTGTAGCCTGGTCTTGGGATCAGGGTGGAAGGGCTGGATGTGGGTTGAGGAGGTCTATTGCACTCTCCTTTTTGCTGCTGTGAGAGTCCTCTGCCATCTGTGTAACCCGTTAGGGTAACAAGACACATCCTCTGCCCAGAAGGCTCTGGCTCTTCTCTGTCCCACAAAGAAGGGGTATGGCTCCCCTTGTGCACCCCATTCCTTATTCTCATGGCTCTGTCTCTGCCTCTTCCAGCTGGATCAGAATATGACCCAGGGAAGCTTCCTGGATCTGGCTGCAGAGCTGGAGCAGCTGGCAGGAAAAGTGGTGAGAGACCATGATACCCCAGGGCCATAGCCACCCTGTCCCCAAAGCCACTGGTTACTGGGCTCCTCTGTGCCTGCCTGAGTGTTGAGGGGAGGCACAGAGCTGGGCACTGCTGACTGCAGCTCTCCCAGGGCACAGATGTGAAGGAGAGCCTGGAAGATAATGCTCACACACTGAGGGAGCTGGAAAAGGAGATGCAGGAGAGCTTCTCTGGGCCACTGGTGAGCGATGCTGGGGCATGTCCTGGGGATGCTGGGTTGGGCTTCCCTAGAGCTCAGAGCCTGCTGGCAGGTCTTGTCTGAGCTGTGGGGTCTGCACCTCTGATCCCCCTTCTCTCTGTCCTCAGCAAAGTCTGAAGGAGAGCATCTACTCAGTGCAGAGTGGGGCTGTCCAGCTAGAGGTAAGCTGCACAAGGGGAGTGCATGCCAGTCCCAGGCACCCTGCAAAGCACCCTCGAGGTCCTGCAGTGGAGGTGGTGGGGCTAACCTGCAGTCTGGGGGCTGCAGGGGCTATTCATGGGGGTAGAGGGAGGGAGGCCATGGAACCTGGCAGGTGCAGGCTCCCTCCACCTGAGGTACCTGGCACTACCAGCGTGTCACTGCTGGGAACACCACATCTATGCCCCAGGGAGTGCTGCTGTGCAGGGTTGGTGAAGTGCAGAGACTCCACTTAGATCACAGTGCTGAGAGCACCTTTCACCTCAGGGACAGACAGCAGCTGCGCTGGACAAAGCCAAGAAAACCCAGGAGTTCCTGGAGAGGGAGATGCCAAACATCATCAAGAACGTGAGCTTGCCTTGCCCTGCTGTCAGGTCACACGGACCAGACCCCCTCACCAAGACCTCCCTCTATACAGGGAAGCCAAACCTTGTCTGGCTGCTCATCCTGTTTGCCTTCCCTGAGTATCTCCTGCACCCCTGGGTGCCCCCTTCCCTTATGGCACCCCTGGCAAGGGACTGGGGTGGGGTGAAGCCTCCAGCCCTGTTGCTGCTGGGCTGAGGTGGCCCGAGAGCCCTGGTCCTGACATGGGGCATGGAGGGGGCTGGTGGTGCAACATCTCCACTCTGTGCTTGCCCCTCCAGGAGACATTGGCCTTCCTGGAGCACCTGCTGGATTTCTTTGAGACCTACATTTCGTGGGCCAAGAGCAGGGTAAGCTGAGCTTAGTGAGGTGGAGAGAAGGGGAGAATGAGCTGCAAGGCTTGGTGGATGCTGATATATGCTGTCCCCACCATGTCCCCAGGTGAGAGAAGATGTGGCACGTTGCAAGCCCATAGCTCAGTCCTTGGATAATGTGGAGGTCATTGGCTGTGACTATATCATGGACTCTGTGGTGAGTGGGGCAGTGATGTCTAGAGTGACACACACGTGTGGGGTGGCAGTGAGGTCCTCTTGTCCTCCTCATGCACAGGATCAGGGATGCAGGGAAGGATCAGGGATGCTCAGCTTCTGCCCAGCAAAGTGCTGTGGCTAAGAGGAAAGGCCAGGCTCTGAGAAGGAGTGGGTGGTCATTGGGGAGTGCTGGGAGCAAAAGAGTTTCTCCCAGTTGCTCTCTGGACCTAATGGCTCTTCCTCCACCCTATGCAGAATGCCTTTTGGTTCAGCCTGGGCTGGTGCACCTTGTTCCTGCTGCCCAGCGTCATCCTGGCTGTCAGACTTGCCAAGTTTTACCGCCGCATGGATATTGCTGATGTGTACAGGTGAGGAGCAGCCCCACCCCCTGTGACTACACTGGGTCTGGGGTCCCCCTGCCACCTGTTCCTTCATGTCCCTGGGTAGCCTGTGGGGCTCATGCTAAAGTAATGTGGGCTGGGGAGAATCTGAGAGGTGACTTAGGGCCCTCAGCCTCTGAGGATGGGGATGTTCTGGAGCTTTTCTCTGCCTGCTCTGAACCTCCTGTTTGGGCAGATAAAGGGGCATTCCCTTTGGTGGAAGGAGCCTGGCAGGGCTGCAGCCACAGCCTGGCTCGAGTCCACCACCTAACTTGCTCTGTTTTGCACCATTTTTGTGCTGGAGCACTGGCGTGGGAGCACAGCTGGATGCTGTGCAGAATGCAGTGTGCTGCATGGTTGGTGGCATTGCCACGAGGGTGCAGTGCTTGCTCACATGCCTGTGGCCACCGGTGTCCTGGGGCTGTCCCTCTGGGACACTCTGCCTGGCAGCTCCACCACCAGCACAGGCACTGACCTCTGAGGGTAGTGAGCAGTTTCTAGCTGGATTTCCAGCTCCTGAGGGCTATGTTGTGGCCCTGTAGTGCAGCTGCTGTGCTGAGGGTTCTCCAGCTCCTGCCACCCCTCTGAGCTGGCTGGAGACATGGGCTCAGCTGCCCAGGAACCTCGGGGAGCTCAAGTTGAGGCACAGGGAGCTGGGTGTTGCTGAGCATGGGGCCCTGCTCTGCCTGCCTGGGGAAGGAGCACTGATGCTCTGGGGGCCTCTAAGAGCCAGTGCTCTCTGTTCACATCAGGCAGCCAGGACGGAGGGGACCACAGCACCCTGAAGCCCATGTGCTCTCCTTTTGTGACCCATGGGAGACCTTATTCCACCATGAGATGCTGTCCTGTCCCATAAGGCATCTTCTTGCCCCACTAACACTGTCCCCTCTTTTTTCTCCCCTCTAGGAATGAAGACTTTGAGATGTAAGCTACTTACACTGCCAGGTCCCTTTGGGGTGGGGGGCAGCCTCTGTAGGTACAGGGGGGGCAGGGGACAGAGGGAGGGGGGTGGGGACCAGGGTGAGTGCAGACCAGGGGGTGTGCTGGTACCACAGGGTGGCTGTGAAGGTGAGACTTTTGTAGTGCATGCAGTTGTGGTGTCCCCTATCATCTTCCCACACTCCCAAGTCTGGAGGTGCTGCTGGTCCCAGTCTCCCAAGGTGGTGGGTTTGGGGAAGCTGTGTCCATTTCCTGTGTCCCTATTTCCTGTAGGACTGGGTGATAGGAGTGGGTTGATATTTGACCATCCCAGTGCATCCTGAGCTGTCTCTTGCCCCACTCTGTGGCTGGGGGTGATATATGTGACCTTGGTTTTGCAGGCCACCAACATTCAACGCCTACAAAATCCCCAGGCCTTCCACAAGGCATTAGCTCCCATCACCTGCAGATGGAGGAGGAAATGGACAGACCCCCTCACTTGAAAAGTGTGACTATTTATTTTTGCAGGGAACCTGCCTCTTTCCAAGGCTGTAATTTTTGATGTCAAACAATAAATGGTGTGTTTGTGTGCACTGTGGGATGTGGCTGTGCTCCTCAGGTTTAGCAGTGATGGAAGTACGCAGGGCTAGGGGCTGGAGGGTTCCCCACTGTTGGCACAAGCTGAGCTGTGCCTGGGACCACAGGGCTTTCTGGTGTTCCCAAGTGTGCTCTGCCCACAGCCAGCCTGTGGGTGATTACAGGATCACTGCTCAGTGTCACCAAGACTGGGTGATGTTCCCCTCACTGGGCAGCCCTCTGCACCTCTGACTGGGTGAGTGCCAGGTCCCTCCCTGGGACAAGCCACACAAAGAGCCTCCTGTCTATGAAGTGCCACCCCAAGCTGTCCCCAGCACATAAGCACTTCCCTCTGGCAACTCTAGCACGTATCATCTGTGGATTTCCAGTGAGTTTATGGGGTGCTTGCAGCCCACACCTCCTCTCTGCAAGATATGGTGCCATGGGTACTTCCTGTGCCCACCCCTGCACACACCGTGCTCTGCACAGAAAAAGCTGCATGCACAGATAAATCAGGGTGACTTGGTCTAGAGCCTTGGGGTGAGTTCAGGTATTGCTTTGTGCTGCTCCTTGGTGCAAGTGCAGGGCCCATCCCGAAAGCTGTGTCAGGCACAGGGGATATACGTGAGCAGCTTGACTCATTTCCTTTGTAGCAAAGTCCAAGTTTCTCTGGAGCACAGTGAGAGGGCCAGGCCAGCTCCCCCTCCACTACGTGCATCTCTTACTGTTTTTCCCACTTGCCTTCAGATCTAATTGCTAGTTTTTCCTTTGGGCTTTATCTGAGGCTGCACCGGCCTTACCTCCTGCTGTCTCCCCCCAGCAGAGTGTGACTGCAGCGAGAGCCCTGTGCTTGCCTATCAGTCAGCTCAATCTGTCCTTCAGATTGCTTTGGCCCCTGCTTCCCCCAGGGCTGCTCACCCTTCCTGGTTCTTGCCGTGAGATATCCAGCAACCCCTTGGAAAGCATTCAGCTCAGTTTTTGGCCCTGGACCCTCAGCCTCCAGAATTCTACTTCCTGTTTGTCTGGGGCCCATACATGGAGGCTTCTGCCCCCAGGGCTCAGGCTGTCCCTACTGCGTCATGTTCCCGCTTCCTCTTCCCTTGCTGTGCCTCGGGGATGCCTGCTCACACAGGACTGCTGCTGGCTTCAGTTTCTGCTTGCTGGCTTTGTGGACATTGCCTCTTCCCTGCTCTCTGTTTTCTGCAGAGCCAGTGCTGGCAGGCAGGGAGCTTCACCCTCATTTACTGTGGCAACCTGCATCCAAACCCAGCCCTGGCAATGAAGATATTCCCCCAAATGACTGCACAGCCTTTGCCAGGGTGTGGGGCTTGCTCTCAGCAGCTCCCCATTCAGTGCAGCTCCAGGGCAGTGTTCCAATCGCTGGAGCCATGAGGCTCTAAGAGGTGTTGGGGTCCATCCATTATCCTCCTCCCAAACAGCCCTGGGAGGTGGGTGAGAGCAGAGTCTGGCAAGGCCACCAGCTGCCTGGAGAGGAGGCAAGGACAGCTCATTACAGAATGCCCTCAGTGGATGCCACCAGCTCTCCTGCTCTCCTTTCAGGCCCCGCTCCCTCTGCTCACGTGTGGCAGCTGCCAGAGTGAGAGGGAAACTCAGAGTGCCCCATGGCCAAAGCACAAGGGACCCCCCACCAAGGAAGGTCTCATCAATAGACAGCCAGTCTCTAGGGAACCATTGCAGCAGTTCCTCTTCCTCTTTGCCAGGCCTTTTTCCACCACAGGGACTTTCCGCAGCCAAGCCCTTCTCTGGGGGAGACTCTGCCACCTCTTTACAGTGGTTTCACAAACAATAATCTCCAACGACAGCTCTGACACTGGCAGCAGGATTTTGCTGAGCCAGCCAGGTGCTCTCTGTAGCTAGTTTTCCTAAAAAATAGAGAATTTGCAGCTCTTGAGAAAAAAATCCTCCCTTCCTCAACTCTCTGTTGGGCCCAGCCACAGCCACGCACGGCCTGGGTGGCCCTTCCCTGTGGCACATAGCTCCTGCTTGCCTGTGCAGACTCCTGCCTCTGTGGCTTCATAGTGGTAAGCAGCTGAGTACCACAGAGGGCACGAGCTAGCTGGGCATGCTCTCTGAGCCCAGCTCTACCAGTTGTGAGCCATGCTGGGCAGCACCAGAGAGATGAGCCTGGCCACTTTTCACCAGAGGCAAAACAAGATTGTCCTCTTCCTGAGGGTGTGTACCCTCATAACATCCACCACCACCTCAGCAGTGCTTTAGGAACCTTTATTTTTAAAAGGAGTCTGTCTTCCACACTTAAGACCACTCTCAAGAGGATTAATGCAGGTGAATGTCCCGCAGCCCAACAAGGCAACAGCTCCTTTACACCAGAGCCCAGAATGCAAGGGCAAAGCCACAGCAAGGGTCTCCCTCCTGGTGGATGGGGCCAGGCACTGGGCACCTGAGAGGCTGGAACCTGAATCTTCCTGCAAAAACTGCTCTCAAGTTACATTGATTTTGCAAACAGAGGCACAATATGAGCCAGACAACCCTGACAAAGCCCCTTTGTATGCAAAGGGCAAAGGTAGAGGAGATGGGAACAGAGGGCTTGGGTGTCCTGCAGCATAATCTAAGCTCCCACAAAGGAAAGGGAAAGGCAGGACCAGCCCCAAGCTCTCATAGCCTGGTGCAAGTGTCTCAGCTCAGCAGAGTATGGGTACTGTCTGGGACAGAGAGATAAGGGAATTAGGCTGCTCTTTTCAGCTAAGTAGCTGCAATCAGTCACAGCTACAGGACTGATCCCAGAGGAGTTGTGGCGAGACAATGTGTGGAGTGCTGCAACTGCCAGCGTGTGTACTGGGACCCCAGTGCCATTGAGCTGTGCCACACTGGCATTTAGCATCTGAGTGAGCCAAGAGCAGCAGGACTCAGTGACCCAGCTGCAGGAAACATGCCCTGTTTCTCACAGGCAGAGCTTGGAGGTACCACCGAGCTCACTGAACAGAGAATGGGGTGGGGAAAGACTGTATACTGCCTACCACTCCACCACCAGTACCAGAGGATCAGGGAAGTAGAAGTGGAGCTAGAAAGGAGCCAAACAAACTGAAAACAAAGTGCTTTGGGCAGGGAGCAGTTCTGTAGTTTTGTAGTGCAGCCAGTGTTTTCATCTGCAAATGCACCTGGCATTTGCTCCTCCACTGGCACACACACAATTGCACTTGCTAGGAGTAACCAGAAAGCCTGCCCTGGCTCAGAGATCCCCCAACCTCAGCCACCCAACAGGCTCTTTGAGATGCTGCAGGGATGCTTCAGAAAGGAGCAGGCTTCCGTATTGCCAACACAGGTAGGATTTCCCTTCCTTGTGCACCCAGGGCTTGGGATAACATTGTCCTTCCCCCTTCACACACTGTCATCCTGTAGCAGTGCTGAGGGTGAGGAAGTCCTTGCCATAGATGGCTGAGGAACATCATCAGCTACTGCTTTTGAGGGGATTTTGTGCTCTCGGGGTGGGGTGGGAGGGGGGAAGGTGCTGCTCTGCAGGGCATCTGAGTACATCTCGTCCTGGACACTGGGACGCTGCACAACCCTTTGCAGCAGTGGCTTAAGCAAGCCCACAGTCAGCTGGTTCCCCTTGCTGGAGAAGGGCACTGGGTCCTCCTGGGAATGAGGGAGGTGCTGCAGGACCATGGTGAGGATGTCTGAGGCGGTGAGCTCAGCAGGGCACAGCGGCCACAGCCTGTCCAGGTAAGGGTCCAGCTCCCGGTGCCGGGCAAACTCAGCCAGCAGCGTGATGAATATCTCCTTGTTAAGCAAGGGGCTGAGTTTGGAGAACTTCTCTGCCACCTCCACCACCCTCTGCCACTGCTTCAGATGGATGAGAAGATGCAGAGCTTGCAGCACGGCCTTAGGCCTCTTGCTGCAGAGCAGCAGTTCCAGCTCCATCTCGTCATCTGCCTTGCCGTGTTTGTTCTTTCGGGCCAGCACTCCCAGTGCTCTCTTGTACAGTGGTACCCGGCCCTCTGGGCCCTCCTTGCTGCTGTATGACCAAGAGCTGCTAACGTACTGCTGGGTCAGCTCCACAAAGCTGGGCAACCACTTGGGTTTGAACATCAGGAAGGAGCTGCAAATGAGCTCAAAGAGTGGGACCATCCCATTCTGACCCACCTCCTCCAGCTGTGGCTGACACAGGACCTTCTTCCATACCTCTGGGGTGGCCCTGGCTACCAAGAGGCCATCCCCATTCTGCTGCAGCTGCAGGCAGCTCCTTGTGGCCTTCCAGGCAGCCTTGGGGAAGGAGGCAAAGACAGAGTTCAGATAGGCCAAGTTGTCTTTGTCCATGTCAGACTGCAGAATGCGGCTGACCTCCTGCTCCACCAGCTCCTTGCAGTAGCTTTCCACCTCACTCTCTGGGGCACATACCACGCAAGTCTTGAGGAGCTCCAGGCTCATGTAGCTCTGCAGCTCCCGGCTCACTGCATTCAACAGCTTGGCGTAAGTGTCTTGTAGGTTTCGGGCTGGCTTCTGCTTCTGGTAGAGGCTATGCTGCAGGATGGCAGCGAGGACCACAGGAGCCTGGAACGTACCACCTTTCTTCAACTTCTCCACCGTCAGCTTGGAGCTGCTGAGGCTCCTCCTCTGATAATATCTGCAGGCCTCCTCAAACACCATCTCCACCAGGCATGGCTCAGGCCTGCTGCTGTCCTCAGGTTTGGAAAAGCTAAAGCTGTAGATGCCACTCTGACTGAGGAGCTGGATACCGTCCTCCTCTCCTTGGGACTCCAGGAAATGCACCTCCTTCATGCTCAGGACTTCCTTTTCTACAAGCCTTCCACTGTTCTGGTCGACAAGGTACAGTACTCCAGCCAGCACACAGGCCAGGATGCTGCCGAAAGTCTTCAGCTGGACAAGACTCCTGTGGGCCAGGGGCCCGCCCTCCAGGTCAAATATATGCCTCTGTGTCCCATCTGGCTCCACGATACTCACAGAACCCTTTGTGCTCACCAGCAGCAGACCCCCACTGTTGGACACAGCGGAGGTGTGAATGTCCAGAGGCACAAAACCTGAGAGAAGGCCCACAGAACCCAGCAGGAGCTTCTTGAAGTCTGACTCGCTGCTGGAGCGCAGCACCTTGCTGTGGATGAAGCCTGCAGAGGGGGCTGTGATGGTGAACTCTGCCTTCTCTGGATGCCAGATGAGGAGGAATTTGGAAGTGGTGGCAAAGCCGGCAGCAGCAGGCACTAGGAAGACATGTTGGGGAGAGGCCAGGACCTGGTACTCGGGGCTGTTGTGCAGGACTATCCTCGCAGTGCCCAGCCGCACGCCTTGCTCCCCCACCTCCAGAGCACGGGCACACACACAGAACCTGAAGGCACACTTGCTCATGTCCGAGTGAGCACCCAGCGGCGGCCTCTCCTCACACCACACCAGGCTGGCTCCCTGGCTGCACACGGAGACGACTCGTGCCCGGGCACCCTGGCACAGCTCCAGGGTCTGCAGCAGCTGCCAGCCCACGGCCACCACAAAGTGCCAGACCTCGGTCCGGCCGTGTTCCCACACCACGGCCAGTACCCAGGAGTCCGGTACCACAGGGCTCTGCAGGAAGAGCAGTCCCACAGGGGCTGGTTGGGGCGGCTGCCAGCTCCTCTCCAGGTCGGCTCCAGCGATGCTGTGGCGCTGGAAGGCCACCACCCGCGGCAGGGTGGGCGGCCGGCTCTTCTGCAGGAGCAGGAGATGCTGCCCGTCGGGGCTGGACTGGACGTGGCTGGGCTCCTCTCCGCGGCACAGCAACTCCCGCAGCCAGTGGCCTCGGCTGAAGTCACTCAAGTCGGAGACCTGCCGCAGCTTCATCCTGTCAGCGACAGCGTGCGGCAGGGCGAGCTGGGGCACGGAGCCACAGCCGCCACTCCGTCCCCTCCCGGAGCCCCGCCACACCCTGCTCCCCGGCACCCTGCTCCCTCGGCTCTCTAGGAGGCCCCACGGACGCCTTCCCCCCGCGGAGAGCCGGTTCCGCAGCAGCAACTCCCAGCGACCGGCCGCACCCGGAGCTCCCCGCTCCGCCCGAGGGAACTCCGCGCTGCCCCGGGCACACGCCGGGCCCCCTCCCGCCGGGACCCACCTGCCACGGCGGCGACTGGCGACCGGGGCCGGGGCCGGGCCCGGGCCAGTGGCAGCTCCGCTCAGCGCTGCGCAGTCACGGGGCCGCGGGTTTCCGGGCGGAGCCGCTCCGCGCCGCCGCGGGCCGTCCCGCTCCTACTTCCGCCGCCGGTGCGGAGTGGGCTACGGGGCCGCGTCCCGAGGGCGACCCGCGGGTCCCCGCAGACGGCGGGGCCATTTGTTACCGGGGTGCGTGTGTCCGTGCGTGTGTCAGTCGCCGCGGGGCGAGCCGAGCCAAACTCCGGCCGGCCCGGGGAGGAGCCTGCCCGGCCCGCCCCGCCTGCGGGAGCCGCGGCCGCGCGGGGAACCGGCGGGCGCACGCGCGGCGCCTGCGCGGTGTGNNNNGGGGAACGCGGGACCCCGCCCGCGGGGCCGGGCGCGCCCCCGCTGCCCCTCCGGCACCGGGGGCTCCGCCGCACCGGGGGCCCCGCGGGGCTGGTGCGCTCCCCGCCGCGAGGGGCCTCGCTGGGTACCGGCACCCCGTTCCAGGGCCGCTCGCTGTGCCCACCCCGGTTAGCTGCGGGAGCGGCCGCACGCAGCCCGTGCAGAGGGAGGTGCTTCTCATGGCCCGCCGGTAGCGCCGCGGTGCCCCGGTGCCGGCCCGAGGAGGCCCCGGGGCCTGCCGCAGCCCAGCCCTCCGCTGCTCGTGGGCCGCACCGTCCCCGGCCGCCGGTGGTTTGGGCTCGAGATAACTGCGAGGAAAAGAACGAGCGTTCGCTGATCATTCCCTTGTCTGGTTCACCTCACCCTTCTCCGAACACTTGTCCGGGCAAAGCAAAGGGGAGCAGCAACAGTGGTAAAGCAGTGGGAGCTTGCAGCGTTTATTATGCTGAAGGCACAGGCACTTGCTGCATGAGCGAGCTGCGGCCTCGGTCAAACCCTGTTGCGTATGTGGCTGTAACAAAGTTTGTTCATCAGCAGAGACTGTAATCCGAATGTATGCTGAGAGCCAATTAGCGTGAGCGGGTGGGTGGAATATGCAAAGCAATGAGATAATTTGAATCGTTGCAATACGTGGTGATTGCAGTTCACCAGCTGTATGAGCTCTAGTAGGAAATGTGACAAAAATGTAGAAGAGAGATTTCGAGGGGAGGAAAGGACAACAGTGTGGCTTTCCAGTGATAATAGGTTGATCCACTGTGTCATTTATGGCACTTCTGCTGTCTGCAAAGAGATACTGTGGGCAGGGTACATACAGGGTAAAAAAGTTAAACAGTCATTGGCTAGCATGCACAAAAGGAACAGCCAGGCTTTAATGGGCTGCTGGGCTAAGCATTCATCTGCTCCCTCCCCCAGCTAACACACCAGGCAGCCATGCACACATCCCTTGGGAGGGGAAGGATCAGCCTCTGCTGCTCAGAGTTGCTGAGTTGCTATATTCTGGCTCCCTATTTTTGATTTTTTTTTTTTTGAACTTACACCTTTTCATGTTTGCATTTTAACTCCTGAGTGCTTGCGCTGCTGATGGTCTGTATCTCAAAAATTTTACCCACTCTGCAGCTCCACCTTTCTTATCTTGGTATGACTTTACTGTGCAGCTTCTTAGAGCATAGCAGCTACTTCAGAAGTCAGAGCCGAGATCATGCAGCTGCACTGTATTCAGCATGGGCTTTGGATCCACACCACCAGCTGAAGCCATGGGAAAAGGGCAGGGGAAGGTTGCAGGGGGAGTGTTTTTCTTCAGAAGGAAGGCATTTGAAAAAGTCTGCAGGAGACATGAGCTTTTAGGTGGGAGTGTAAAGGCAGTGCAGAATATTTAATGATAAACTATGTGGGATGGATTCTAAAGTGCTTGAAAAGTGAAAACCCAAAATCATTTTGTGACATGAGAGCTGGTCGTGGTAGCCAGGAATACAGAGAGAAAGTGGGGTGAAATGAAAAAATTACGTTGTATGAAAATGGCATGAACAGATGCTGGTGGAAGCATGCAGTGCTTGTCTGGACGGACTTGACAGGAAGAAGCGTAGCTAGTTGGTGGTGTGAAGTTGATGGATTGGGTGTTATTTTAACTGGATATATAGAAATTAAATGCAGTTATGCATGAAGTGTAAAATCGTAGCTCAAATGTTACTCTTTTATATCATTGCTAAAGCAGGTGCAATGGAAGAAGTAGCATGTGGCTGTGTTTGCATTAGGAAGCTGCTTTTCTATTTTTTCAAGAGGTAAAAAATGGGTCATAAATGGTGTAACTTTAGATTGCACTGTGTAGAAGTATGTAGACTGCTCTGAGTGGGATAGAAGGAATTCCTAGTAAAAATATATATACTGTGGCTGTGCTGGAGGTTGTTGCTTTGTACTGCAGGAAAAGTAGGATCTCTATGGGTTTTTTGTCACCAGCACGCCTTCAGAATATGTTTCTCATTATGTACTGCCTGAAGGCACCTGGAAATTCTGCAGCCTGGATCCAAAGCTTGTATGCTTTGGCTTTGTCTTACTGTTTCCCTTGTTGGTGGGTTGAGCACCTTACAGTTGTAGAGGAAAGCAGAGTTCGAGCAGTTTTTATTCCAATGGACAATATTCAAATGAAGTTGTAAGCAATGGAAGGAGCATAAAAGCAGTGTGGATGTACTTGCACAATCTGTAACTGCCAATGCAAGAGTTTGTGGAGAATAAACTGCAGAAGGGCTTGTGGCAGAAATTTGGCCGTGATGGTTTCTAAAGCCTTGAAAAAAGCCCTATGTGTTCTTGCTCTCTTTGTTTTTGATAGTGGGCTGCTGATGGGTGGTCCTGGGGGTTTTAACAGAGGAGCTGGAACTGGGTCCAGGCACTGCCTGTGCACTGGGATTCATAAATTCTTGTGCTGGGTGCAGGTTGTGTGTTGCTTCCAGCGATGGATGAGTGCTGGGACCTGTGTTGTAACTGCCTGTTGTTCAGGTCCAGTATTTACTCTGCAGATTCATCACATGGATTAAGTGCAAGTTTTTCCTGGTACTTCACTGAAGTATTTAATGAGTGCTTAGCTTAACACACTGTGCTTTAGAAGCTGTGAGTTAACTTTTAGACGGGGGTTTATCTCACCCTCTTGCATGATGGAGGCAGTTTTTGAACAACTTTCCTTTAATCCTGAGTGATGTACCTGCAGAACACCTTGAAAGGCAAAGCATGATCACACTGAGCCCCAGGTGCATACACTCAGGGAGGGAGGAGGCAATTGCTGGCTTTGAAATGTTTGAACAGGTGAGTCCAATCTTAGTAGCTCTGACAAGTCAAGGGACATTGGATTCCAAAAGCAGAAGTATCTTAGTTCTTATTCAGAGTCTTTATAAAATTTACTGAGTTCAGGGCTTTGACGTTAACAAACTAATACAGATCACATCATTTGCACAGCCTTTTCCAGGTAGTGAATAAATGGTTTGCCAAGTAAGTCATATGTGAAAATACAATTTTGCATAATCTATATTCTTTTTGTCTAGCCAAGAAGTGTTATAGTATATTTTGTGAGGGGTCCACACTGAAAAAAATGCACTTATTCAAGTTTGGTTGCGTGTGGGGGTTGTGTATGTGCATTTATAATCTTGAAAACTTTGTTAGCCAAGGCAATTGAATGCAAAGTGCTGTGCTTGATGGGCTGCATGGAAGATTACACAAGTTACAAGTTTTGGATCCTGATGTCATTATGGTGTAGATGTGCATTAGTGTTATCCTCTTGACAGTATTTTTGCTGTTAAAAGACAGTCTGTGGAATACTAATAAGTCTGTACAGGAGCTGAGTGACAATGTGGAGCATTGTGTAGCATTTCTCAGTGTGCACAAGTCTGAGTAAATCTCAAACTCAAAATACCAGGTTCATTTTCCCTGTGGCTACTCTAACAAAAAGCTAACAGAGCTGTGTTCATTGGAATGTCATATGTTTGGTTGGAATCTCTGTTATGAGTTCTGGAGTGAAACAGAAAGGAGGTGCATGGTTGGATGTGCTCATCTCTTCCTGACTGGATCAGCTGATCCTGGGGTTGATGAGAGATAAAGCAAGAGTCTGCCTGAACTCGTGTCTGCCATGGCTTTTATCTTCCTGCCTTTGAGATGCCAAGACTTGTGCTCTGTCAAGTTTTCTTTTTAGTTCCAGATGAAGCATCTTGGATCTTCTGCTGCACAGCAAAGTATTTGTTGTTCTAAAAATCCCCATGTGTGTGCTTCTTGTGGCCCTGAGGGGCAGTTCTCCTGTGCAGTCAGTGAGTACAGCAGGATTCACTTAGCAACATGTGTTAATGGGAATGACTTATTGACAGAATAAATTATCCATTTGAACGTAAAATGTGGAAAATGCACCGATGCCTTTTAAATGTGGTGTTTAAAGGAAAATTGTTAATTATCATTAGTTTTGTTGTTTTCATAAGCTGTCAGGGCATCACGACAATTTGACACCTCTGCAACTTATTTATAAATGTTTTGTGCATTTAACTGTTGTTTTCTGCAGCTGTGTAGAAGGTCTCCATTAGCAAAACACAGTTTTCTGTTTGTCTTTTTGACATCTAGAAAATGTAATTGCATAAAGTGAAAAGAAAAAACCATTTGTGTGACCTGATTATCATAGGTCATGAAACAAACACAGCCTAATAAAGCGTTGGCATGAGAGGCATGGTTTATGTTTTTCTCTTTGCTCCTCCATATGCTCATTTGTAGAATAGCAAATTTTAAACAGGAACATTATTTAATCCTTGCCTCTAGCAGTTGTCTTTGTATGTGCTCTGCGCATCTTTGGTTGAGAGAATGTGAATCCTAAGACCCATTTTGACAGAGACTAGAATTTTCACATGATCATGTGATCCTTCTGGTGCTCATTCTTTATATCTTGATGTATTTCGATTTTTCCATCTTTCTGGAAATGTAGAGAAGGGTTAAAATACAGCTCTGAAAATCCAGGGACTAAGTAGAGCTTATTGATCCCCTCCCATTCACGTACACGTTTGATGTGAGAATGCTGACCTAGAAGCACCGAGAGTTAGTTTATTAGTTTTGACATGGGGATTCGTTAGCTGTAATTCAATTAGAACCACACTGATGGATGTGTTTGTATGCTGGGGCTGGCAGCTGTTTTAGGTTCAGAAACTTACAACTGTACTAGGAAAATTGTTTTGTGCAATCTTACCCAAGATTTGTGTTCCTAGGCTAAAAGTGACATCACTCTTGATTTGGTTTGTAATAGATTTCTCAGTGTTTCCAGTTGTGTTTCTAATTAGAATTATGTCTTATTTCCCTCGACAGTTTAAAAATAATGCAAAGTCGCCAAAAGAGAAGCTATCAAGATGATTGAATGTTTTCTTTTTTTGTTTGTTAGTTGGAAACCTTCTTCCATCTTAGTTGGATGCATAGACCTACTAGGTTATGGGAATAATTTTGGTCTTTACCAAAAGAAGGTTATGGTGCAGTCGTTGCTAAACTTAAACTTTCTTCTGTCAGAG
The DNA here is from genome assembly GCF_017590135.1 of Pyrgilauda ruficollis. Lineage (NCBI taxonomy): Eukaryota > Metazoa > Chordata > Aves > Passeriformes > Passeridae > Pyrgilauda > Pyrgilauda ruficollis. The sequence goes on along the minus strand of NW_024513654.1, from coordinate 13,434,549 downwards.
TGTCTCAGGACTCTTTCCACTCTCACCCCAGCCCATAACCAGCCAGCTGGTTCCCTTTCTAGTGGGAAAACAACACCTTTCTGCCTGTGTAAATGTTGGCTTTTCAGGTGTGAGATCTGCTGCTCTCTCTCCTACCCTTTCCCATCCTGGCAAAGCTCCTTTCCTTTGCACCTGGGGCAGGGTCTTTTGCAGCAGAATTGTTTTTCCAGGCCTGAAAATGTTTTTCTGCCTCTTAGAACCAAGATTTATGGCTAAAGGGATGGATATTTGAATAACTAACTCTGGAAGTCTGAGAGTCCTAGTTGAGAGCATAGTTATAAGTCAGCTACAAAATTGTCTGCAGTGGAAAGAATGTAAGGGAGATACGGAACTGGTATTCAGTAGTTGATGGAACTTGGTCTTTGAGGGAAAGACAGGTCTAAACCTGTAGGAGGGCGTTCAGGCAGTCTGGGATTGAGGCTACATCCAAAGCTATCTCCATAGCTGCCAGCTCAGAAAGCTCTGGGGTCCTTAACTGGAATGGTGAACTTACCCCTCTGTGTATAGTTTATGATGGCTGAGTGCAGCTACCACAAGAGCCTGCCCGTGCTTTCCTGGAGCATGACTTTAGTCAAGGCTCTGTGTGTGGGATGCTGTTGCCGTGTGTATAATTACCTTTGGAGGTATGGGAGAAAGTCTGGGAGCTCAGGGATTTGAGAAGGGATGGCATTCCCTTTCTGCTCTGTACTTCTGACATGCTGCGATGATGGAGGAGGTTAGAACAGTGCTAAAGCTGTGATGCTTGCCAGGAAAATCTGTGATTGCAGATGAATGTGTATTTGCGAGGTCAGAGTAGTGCTGCACTCGGTAGCATCACACATGAGGTTGAGAATATGTGGCAAGTTGTGTATTCTGACTCAGCCCCTGGAATAGGTTGTCTCTCACAGAAGGCTCAGGACCACATTACTTTGTGTAATAGCTCATTTTGTAATAAGGATATTCCTTTTTTTTTTTTTTTTAATAGTATAATCAGCAAGACACCAGTTAATGATAGTAAAACTTCTTTGTGGTTTTAGAAAACCCTTTGCTGTCAAATGGATCATGAAATTAATTTGGTTTAAAAAATATCCCTCTGAAGCCTGTCCTCTGTCTTGCATCCTCCTCCCAAAACTGAACCACATGGGATGCTTTTGAGGTTGGGGTTCCTATCTGGCTTAATTTGCAGAGCAGCTGGCCCAGACAAGGATGCTAAGGTGCAGAGGTAGGTGTGAACAAGGGTGGCAGGAGTGCTTTATGGAGGTCTTCCCTGTGTTGGATGCCACTTCAGAGTACAAAAAGCAGAATTTAAAGTGCTTTGGTAGGCAGCAAATTAAACAGAAAAGAGAAGACTTTCAAATAGTTTCAGGAGCTTCTTGTCACCAGATGCCTTTGAGGCTTAACCAGCATCAAAAAAGACTGGGTACCTGTTTTATATCAAGTATCAAAATTCCTCCAGTGAGATTAAAAAAATACATACTTTTCTAAATGTAAACTGCATTGATCTGGATAATGAATCAGTTTCTAATAGAGAAGAATCAAAATTTATCCATAAGGAGCTTATTCTGTTTCTGCCTGTGTGTGGACTTCTGCATGTCTTTGAAATGGGATGTAGAAGTAGATGGGTCCTTTGATCTGATTTCTTATCTGGTATAGTTATAAATGCCCCTACTTACAGCTTGTGAAAGACTGTTAGTATTTCAGCACAGTGAAAAAAATCTTTCATGGTTGAGGCAGGCCAGATATGCCTTGAAGAAAAGTTCAAGTTTTCTGAGCTCTTTTGTCTGTTCTTACCTTCAGGGTATCCAGCATGGCCCAAACAGAGAAGAAAGGTGGGCTGCTCCGGAAATCTTCAGCCTCCAAGAAGCCATTGAAAGAGAAAGTGGTGTTGATGTATGATGAAATTTTTACGGTAAGCAGTTGAGCATCTCTTTTTTCTAAAGTGTTGTGTTAAATTTTCTTGGTTAATTTATGCCGAAGGTTTTTTTCCAGTGGATTTCTTTCCTCAAGGTAAGGCCTGCACAGTGTAGGCACATGCTCCAGGCTCTCCTGTTGTCCTGCAGAACTCTGTATTCTGCTCTCTTCCAAAATGTCTCCATGTCCTGTTGCCTACCAGAACCATATCATCTATGGGAAGTCATGGCTTTCCCAGTATTTCTCAAATAACAATTCAGAAAATAAACAGAGGCATCCCAATTGAGAGCTGCTTCTCTTGGTCCTTCTTTTTTTTGGGAATCTCTGTAGCAAGAATTCTGCACTTTGAGACCTCTTGGTCATCTGGCAGGTGATGCTGACTCTGAGCTACCCATGATAAAGACTTTCTTTAAATTCTGCCTGAATGAGTTCTTTGCCCTCATGCCTGTTTCTTTTCCTTACAGACAGAGGACCCCAGTAAATGCAACCCTAGGTTTTGGGAGGAGCTGTTTCTCATGAAGGTAACAGAATGTGGACATCCTGTTGCTGTTCTGCCTACAAAGTGGCAGGCTGTCTGTGCAAGGACTTCTGTTTCTAAGGTGTTGGTGATGGTATAATGTGCATGAACTGCTTCTTAACCTGACAGGTCAACCTGGAGTATCTAGAAGGCAAGCTGGAGGCTCTGGATGGGGAAGAATTAATGAAGATAAAAGATAACATCAACTGCTTGTTTCAGCACTGCATCCAGGCCCTGGGTGAGGAGCACCCAATCAGAGTGGTGAATGCATTACAGGTACCACACTGGGAGAGGGAACGCTGTCTTTCTGCTTCTGAGGAGGCCACGTATTTGTTGCTGGTATCAATCACCTTGGGCTTGTTTCTTTGTTACTGAGAAGTGATGTTTGCAGGACAGTTGCTACTTGTTGTCTGTGGAGGTTCCAAACATTCATAGTCTCTTTACTCTTGGCACAGCAATAGACGGTCTCAGAATTCAAGAGGATCTGATGATGGAGGATGAAGTGGATGGCAATGGGCAATCAAAGGGGCTTGATCACATTGCAGGCTGTTGGTTTGGGGTCTCAAAAGTACTTAGGCTGTGTAGCTTTGTGTTTTACTTTCACCTCTTCTCCCTTATTTCAGCTGCCTTTTTCAATTTCCTTGTGGGTCAAAAAAGAAATAAAGCTCTGGAGAAGTTAGTGTGAAATTTATGCAGGAAATTGCCTCAGCTGGACACTTCCTAATTGGAAGCTGTGAAGAATTATCACTCAGAATTCATAGCCATTTTTGTTCAGGTTGTTCCTTACCAAAGCTCTGCTGTTCTGTATCTGTATCTCTGTGGGAGACTCCCCTCCTCAGTTTTGATATTTGGTGTTACTAGTTCACAAGCTGATTCTCACAGTTTGGTGAATGCATTTGTTTGAGGAGTATGCAGAATGCATTTCAGCTGTAGGAGTACATGATATGAAATTCAGGTTTGAAGAAGTCATCTGTAGGAGACTTTGGATTGGGAAAAGTTGATTTGAAACGGAATATTACATCTCTGTACAATCTTGCATTGTTTTATTGTTGTTTTTGGAATTAGTTTGAAAGTGTGGTACTAAAATTGTAGTTATAGCTACATAGACAGCTTAGACCAGCCCCGAATTCTTAAACTTGTATGCAGACTCCTGGAAGAACTTAGGGCAGGTCACAAGAATCCTGCTGTGTGCATGTAAATAGGAACCAGGTAACACATCCTGAGCTCAAATTGGGAGAGTGTTCCCTTAATCAGACTATGTTAATGTGGAAATCCTGAAGCCAAAACTTATTTAAGCAATCCTTTTTTTGAGAATCAGCAGGATGACTAAAGGTGTGTTTAGCCCAGTATCTGTTTCTGACAGTAACCAAAAAAAGGATGTCTACCTTACATTTTTGCTTTTGTGTGGTTCTAGAGGTCTGCTAATTCCATCAGGTCTGTTTTGTCTCCAGCTTTACACATGAAACTAGTTACCTCCAACTGGTGAATTTAAGCTGGAATCTAAAAGTACGGTGGTTGTATTCCTGCTCATTCCCTTCTTCACAGGACTGAGAAGTGCCTGATGACAAAAGTCACCCCAGACATTTCTGTCTCTTAGGACAAATGAGTAATTTGCTGCCCATACATTTTCCAGGGAGTCTGCTGGAAGCATAGTGTGCTGATACCTGCGTATCTTCAAGAACTTGGAATGAAGCAGTAATTAAGCTGCCTGATAGACTTGGAGCCTTTTTTTTTTTGGTGGGAAGATTGGTTCTTCTTGTTGACAAAGATACAGTTTATTGGTCCAAACTGGTATAGCAGTGTGGTAACCAAACAGAAATTTGTGCTCAAACAAGAAAAATATGGACAAATATATTCTTCTCCAATTTTTATGAATTTTCAGCATCCAAGATCCCTTTTAGAAATGCCAGAGCTGGAGGAGAGGTCAGACAAAATGTATGGCTTCCAGGCTGGTGGTATTAATTTCAGGATCTGCCAGTGCTAGGAGGGGATCATGCAGTGGGTTTTGCTATTGAGTTGGAGGTGTTGCCTTACATCTTACCTTCTGGTTTTTCCCTTTGCAGACTTTGTGTGCATTGATTCGGGGTGTCCATCAGAAGAACAAATCCACTTCTGGGTTTGACATCATCAACATGCTTGTGGGTTTTGACAAGGCAGAGCTGTGTATGAAGGTGAGGCCCTGGCAGTGCAGAGAAGCAGTTTGCACAGCAGTTGTGTTGCAAGGGCAGTGAGTGTACATGGGTGTGTCTACCAGGCAGCAGCTTTTGGGGGAAATATTTGAGCCACTTACTAAAAATAGCTATCCTGAAGTTCTGTACCTGCCAGTAGCACAGACATTTGGGGTCCCTGGGTTGGTTAGTAATATAACAGAGCACGTTCTTTTTCTTTAGTTCCACTCTGTGTAGTCAGTGTTGTTGAGAAACCTTAAAGCCAGAAAAGGCTGTCACGGGTGATCACCACCTAGTATTGAACCTCACATCTTTTTCTTTATCTCAGAGTCATACTCTGGGTTCTCACACTCCATCAGCACATGTACTGTTTTAAACTTACTTGATGTTCTGTTGAGTTTGGGAAATGACAAAGTAACCAGTGATGAAGCTGAATTCTTGTTGTATCTTTCATCTCTCCACAAGAGTAGCAGTTTTTCTTCTCTATACAATCTGTAGTATATTTGTGGAAAACATTAAGTTGTAGTTTGCCTATCAAATTTTTAATCATAACTTATATATGTATTGTTAATTGGAGCTGTGCTGCTGCATCTAGAGAAAACTCATGGAAAATGATAATGATGTTCTACCAGTAGTCATTAAGCTTAGTTAACACAAATAGTGTTGAAAAGCAATAGTATGAATATGGCCTGTGTAGCAGTAGTAATGGCTCTGTTATTGATTCTGGAATAACATGGCTTTATATTGGTGCTTTGCTACTTGAATCTTCCAGAAGGCTTTATATCAAAACATTTCAAGTAATTTAAGACTACTTTTCAATAATGTGACTGTTGTTCTTTAGAATCTCATGGAGAGCTTGGACTCCCTCCTCTGTGCAGAAGGTTCTGAAAGCCTCAAAAGCTTGTGTCTGAAGCTACTTCTCTGCTTGGTGACAGTAAGTAATTAACAGCTGTATAATAACTTAAGGGCTTATATGAGCCACATCTGAGGGATGGAACTGTTTCAAAACTTGAGCAGAGTGCTGCAGTGTGAAGCTTAAGAAGGGGAAAGAAATGGTGAATGAGAGCCCGCGTCAGTCCAGAATATGCGTGATGACTCCAACTGTGATGCCAACGCAGACTAGCGCTTTTCATCCTGTAGGATAGGTGCCAACTGGGGCTAAAGGGGAGAGGCAGGAGGACGTATCAGTTGGATTCACAGCTGTGGGTTTTTTTAAGGAAAAAGATACCAAAGAAGTCCCAGATAAATGGAAAGGAAGGGAGAAGGGTTGAGGGAAGACAGAAAGTGTGGAGTAGACCAGAGTGGTGAGGATGTGAAGAACGAGGAAGTTGTAATAAATTACCACTCATCAGCTTTTGGAGATGGTCAACTGTGAATTGTTTTGACTGTGATAAGAGATAATTGAGAGTGGTGGAACTCTTCATTGCCCTCTTCATGATGGGAATGTTCTCAGTGAAGCATATGTGCCCTGTTTTTCATTCTCTGCCTCCTTGTAGAGCCTGCAACAGCTGATGGCTGCTGTCATTCAGGCAGCTGTGTAAAATACCGACGTGTGGAGGAATGGGGGAGCTCTTAGTCCGTGGGTGGTGTTTCCTGGCAGAGGAAGGGCTGGCAGTCAGGACAGATTTCTTTTACTTCATGTTTAGCTCTATTGCTAGTCACACCTTGACTTGCAAAGTGTGAGATTCTGGATAAACGTGTCCATCTGGAAGCAGAACTCTCCTGTTCCCAATGTGTGCCAGAGGCAGCTACAGCACTGGTGGAGGTTTTGGATGAGCTTTTTAAACTTGTGTTTGTACTCAGGTGACAGATAACATTAGCCAGAACACCATCCTGGAGTATGTGATGATTAACAGCATATTTGAAGCTATTTTACAGGTAAGGGTTCTTCCTTCTGCTGTGGGGACTCTTCCGTAGTGAGAACTTCCAGTAGTGTGTTTGCTTTTCAGCTTTTTCAATGCAGTGTAGTTCACTGGCACTGTTGTTACTTCATTCATAGCTCAGTCATACATATATTTTGTAATGTTCCCTCCCCTTTACTCTAGTCTGCTGTGTTTAGTCGCTACTGACTATTTAAAGTATTTTCACTTGAGACATTTCTACACAGTTAGAATCTGAACAGATTTCTGGGCTATTTTCACACAGAATTCCTTTACTGGAGAAACTGTTTTTCAGAAGGTAGTGTGGATATATTTTTTTCTGCTCTTGGATACATTATACTTTTTTCAGTGGAACTGAGCCTTGGAGAAAACCAGGACACTTGCACAGTTTATGATAAGATAATATACAGTGCTGTTGTGAAATATATTTTCCCTTTATGCCCTGAAAGCCTGTGTGCATCCTTTCTGTGATAAATAAGCTTCTCTGTGTGCAGAACTTCCTTGAGGCAGTGACACTCCCTTCACCCTAAATATCCTCTTTCAGATAGGACATAATTTGCTCTTACACATACATTTCATGGGTATACTCTGAGTCACTGCAAGCTTCCTGAAGGAGGCCTAACAGAACAGTGTGATTGTTTATTCCAGATCCTGTCCAACCCTCTTAGTCGCAGGGAACATGGGTATGATGCTGTTGTCCTTCTGGCCTTGCTGGTCAACTACAGAAAGTATGAGGTAGGTGTAGAAACATCACTTCTCTCTACTTTATTAATTTAGGGTGGCCTCTGGATTATGAAGGCAGCACACAGTACAATTCTGAGCAGTGCACACTGTAGCATCAGGGCATCAGCGTGGAGCAGGAGAAGCTTTGCAAGGCAGCCCTGGTGATGCTCCCTGTGTCTGTCTCTGATGGATGTGTACAATCAAATGTGTGTGATACTCCTACAGCTCCTTCTGTGCCGGCATGAAAGAAACTACCTAGAGAATTTGCATTTTCTTTGTGGAAATAGTCTGAGGAAGGTCCTTTTGGAAGAGTTGCTGTTGTGCCAAACCACATGTCTGCCTCAGTTTGTGTGTGACTGTGTGGCTATACATAATCTCCAAAGTAAAATGAGCTGTCAGTCATCCTGGGCTTCAGACTGAATTTGTGATTCAGGACCTGAGTAGCTGACTGAAAGAGCACAGATCCCCAGAAGAGATGGTGGAGCTGTGACCAAAGAATGAACTGAAACATCACAGCTAGTAGTTCCAAGAGAAGTCTCTCTCTCGCTCTTTGATGGATTCCTCTTTGAGGAACTTTATTCATCATTCTTTTTATGTTTATGGTATATTCCCATTTTTCCTGTTAATTTCTGTTATTCATCAGCTTGGAAAAAAGCCCCATGTCAAATGTCAGAACAACACCTAATGTTGGCTTTTTTTTTGTATGAGGCATGATGCTTTAATGATCAGGGTTTTTTTCTTCATAAATAGGAATATCTTAATATACTTCATTAGGCACCAAATAGGAAGGTTCTGGAATAACCTGCCTTTCAACAGAATTACTGGGAGGGAGCAGGCTTCAAAACCTACCTGGTTTTATAATAGATCTTGTTCTGAATTATGAATAGACCTAGAGAATATGCAAGGACAAGAACTACACTTGGTGTCAAAGTAATGCCTGTCAATTTCTCATTCCTGTCAATGATGTCAGAATCATGAATTGCAGATTCTCTTCAGCATTCTGTGCTGTGGTAGCATGGAACAGGAACATGGAGTCTGATTTCAGTATATGGCTATGAGGGAAAACTGTTGGGAACTATCTGTAAGTGGGGTTACTTATGAGGGTGGACTGGGAAGACCCAAAGGTGTCATTGCAACATTCAGACAGATGATGGAGAGCTGTGTAATCCCATCCCTGAGGCATGGAGCCCTGTGGACTGCAGTTTATGTCCTTTCCTTAGTCAGGTGGAATGTTGTGAGTGCAGGAGACTTGTCCTTGGATTTCGGGGGAGTATTGAGCTGGGGTTGAGTGCTTTGGAGAACACGCCGAGACGTCTTGAAACTGGGCACTCTTAAGGAAGTTGTGCTGATGTTTGAAAAGTGCAATCCATACAATCCAACTGAAGCAGACATGTAGCAAGGGGAACTTCAGCCCAAGCAGCACTCAGGAGGGTTTTATGTGACAACTGCCCAACACTGCCCTTTGTAGCAGTGCTACAAGCCAAGCCTCTAGTAATGCAGCCATAATCTTTGTCCTTGAGTAGCTGCTTTCATTTGCTGTTCTTTGGCCCTTAGGGTCAGTATGGTGGTTGTCTGGTTGTCAGTGAATTGTAGCACACTTTCATGCCTCAGGTGCTCTGGAGTTCTCTTTTTCAGCTGTGGTGCAGCTGAAAGGTTCTCTTTTGGTCTGAACTCCCTTGGTTAAGTTGTGTTTCCAGCTGTTTAAGAAAATCTAATAAGGCTCAAAATTCATTAGCTGACTATGTTTTGTGTCTATTTTTAGTGTAAATACCAGTGTGTTTTACATTAGGATGTTCTTTTGTATTTTTGGGATGTGTATTTTGTAATCTCTCAAATTCCTTGGAGAGAGTATCTCTCCATTACCTATGTTGATGAGATCTTGCTTATTAACTCCTGTTCTAGGAATTTGCATGTCTTTACTTGTAACCTTTAAAGGGATGCCTCTGATTGAAATCCTAATAATTTTCACAAGTTGTTCCAACTATATACTTGTCCAAGGCTTCAGCTATATTTTCTTTTTTTTTTTTTTTTTTTTTTTTTTTTTTTTTTTTTTTAAGCACACTTTCATGCCTCAGGTGCTCTGGAGTTCTCTTTTTCAGCTGTGGTGCAGCTGAAAGGTTCTCTTTTGGACTGAACTCCATGGTTAAGTTGTATTTCCAGCTGTTTAAGAAAATCTAATAAGGCTCAAAATTCATTAGCTGACTATGTTTTGTGTCTATTTTTAGTGTAAATACCAGTGTGTTTTACATTAGGATGTTCTTTTGTATTTTTGGGATGTGTATTTTGTAATCTCTCAAATTCCTTGGAGAGAGTATCTCTCCATTACCTATGTTGATGAGATCTTGCTTATTAACTCCTGTTCTAGGAATTTGCATGTCTTTACTTGTAACCTTTAAAGGGATGCCTCTGATTGAAATCCTAATAATTTTCACAAGTTGTTCCAACTATATACTTGTCCAAGGCTTCAGCTATATTTTCTTTTTTTTTTTTTTTTTTTTTTTTTTTTTTTTTTTTTTTAATACTAGTCCTGATTTTGGAGACAATGCTTTTGCATTGATACTGTGAGAAAGAAAATGCTGTGAGAAAAAGTAATTATTTGATCATTTTGCCAGTGTTTTAAGGGGTGGCTGATAGGATAGCAAGTTAAATCATAAAATCAAATAGTGACTTTTGAATACATGGTCAATGATAACATCTAGGCAGAAGTTTGTTTGAGTCATATTCAACGTGCTAGAATTACATTGTGGCTTTTGTTAGACAGAGCTGTAAGAAATAATTTAAAGTGTGGGGTTTTCCCTTTGTGTGCTTGTCTGGCTGCATATAGTGTTTCCAACAACACTTCCTGTCCAGTTTTGTGCACTTGCCTCTCTTTGGTATAGACAACCATGGGTACTGAAAGACACAGCTCTGGAGAATCATAAAGTTCATGTGTTTTTCTTTTTTCTTTTTTTTTTTCCAAAGATCTTGCATAACTCAAATGATTTTTAAAAAATATTCTCTTTAAAAGAAAAGTAATTATTCAAGCTCCAATTCCCTGCAAAATGACCTGCCTGCAGATGAGACTTTTCTTCTGTGTCTTCTTTCAAAATCAGCTTTTTTGGTTTTGCACTGACACATATAAACCATGTGCATTTGCTAATCTGAAATGCTTCTGAAATTATTAGCATTTGTCTTAGTTTTGCACTGACACATATAAACCAGGAAAAATGTGCATTTGCTAATCTGAAATGCTTCTGAAATTATTAGCATTTGTCTTTATAGATGAAGCCTGTGTGCTTTCTTCAGCTAAATTCAAGGCATTTATCTTCTCTAGAGATTTCCAGCTCTTAGTGTGCAAACAAAGTGTTGCTCTCTAACCCAGCAGCAGATGAGTCTAGAATGTTGTCCTGCCTTCCTGGGTGCTGCTTTAAGCAATCTTTACAGGGTGTTGCAGAAGGGAGAGAGCAGAGCACTAATGCTGCATCCAGCTTCACTGCCTGTTCCTGCTGCAAAACTCTGTGTGTGTCACAGATAACAGGCTTGCAGGATGGCTGCTCCACTTTCCAGACTGGCAGATGAGCTGGTGGAGGGATGGAAACTCCCTCCTCTTCTCAAAATCAGGAGAGTGCCTGGCTGAGCCAATAAGGGGAACATGTCCCTGGCCTAGTGGTCTTACCATGTGCTGTGACTCTGCTTATTTGTGTATATTCTGTTTTATGGGACAGTGTGACGGAGATTCTTCCCAGGTGGTTGTGTAAACTTGGAAACATAATAGTGGTTTTTTTCCTCTGAAGGCTGAACTTAAAACCATTTTCCTTTCTTCTTTGTCGCCCCACCTTGAGCAGTCAGTGAATCCCTACATTGTGAAGCTGTCCATTGTGGATGATGAGGCCACACTCAATGTGAGTACTTGGCTTGATTTCTCTGTGCTGCTGGAGATGCTCTTTCACATGAAGTGTAGGCTAATGGACGCTGGCATGGGGTATGGTAGAAATCAGGTCTCAGAACAGTGCTGCTCTAAGGAGTGCCAGTGCAGTGATTGTTCAGCCCTGACTGAATTGCAAAGTGCTCTTGCAATAGGTTAGGCAGCTCATGATTTGAGCAGTTTGATCACCAGTTAAATGGTGGGGGTGGTTAAAAAGCTAGGTAGCAAGAAACATGCTACAGTTGATCTATTATGCATTCATGAACTATCTGTACACTGTTTGCTGTCATGTGCCAAAGAGGACAGGATGATTTATGCCAAAGGGAATCTCATTTCTGGTGCTGTGTCACTTGATTTTACCAGTCCACAAGGCAATTCTTGTAGCTCAGTGGAAGCCTGTATCTGAGTCAAGAGTCCTGCAATATGTTTTGGATTGTAGCTACAGTCTGAGTTTTTTATCCAGGCCTGGATTAAAATTGACAGCAGACTGAGTTATGTGAGTTCTGGGCTTGGGAGCTGCTCTTTAGGCATGAAGCAGAAAGCAAGCTCCATGGTAAATAAAGGGTGAGAACTGTTAGTAGTTGTGTAATGGTGGAGGCTGTTTGCAAGCAGTCAGAGGCTATTCGTGTCTGTGACTCTTTGTTTTAAATTTTTGGATATCCTTCCTCTGACACCAACTTCTTTCTAAATTGCTTGATGCTTTACTGAGGCTTCTTGAGTGAGAGCTCTATCAGGAGGTCCAAGGAGAATAAATGTTTTCTGTTTAACTTAGTAATTAGTAAATAACTCTCAATTTTGTTGTCTGGGTTTTTGTGTTATGATGTTGTTGTATCATAGCACATCTTAATAGTTCAAACAGCTTCAAGAGAAATTCTGCATAGCATGCTAGGTTATCTTGGGAGGGTAGCATTGCTATGTGTGTTCAATGTGTGATTTTCTACCTTGAGATTTTAATGTGGAGTTTTTTTTAAACACTTTTTTTTTTCAGGGAATGGGACTTGTAATTGGCCAGGCTTTATCAGAATATAACAGGTAAAACCAAATCGTGTCATGTTTTTCAATACATGATAGTTACTGTACATTTTCACAAACTTTATTTTCTTTCTGTGTTAAAGCACTTCTTTATCACCTGACAGCCTTGATGCACCTGGAGAGGCAGGGAATAGTCTTATGCTTTGAAGTACTTGGCTTCAGTTGATGCAGTCATTGCAAGTCTCAGTGTATCTGTACCAGCTGGGCTGACATGCTTCAGGAGAGATCTTGCTGTAGGGGAAGATATCCATTGTATGTTTTTATTGTCATGGATTTTACCTCTGTGTGAACTTTGTGTAAAATCTTAGTCACAAGTGAAAACATAATAATTTGCTGACAACTTCTCTATTGAAAAATTGATTTAGCTGAAACACTATCTACAACAAACAAACAAATGTATCCAGGGCTGTCCGCATACCAGATCAGAGATGATTAGGAGTTGTAAACTCTTCCAAATGGTGGAAAGCAGTAACTACTGCTGAAGAAAGAGCCAGAAAGGCAGCATATTCTTAGCCTCTACTTCATAAGTAGCACCATAAAACATGCAGGCTTTCCTAAGAGGAAAGTGCTTTAGAAAAATTTGGAAACTTACAGCAATTTCACCTAGGAAACTCAATTTTTTTTTGTGCAGTAGGGTTCTCAAAATATCCAGAAAAATGTTTTTATTCATTTGAAAGCCTACTGTGATAGTTATGCAGGTGACTTGCAAAATCAGCAAATCATGTAGATGTATTTAACAGAGTAAGTGATTAGGGTAAAGCAGAAAAAAACTTCACCCACCCAATTTCCTTCATTCTGACAAAAGCTGTCTCAGATCATGGCCTGGTTTTCTTAGCTCATTTCTTCCCCCTTTCCCAAGAATTTAAAGTTGGTTTCTTGGCATGTTACACTGTGTGTGATCGGATTCCTGTGTGACAGACAAAATAAATGGCCGTGTGAGCTTTGCTAGTCCCTTTGAGTGCCTGATGAAGCAGTGTAGCTTTAATCTGAAGTACCCAACCTGTTTGTTGACTTCACTTGCTCTAGTTCCAGTCTCTTCACTTGCTCCAGGAAAATGGGATCAGGCCATGGACCATAAAGGTCCATGTGGTTTCTGCTGGCCATTTCTGCTGATTTCTTTCTGTACACAGTTGGATGACCAACTCTGGTTTTTTCTGTAGTGGATGATGAAATGAAAATGTTCTGTGTGCTCATGTGGCTTATTACTGTTTGTCTAGTGCAGGACCAAATTTGTGAAGTCACTTGATCCCTTTCCTTCAGAGTTAGCCCAGACTGCTTGTCCTCTGCAACAGCACAAGCATTGTTCAAGTTTTACTTCTTTCTGCAGCTGCACTTCAACTCTACACAATTTACAAATATTTTAATACCCTTTATCTCTTCTTTTGTGAGTCCTTGAAAAAGGCTGTTGAATGTTGAAGTTTCCTCCATCCTATATTCTTGTCAAATAGGACTAAGACATAGGGATTTAGGTGAAGTAACCGTGGTTCCATTTCTAGCCCTGAAACTTCATCCTTATTCCTTTTTGTTCAGGCAATACAAAGATAAAGAAGAGGAGCATCAGACTGGTTTCTTCTCAGCCCTAACTAACATGGTAAGCATGGAAACACGTTTTTCCATTCTTAAAAAGGTGCATTCATGCAAGTTCAGGAGGAGAGTGTTTCTAAAAAGTGTGAGTTTGGAATGTGAGGTCTGGAGATAGAGATGGATTGAATGAATCAAAACTAAATACAACTGAAATGGTTGTATTCTGAGGTGTGTGTTGTCTGGCTGGGAAAGCTCTTTCAAAGGATGAGACCTCTACTCTTGTGTTGATAGCTGAAATTCTTTTCCTGCATCTTCTTCACTCCAGCTGACTTTATTTTAAAAATCACCTTACTTTAAACTTGTATTAATTTTTTAACTTCTTAATCCTTTTAGACAGCTATGTATTTTTAAAAACTAGTTACTACTCTGGTGATGTGGCCTAAAACATAGTGGCACATAGTCTGGAATGTCACTAGTCTTTGAGGTTCTGTTTCTGTACTGTTTTGTTTCTCAAACTTGGATGCACTTTAGCTATGAAGTGAAGCTTGGATTCTGCAGTGGGCACTGTCTGCATTTTTGAAGGGATACCCTTCAAAAACAGTTGTGAATTTCTTCCTTGTAAAGAGTATTCACTGTTCCTCTTGTTCAGTTTGGCTTTGCTTTAGTCAGAGATTTCATACTAATCTGAAATCTAACTGACAGAAAAATTTCCTGTAGGTAAGGGTAGTTCAGTGTAGACCGCTTTCTGTAGGAGTGACTTGGGTAAAACTGTGACCACCCTGGGGCAAGCAGATAGGAAATAATCTCTGTTATCCTCTTAAAAAATGGCAAACTAATCCAGGCTGGGATATAAGATTCAGTCTTTTTTTTTTTGTCCTTTTTTAATGATTTGACAGGTGAAGCATTTGGTCAGTGACAGTACAGCAAAATAAAATGTGTTTTTACCCATGTGTTGTCTCTTGCTGTCTAATAGCTTTCCCAAATTCCTGCTGTGCAATGCTCTCTCTTTCCATAGGTGGGCAGCATGTTCATAGCAGATGCTGATGAGAAGATCTCTGTCCAGTAAGTGCACAGCTTATTACTGTTATTTACACAGTGGAGTGGTCGGTGCCATCCCTTCCGTCATGCAGCTATTTAATGTCACAAAGCAAACTAGAGGAGCAGGTTCTCCTGTCACTGAAATGGTACCACACCCTGCAAACTGTGATTTGCCCTTCCGTGAGGAGGGTACAGCAGGAGGAGACACAGCTGAATTGCTTGTAATGAAGTCTATAAAAAAAAACTCCAGTGGTTTTTATGAGGTGTTTATGAAATATAATAGGTGTGTCAGGGGTGACACATGAGAAGCAAAGGTTGTGCACTCTGGCCCTCACCAAAATATTTTCTAAATTAATGGGGCAACTGATAAATCTGAGAGATTTTAGTGTTTTTAGGACTGTCTGCTCTTAAAAGAGAGGGCTTTAAGTGGAAAACACTAAGCAACTAGGGACACCTTCAGTGGGAAAGCAACAAAACTTGTACATGTGCTGTATTTTTGTGAATTGCTACTACTAGTACTGTAATTAGTACTACTAATAGTTGGAAGAACAACTGGACTACAGAGGCAGAATTTTCCATAGTTGAAAAAAAAAATGCTTTTTTCAGGTAGGCTATGCTTCTGAAGAACTTGGCTGCTAGTATTCTGATCACTAACTGTGCCTTTGTCTGCATCCTTCCCACAGAACAAATGAAGCAATCCTTCTGGCCCTCTATGAAGCTGTTCACTTAAACAGGAATTTCATCACAGTTCTGGCACAAGTGAGTTTCAGTGGAATGTTTCCCCATTTCTTTGTAGTGAATATCTTTGAAATCAGAGAGCCAGAAATGGAATTGGTGAAAAGATAGTTTCTTTTTTTTCCCCCTTATGTACTTATCATAGATCAGCATGAAAGAGCAGAAGCAGGCCAGGACCAGGGGAAGAATTTTTATTATATATTTCCTGTCTTGACAGTAAATGAGTAGAGTTTTGAGGTCACAGTTCATGTTGGAATGATTAATTTTTGCCACTAAATGGGAAGGGCTGCATGGAGTGCCTTCTGTGCCCTGTTGGTAGTCCACTTAGGGGAAGGATGGAGTGAGCAAAGCAGTTGCTGTAGCTCTCAGAGCAAATCACAGTTTTGTTAAGTTAGGGTTGAGAGAAAGAGGCTGATCCAGCTCCCAAACTGGGTGGATTATCCTGTATGTGTGTGCATGGACTGCATGTTGTTGTCTGTTGGGTATTCTTCACTTAGGGGCCAATTGACATGTGACAGTTGTTGTTTCAAATACTATTTTGTGTTCAGACTTCCTTGAAGAGCTCAACCCCTTTGGCATGGGAACCAGTTGTTGGAGCATAGCGTTTGTTCTTGAGATTTTTATGGGGGAGAAACAGCCTTCTGAGAGGCTGCTCTGATCACAGGTCTCTGGATGCTATACTAAATGCAGCGTGAGTTTGGAGAGGTGGTTGCTGCTGGGAGGCAGATAATGAGCCTGTCTGATGCAGTGATTGTGCTGAAAGGGTAGCTCGACGTGTTTAGGAAGACCTTCAGGTTCAGGCTTTTAATTTGGTCTGTAGGTACTGCTTGTAATCTCTGAGAAAAACAACACCAACAAAACAGTTAACACCTTTCCCCAGTTTGTTTGGGTCCTCAGAGTGCAGCCATAGATTGCAGGCTGGACACTTGGCATGAGAGAGGAGACCTTTGGGGACTCGTGACAGTAGTGGTGATGGAAGAGGTCTGATAAGCAGATCTACAGCCTCTGAAGAAAGCTTCTCTTTCATGGATGGTTAATTTGCTGAAGTTCCCAGCTTGTCTTTTCCCAGGTTATTCATTCCTACCACTTTTCAGAGATTTCTGCTCTTTCAGTTCTGTGTAATACCAACTCAAGCCTTTCTGTGGGCAAGATACTCCTCAGGGAAGAGAGGCATTTGGCAGGGAAAAGAGCAGAGCAGAAAAAGATCAGCTAGAGTAAAAGCTCTTAAAAATAAAAGGATAGACTAGTTACTTGTGAAAGAAGTTGAAGCAGCCACTGATCAGTGGGTTGAATTGGAGAACTTATACTCTTGGGTGGATTGTCTGTAATCCTTCATTTAAGAGAGGGCAAGGTAGGTCATGTCATATTGAAAAAGCCTCATAAAAGCTGATGAATGCTCTTGCCTAAGCTGGTGTCCATTGCTTGGTGCTGCATGAATGGCTTCCTGCTGCTGTGTGGCACATTGGGAGAGCAGGGATTCAGTTGTGTGGATATCTGGAGTGTTAAATGTGTGCTCACCAGCTGTGGGTGCTCGGGTTTGCTGCTGGGTGGCACTCTTGTCTCTCATCTGCCATTTACTGTTCTGGAGAAAGAAGGTAAGCCCCCAAACCTGTCTAAGGAAATCTGGCTTATGTAAGATTTTCAGTAAAAAATGGTATTTTAAGTGTAAGTTGGTAGCTGTAGAGATGTAAATTGTTTTTGAGTTGTAGTATGTGTGCCTGTGCTTCCCATAAAATATATGTATTTATAGTTGCTCATAAAATTAGATATTCAAAAGCAGTATGGAGGATATCCACTTGTGAAAAATCCTATGGAACTAACTAACATCAAATCAGCAGTTCTGTATCTTCCTTTTATTTTGAAATTGTGATGATATATTAAGGCAGATGATACATTTATGTAAAACTTGCCCTATGAAATGGACACTTTGCTTGGCAGCCAGACTCAAAAATAGCATGGCAGATTGCCTACGCTCTCACCAGTGTGGATGGGTCTGGAAGCTTGCAAAGAGTGAAGTCAAAGCAGTAATTAGGCAGGCAACTATTAGCAAAGATGAAATGGGGAGAGCGACTGGCTGATGGAAGCTGAGAGGATCAATAATGAAAGTATTATTTATGTTATGCACTGTTTTCCTGCAGTGTCTTTCCTGCAGGGCTTTACAGTGAGACAGGAAAGTAATAAATTGCCATTATCTTTGAATATGAACAGGTGGGGGACAGGAGCAAGGAGAATTTGCTCTTAGAAATAGAAGTAAAAGGATCATGGGGAAAGTCTTCAAGTGCACATCCTTGCGTTGTTTTAGCGGGAATCAGAAGCTATTAACATTGTAGGCTTTTGCAAATCTTCTCCCATTCTACATTAGGGAAGGGGATTTTTTCTGTCTGCTGGGGAGAATCACCATTTTCTGATGTGTTTTTGTGTTTTGTGGAGTAGAGAAATTGATGTACAGTTAGACATCCAAGGTCAGGAACCATGGTCTGGCCCTTTGGAGAAGAGATTGAAGTTTCTTGAGACTTTAGTCATGTCTATTGTACAAGAGCATGGAACAGTACAAGCAGTGGTCTGTGTTTCTAGTGCCTGGGGAAGCAGTTGACCTGTGCATTTGTTTTCTTTTAGAGCCATCCTGAAATGGGCCTGATGACATCACCAACGAGCCCAGTTCCAACCACACCTGTCACTCCACTTGGAACCACCCCGCCTTCTTCAGATGGTAAAAACGCAATGATCTCCTGAGGAAAAATAATTTAAAACTGTTAAATAACTAGCAAACTGTTTTCTGGAGATTGCAACTAATGAGGTCTGTCTGGAGCAGATGTAACTTGGTGGTCCCTTCCTGGAGTAATATGCCTTGCTAAACACGGACAAGATTATTTGACTCAAATTTATTTTTATTTTGCCTTGTGTATTGCTCAATGAAATTATGCTGATATTCCTTCTGAAAATAGTACTGCCCCAATATTTGCATGAAAGTACACCCAGCCCATTAGTTATTCTCTGTAGGCTTTTACTTATGAATATTACTGGTGTCAGGTCCTTTGCCTGGGATTATTTGTCATTGGAACAGATTTACAGAGAATCGCTGTGGATTCCTGCTTGCCATTAACGCACTTGTCCTCAGCTTTGAATTAATTGGGATTTGAATTCAGTCTGGGTGTGGAAGTATTCCTCCCTCTTATTGCCTTTTCTTTGATAGGCTTTGTAAAGGACTGCTTAACCTGAGATCTCTCTTCTAAATGAGATGTTATGTGTCCACATAAATATGCTTTGAAATCATCTCAAATAAAACCCTTTCATTTTAAGGTATGGATAGATATAGCCTAGTTGAAGAGAAGAAATGAAATGGCTGTTTTCATGTACTTTAATGGCATCTGAGCTGAAGAGTGTTTAATGAAGGAACAGTGTCAATTTGAATAGAGCACAGTTTGGAAATATTTCTGGGGAAAAGCAGCCTGGGTTACTCAGTTATATCAGCTATTCAGGTCATTTGATACCCTAGTTAAGGATGATCCTCCTCATGGATGGATTCTGTCTGGTTGCCATGGATAACAAAAGCTTCAGAAAAAGAGTCCCCTGTGTCTTTGTGTGCATATAACATAAAATGTGGAGGGATGGGCATTTTATGGGCTTCTGTTCAATGTGTTCATTGCAAATGTATCCACCCCCACACCATATTACACAACTGACAGAATTTGTGCTTACCTGCATCTACAGCTTGCTTGCACTTCTTTTTCTTTATTTTTTCATTTACCACAAGACAAAATGAAAACAAAACCTCCATCCTGCTTTCAGCAGAGGCAGTTATCTTGAGAAGTTTGAGGCTTCTTGTGGCTTCTATGGTTACTAAATTTAAGAAAAGGATCTGATCTTTATGTGCAGCAATTGCATTGGGAAGCTTGCTTTATTTTTATCTGCTGTCACCTTGTTGATCCCTACAACTTGATTTTTTTTTTTTTTTTGTGGCCCTTGGCTTGGTTTAGTTTGGTGGTGCTTAAGTACTGCTGTTTTAAAGAGATGTCAGAATTTTCCTCATTTACTAAGGTCTTGCAACTCAGCTGTAAAATTTGCCTCTGGCTGCCAGTTAGCAAGAGGCTTCTTGGCTGTGGAATGATAGGATTGCTTTCTCTTTACTGCACTAAAATAATGTGTAGTTGAACTGTTTTGAAGTTACATTAACCTGTAGAAATCCATCTATGAATTTCAGATGCTTTTGTTTTATGCTGTCTGGCATAAAAATAGGGTTCATGTTCTGGTTTGAAATTTCTCTGGCTGTTAACCTATAGGGTGAATTAAGACCTTGTAAAGTTTCAAAATGTGTGTTAAAAAAGGTCTGTATCATGAACCAGGATAAGCAGTGATGTGTGCTTCAGAGTGATTTCTTCCCTTTTTTTTTTTTGAGAAATGAGGCTTTTGCTAGAAACTGTTTATCCATAATATGTAAATCAAGTGTGCCTGTCACCATAGTTATCTAAATGTCAGTTTGCTTACTGTTGTTAAATATTCATTCACTACGTTCATTGTAACAGCTCAAGAAGGATCCACTGGGGATATAAATACATTTTTCAGACTTTTAGCTAAGTCTTTGAGCTATTCATAATATTGGGAGTGAGAAAGCTTCCAGTCTCATTGCACAGACTTTGCCAGCTGACATGGCACATTAGTAATGTGTCTGGAGCTCCAGGTCTTTGACTGAATGGACTAAACCGGCTCACAGGTGGGCACGTGCAACCTTTATAACCTAAAAGCCCAGTTATTTTTTTTTAATGTGATTTGAACAGTGAAGTTACATTGATGTGTTTGACCTGTTGTTTCCAAGGGCTACAGTTTTGTATTGAAGGTGATTGTGTAATCCTGAGTTCCATGAGAACCTCTGCTGTGCTCTGGGCCTCTCACTGCACAGTTTAAAGGATCCTGCATTTTGCTCTTGGCTTGTCTCCTTCATCCTTCTGTGCCTGCCCTTGCCCCAGCTGAAGCCTTGCTTGCCTCATTACAGGGTACAAGCCTTGAATTTTGAAAGGTGTTTTGTATTAAAGCAGACTTATCTCTGAATCAAAATACACTTGTGTACAGGATGGTATTATTTCCCCTCAGAACCCCCAGCCTAGTCATCCAATATTCAGATGTAATTCCTCATTTCTTACAAGGTCCAATCTCATGATAAATACCTTTTTCTTTCCTAAAAGGTGAGAAAGCCTTGAGCATTCCTGAGGATAGGCAGAGAAGAGATGGTGTAATACTTAAATGGGTGTAGTAGCAAATCTGTTTCCAGTGCAAAAGGAGCCCTGTCTTAGGCTGTCTTTATAGCATGAGAAGGGAGAGACCTTGGTCAATCATAATTCAAGCCATCTATGACCTCCTGAATGTGAGAACCTGTGAGTTTTACCCCCTAGGCAGCCAGAACAGTCATGTCATTGTCATGTCAGGACAGTTGCATGGAGCTGGAAAAGGTCTCCTTGACTCTTGAGCCTAGTGCCCTGCGCTTGCAGGCATATCAGCATGCGATCCCTTGAATTTATCAAGCTCTGACTCAATCTGTTAAATTTATTTCCCAATAATTTCTGTTGGGGGGCAGTTTCAGCATCTTGTTCCTTGGTTAGAAATATTTAACTTTGCAGCCTGGATTTCTTGTCAATTCATACCCATTTGTCATGGTGTTAGGCCTCCCGTGAAACGAAGGTTGCTCTTCTTCATGTGTTGGTTTACTCACCTGTGTGTTTTGCTGTCTCACAAAAAAGGTACTCTGTTCTTATGATCAACATACTAGCCTGTCTTTAAACTTGTTCAAGTTGAAGTTTGTCCCCTTTGAACACAGCTTGTCCATAATTATGCGCAGTGGTTGAGACAAAGTCTCACCAGCCTTGTGCAGGGCATTACAGTGTTTGGGTCTCTGCTGGAATTGCATTTCTGGATATATGTTGTAGAACTGCACTCTTGAGCCCTTCATGTTGGTAGCTTGTCACCTCGTGATCTGATCATGGTATTTTTTTTATTCCTGACCGTATGGCTTGCATTATTTATTTTCATCTTGTGTTTATTATCTGTTCTTGCTTATATCCCATTCTTTATGTGCAGTCTGATACTCCTCTGTGTTTACACATCCCAACTTTCTGCCATTAGCAGGTTCATTATCAAGCAACTGTTTCTTATATCCAGGTCACAGAGAAAAAAAAGAAAAAAAAAAAAAAAGAACTATTCTTTAAACTAATGTCTGCAGAATTGAAGCAGTAATTTTGTCTCACACCAGTATTTTCTCCGATTGTATCTTGTTTGCCAGATCTTGGATGTGAAATAGAAAAGAAATTTAATTTAATTTAAATTTCTTTATGGATTCCCACCTATTTCCTTCACTTTTAATTTTTTTAATACATAACTGTATTAAGTGCTTTACTGAAGTGTTCCTTGGCTAATTCAATCAGTTTGAGGATTTTTTTATCTGAGCTACTTTATCTTAAATGGTATCAGACTTATCTGGCAGGATCTGCAGGTAAATGCATGATGCATGTTTCCCACTGGTCTTTCTCCTCCCTTTCAATATTTCTTGTAAAGCTTTCCAAATGGAAAGGCAGAGAATGGCCCTTTAGGACAGCTCAGGCTCAGTCATCAGTAAAAATGTGGCTCAGTCACATGATAGAGGCTTGACAGCTCATAAACTCAGTGCTTCAGATGGTGCATGGGGAATGGGGGAGTGAGTGAGGAGGCACATTGTGCAATTAGCTGAGGAGATGAAATAGCTTCTTGTAAAGTCTAAGGCAGGTGATGTCCACTGTTAGGGTGTCAAAAGTACAGCTGGTGCTAGAGAAATGCCAATGAACTACTGCGGGTATGGAAAGTACATTTCTGATTCCTGCTGGGTTGAGATGTATCTAGCACAAGCTGTGACTGCTTTTGCTTCTTGATTTTTATAAATCTTCTGTTTCTGCCTTCGTTTTCTATCTCTTAGGTCCTGCAATAATTGTTACATTATGTCTTGTGTGTTGCTCTTGCAAGAGAAACTGTTGTTGAGAGGGAAGAATGGAATTGACACAGACCTTTTGGAACTAACATTTCAAAATTGCTGAAACAGAGAACGGCCTTTCCTGGGCACATCTTTTTACAAAATGAGAATTGTGTGACTGTTATCTGTGTTGCTTGTAAGAATTAATTGGATATCGGGGCAAATATCCTGATTTCCCTGGGCTGGGGATGTTGATGAGTGCTGAAACAGTGGGCTCATCTCTCTGGGAGGAGGAGCAGGGGCAGGACAGAGGAGGACATCACTTTGCAGGGTACCACAGTCTGTGCTTAGAGCAGGAGAAATGGTTTCTGAGGGAGTGGTACAAGTCTTCATAACAAAATTTTTCCTGGGTGGTCATGGAGGAGGAGGAGGAGGTCAGGTGGTCCTGCAGATAGGCTGATCCTACCCCAGACCTGTCAGTGTCTTAGTTCTCTGTATAGTTATTTCTTGTATTTGTACAGGATAAATGTGACTTATCTGCTTTGTTCCAGTTATAAGCTCTGCAGAGCTGCCTCTGGATGCTGATGTGCAAACGAGCAACCTGCTGATAACCTTCTTGAAGTACAGCTCAATTGTGATGCAGGACACAAAAGGTAAGTGAATTCTGTGGATGCAGCCAACAGTGCTTCTGAAGTCAGGAGGGCACAAGAACATGCCTAGTGACTCCAGAAATAGAAGTAGAGTCTCTTTATAAAAAGGTTGACAATTTCACCTTTTGAAAAATTAAGTGATTTCTTATTGTGAGATAAGACTTACGAAAGTAGGAGAGACCTAATGCTGGCAGGAGAGATGTCAGGTATGGAAAGAATGTAATAATAAATGATAATACCTAATAACCAAGCCTGTCTATGTGCTGTAGGTGCGAGTGTATCTCTTGTCAGAGAGGGGAAGTCTGAGACCAGAGCTGTATTTTTAAGAACACTTAGAAACTGACACAGAGAGCAAAGCTCAGCATTAGAAGGAAATACTTCCTTTGTCCTTTGCTTAAACAAGTAGCTCTGTTATTATAAATAGGGCAGCAGCAACTTAGACTGCAGTGGCAGTAATTTGCTTGAGAAAGTATGTCTGTGTTGTGCCTTTTGTTTCTCCTGTAGTTCTGGGGGGTTAATTTCAGCTGGCTGGAGCTGAAGTATTGCTTAATCTCCTGCTCAGGGTACCCAAGGGTGCTATTTTGCCCAGTGGTTATAAGGGCAGGACCATAGTGTGAACATAACAAGTGATCTTTGCACCGTATTTCAGGCTGTTACCGACTTCCGCTGTTAAGTTAGATATAACAGTAGAAATATGAAGATATCTGCAGAGCTATGATACATCAATTACTGAATTTCATGAATGCTTAGCATTCGGTAAGAGAGCAGGCAGTTTCCTTTTATCTGCTAGCTTGCAGTGAAATTGTATTTGGCTGTCTTGCACTTGTTCAGTAAGCAAGCTAGTTGAAGAAAAAGTAATAACTGAAATTAGGGCCAAAAGGAACTTCATGCTCCCCTATCTGGTTTTGTCTGGGACAGAGTTAATTTTCTTCTTAGTATCTGGTATAGTGCTGTGGTTTTGCATTCAGTATGAGAATGATACTGATAACACACTGATATTTTGGCTCTGGCTAAGTAGGCTAACCCTGTGTCAAGGACTTTGCGGTGTCTTGTGCTCTGCCAGTGAGGAGGAGCACAAAAAGCAGGGAGGGAGCAGGGCCAGGATAGGTGGCCTGAACTGGCCAAAGGGATATTCCACACCATAGAATGTCATGCCCAGTATATAAACCGCAGGAGTTACCCAGAAGGAGATGATTGTTTTTTGGGGATGGGATGGGCAGGAGACAATGAGCAATTGTATCAAGAACCGTATTGTGCATCACTTTGTTTCTCTTTGGTTCTGTTACCTAATCTCACTCTGCTGATGATTATTATGATTATCATGATGAGATTTCAGTTATTAAATTGTTCTTATCTCAACCCACATGATTTACCTTTTATTTCCAATTCTCCCCACTGTGGGGAAAGGAGAAGCATTGCAAGAGATTGAGCAGCTGCATGGCACTTAGTTGCTGTCTGGAGTTAAACCACAACTCCTTGGAACCAGGGCAGAATCAGGTTTACCTGTATCTTTTCTCAGAGGTTTTGCTGACAGGTTGGATGAAGATACTGTGATAATGGAGCACCATTTTCAGACTGTCCATTCCAGTGTTAACTGTCCTTACTGTGAGAAAGCTTCGTGTGCTTCCTAAATTCTTTGCTGTGATTTCAATTAATTACTAGTTATCTTCTCCAAGATAGATATTGAGAATGGATTATTTCTTTTTTCTGTGTGTCATCCCTTATGTATTTGAAGTCTTCTTTCATGTTTCCTCTTGCTTTTGTCTTTTGAATTAAACCACATCAATCTTGGCTCAGTCATTTTAATAGATTGCACACGTGAGCTTACCAGCTCTCTAATGTGCTCATTCTCATTTGCTTTTCTCAGGGTCTGTCTTGCTGATCCAAGACTCTGATGGAACAATTTTATATTTTTCAGTTTAACTTCTGCCCTTATTAGTAATATGGAAAGTCTGCACAGGGCCTTGGAAACTACCACACTGCATTAGTTTCAGATAGAATGAAATCTGATAGAAGGGATTCCTTACTAAACAAGCTAGTGAGATATGAATTTATTGTGTTATGAGACAGGAGTTGATGTTTCTTTCTTTACTTTGGTTCTAGTTTATATAAGGTCTGGAATTTGTGCTGAAAGACCTCCTTCCCACCACAGTAGTTCATGGCAGTGAACTCCACTGATTGATCATTTAAAAAATGTGCCTTGCAAACCAATACTTACTAATTCTAGTGGGTATATTTCTGACCTATTTTTTTGATTATAGATGAAGAACTGCCTTTTTTTTTTTTCTTTTATAAGATCAAGCATGGAACAGACTGCCCAGGGAAGTGCTTGAGTCACAATCCCTGAAGGTATTTAATTTGGCAGTTAGGGGCATGGTGTGCTGGATTAATGATTGGACTCCATGGTCTTAGAGGACTGTTCTAGCCTGAATGATTCTATGCTTCTCTGTGACACCAATGTAACAAGAAGAATTAATAATTCTAATTTACTCCTCGTGTCTTGAGACAGGTGGGAACACTTAGAGGGGAAACTGGTTTGTTCCACAACCAGGACTAGACAGTTGTTTTGGTCCTATCCCAGAGAGCATAATTTAATAGACTGTGTTTGCTACTTCATTCTCTTGTTATCCTCCCTTGTGTCAGTTAGAGGCAGCTGCCTTGGGAGAAACAAAACCTCTGTATCATTTTCTCCCATCTGCAAAACAGGTTTCATACTGATATGCCTCCCTGTAGAAAGTGGTCTGCTTTGTTGCTTTAATGAAGGTTTCTGTGAAAGTGTGAAGTGTGTGTGCAAGTAACTGCTTGCATAGCTGCCCCACAGCTCCTGAAAATTGGTCTGATGTTCACAAAGACACTGGCAGAGGGCAGAGTCCATGGTGTGAAACAGCAGCCTTTACAGCATGATCCCTGGAGAGAGAAGTGGTAGCAGCACCTACAGAAATGTACGGGGAGGCTTTACAATATAAAAATAACAAGACTCTTGTGTATCAGTTTTATTCTAGGTCATTTCTCCTTCTTGCTGAAGTACAAAACTTCACACTTAAAGGTTTTAGCTGAGGTAAGGAGATGGGAGAGGCTTTTAACTCTCCCATTCCAAAATTCCTCTTCATCTTAGTGCTGCAAGATGAAACCAGCACACTTCAGGGCACATCTTGTTAGTCAATATCTGTCCCTGAGCAGCATAGAAAAGAAAACAAAACAGGTGTCAAACTAGACAGAACAGCTAGCTAAGCCCATTCTATCTGTTTTTCTAATTATCATATACACACCAGCTAGCAAAGTGTTTGTCAAAGTCACCTGCAAAGAAGGAATTTGGCTGATGCTGTCTTGTGCTTTATATGAAAGTGTGTCTGACTGTTTCAGATAGCCTCTCCTTTGAGTTTGACTCTAAGGCAGATCGTCTGGGGTGGCGTGTTTAGCACTCCTGTGCTTTAGAGCAGCTTTTGGAAATCTCAGGAATGTGCAATGTGAAGCCTTCTCAGAGTTTAGTTATCAGTGTGTTGTTTTTTGTTGGTTTATTTTTGTGGGTTTTGGGGGTGTGTGGTCCAAGCACATTGTTTTTTAGAATGAAGATTTTAAAGTGGGCTTGATTGGACAGTGCCTTCCACAACATGATCTTATCTGGCCCTGCTCTGAGCAAGGATTGAACAAGAGGTTTCTTCTGTCCTGTGTTACTCCATGGCTGTATGTGTCTTGGGGTTTTTTTTATATTCAAGGTTAAAATTGAGAGGAGTTTTAAATAATCCAAATAAAAATTGTATTCTTCTGCCTTAGTCTCTCTGTTTTGCTCCAGCTGTCATTCAAGGCAAAAGCTGTTTGAAGTTGTGAGATGAATAAGAAGTTGTGGAACATGAACAGGGTGAAACTCTTGGCTTAAAATACTAAGTCTTTGCAGACTCCCTTCTTTCATAGTTTTGCAAAGAGCAAAGTAGGTCGTGTCTCTCAATATTGGGGTTAAAACTTGGAACTTGGAGCATAATGTCAGCAGTTGTTTTGCTACACAGTGCTGTGCCTCTGTGAAAGCTTTGCTGCTTGTTTCATAACCTACAGCAAAGGTGATGTTTTGCTTTCCACCTTGTCTAAGAGAGGGAACAGTGTGTCTGCTGTGACAGAAGGACAGTATTTAGAATATCTGTGGAAGTAAAACTGAATGAGACAGAATCCCAGCAGATTGTTACAATGCTGTTGGAAGTTCAAACCTGAGTCGTTGCTGTTGGTGCAGACTGGTGACAAGTGGGTGGGATTTAGTGGCCAGGCTGGAGGATGAGTGCTTAATACTATTAGCTATCGTGGAGGAGCTAGGACTATGGAGAATCTCCAAGCTGGGCTTTTCTTTTGGTGCAACAGCTTTCTTGCTCTTCAGCCTTTCTAGGCATGTGTGGCTCATGGAGGACTTGTTTTCTCTCCTTTGCAGATGAGCACCGGCTGCACAGTGGCAAGCTGTGCCTCATTATCCTGACATGCATAGCAGAGGTAGGTTTCTCATGTGAAGCTGCTCAGCTGATGGTGTGTTACAGGGCTCTATGCCCCTGCCTCCTGTGGGGCAGGAGCTGAATATCCACAGTGGTACTGAGTGGTGAGGTCCTCAGGCATTTACTGTTTGCCAATATACTTGATGCAATACTGCTAAAGTTGACTTGAAACTTGAAAATTGGATCATCTTATTTGAGTTAGCCAGCTTCTGGGGATGAGGAGAAAAAAGAGTGAACCTAAGCCTTTTCTCTCTAAGCTTTTGAGTGACCCTGTGGTGTGGCTTTTAGGTGAGTACTGCGCTAATGCCTTTCAGCTCTGTGCTGAAAGCCAAAGAAGGATACAAGTATGAAAGTAAGTCAAGTGTTTGTAGGTCCCTACAAGCAAGACAAGTAGCAAATGTGGTAGTAGGGTGAGAAAGCAGCATCACAGAGTTCTGCCAGCAGCCCTGGCTGAATGTGGCCCTGTCTGATGGGGACTATGTTCTAATGGCTGATTGATGACCTGGAAGGTCTTTACTTGCAAGTAAAGACCTTTCATCCTTAAAGAATAAAAAGCAGTGAGGTTGATAGCCAGTGTAAGGATTCTGTAATAATGTTTCTTCAGGGTGCAGCCTGAAAATGAATAATCTACATTTAAAATTTTTCTAATTAAATGGCTTTGGCACTTGTTCTTCAGGTGGCTGCATAGATAACACAAGATAAGAAATTCTGTTCCTGCATAACAAGGGCATTCTTTGCTTCTGATATTAAAGAGAGGGTGTATTTAGTAGCTGTTCTGGCTGTGCATTATCTGGAGAAGTCTCTTTAATTTAGAGGTGGACTTGGAATGAGATTTGTTTGAGGAGTGGAACAGCTCATAAACCTATCTGCTAGTACTGCAGTAGCTTCTGGAATCAAAATGCCAGAAGAAACTTTTATCCACACAGTCACAGAACTGGTGCTGAAGACCCACCTCTTGTATTATATACCTGGAGCACTTGTTAAACCTGTGACACCATGGTGTCTACAGTCAGAGTTTAAATGAGCTAAGGGGGAGAAAGTTAGAATGAACTACTGCTTGTTTTGTTAGCAATTTATTTTTCTAAAGTGGAATTGGGATCAGGAAGGGTTTACTTTTGTGTGACTGGAAACATGGGTGGGAAAGAAGAAATGAACAGGTGGCTTTATAGCTTTGTGGTTGTATCTTGGGAGTTTTACACTGAAATGTGATTTGAAAGGCAGCTGTAGGGTGTTGGGCTTTTCATATCTCCTCCCTTTTCTTGCCCTTTTCAATAGGATCAATATGCTAATGCTTTTCTTCATGATGACAACATGAATTTTCGTGTAAACCTACACAGAATGGTGAGTCTTTTCCTCCAGATTGTTTTCTCTTTGGAATGCAAACACAGAGGATTTGAATATGTATGAAAAATATATGTTGAAAATTGTGTCACAGACATGTAACCTACATTGCTAAGGCATGTGGAACTACTGTCAGAAATGCAGTAGTTGCAGAATGATTTTGAAATTGCTCTCACAATGTCTCCATTCTTCAAAGAACAAAGAGCTCTTTGCCCTGTCAGTGAATTTAGAGGCCTGTCTAGCTGGCGAGGAGCTGTGTATTACAAGGTCTCTGAGGAAATCAGTGGTGGGGAGAATGTTCTGCCTTAATCTCCAGCAAGCATTAGCCCTCATGTGATACATAATAGCCAGCTGGAGTTACACTGAGTGCTCTTATTTGGCTTATTCTGGGTGGAGTAATTCACCTTCAGGGAGGAAAGTATTTTTTCCAGAGCTTTTTCCTGTGGTAGAAGTGTCCTTACCTGGCTCATGAAGTTCTGCACTTACAAGTAACTTGAATGGTTATCCTAACTTGATGTATTCTATCTTTGTGGTACTGCCACAAAGTTCACCTCATCTGACAGTGAAGCAGCACTTGAAAGTCACTCGCTGTTCAAGAAAGAAACAAACATTTTACTTTATGGAGACCATACTGCAAGAATGCTAGTCATTACCCCTTAACAACAGATCTGCTATCCAGTTATCCTTTCTGTTCTGTTACAGTGAACACCAAAGCTGTTAACTACTGTACACACTTTTGAGAATGCCAGTCAGACTCCTGGGTCAGAAACACATCAGTATGTTAACCAAGGGGGAGGAATTTCTGTGTGATTTGTTGTTGTCTTGGGGTCCCTCCCATCAGTAGAACAGTGCCTTCCAGCTGCACAGCTAGAGAAACAAACCCCCAGTATCAGCATGCTGGAAAGCAGACGCAATTTTGCTCCAGCCATGGTCTTTAGGGTTAGTATGTATAAGATGGCAGTTGGAGAAAAAGACAAAAGGAAGCCTCTGCGATTGTACTGTTTGCTTGAAAAATACAGTAATGCACAGACTGTCACTTGAGGTTTCTGCTGACTTCTTTTCATCTTTGTGTGTTTGAAGCCAATGAGGCATCGGAAGAAAGCAGCAGACAAGAACCTGCCCTGCCGCCCGCTGGTGTGTGCGGTGCTCGGTGAGTGTGGTCAGAGCACCTGTGTGCTTGTGGCTCCTGCAGCATCTCTTGTTGGGCAATAGAAATATGAGATTTGAGGATTAAATGGAGCAGTGGATAGACTTAAAAGGACAGTTACATACTAAAGATGTTTCCAGCAATCCATGCCCATCTTTGTACATGGCTACCTCGCAGACAAATCTGAGATTGCAGCTCTGTAGCAATAAATCCTATATGCATTTACAGAAAGTTTTACATACACAGTGTGGCCCATTTGAGGTGAGTTTTTAACAGGAGGGAGGGCAGTTGATTAATAAATTCAGTGTTTTAGGTGAGTGTGGTAGCAGCGACAAGTACTTTGTAGATGATATGATGATGGCAGACCTCTGCTTCAAAAAAACATATTTGTGAACATGTTTGCTGGGCATTGAGCCTTTTCTGAGCCAAAAAACAACAGGAATGTTAGTAGCTAGGATTGGTTTTGCCTGTGGATATGGAGGCGTAGTTGAAAGCTTTTCATGCAGCACATGATTAAGTTGTGACTCTCGTTACTGTGGAGGCCAAAAGCACATGTGGGTTCAGAAAGGGATAGAGCCTGGATCCCTGAATGGCTGTTCAGCCTGATGGTACAGAAGCTGTCTTAGGCTTCAACATTTTCCAATGTGATTGTTGAAGCCAAGACACAACAGCTGCATGAAGAATCTTTCTAGAGATAACAGATCTCGTACATTCTTCACCTGCACTGTTTCTAGTCACTGTTGAATCACACTGCTGGGCTGTTACTGCCCTAGGAGGTGACAGCTCACCATTGTTACCAGGGGCTTGGTATAAGCATTTCATGCTGAAGTTGGGTTGAATGCACCCCCACACATGTTCAGTTATCATTGATTAGCTTCTTTCAATTGTATTTCTATACTCTTTGCCTCTTATCTTCATGCTGGAAGCCCTTAAATGTTAGACACATTCTGCTTTTTTCTTTTTTCCCCTAATTAGTCTTTAGCAAAAGCTTAGCCTGTGTTGACGGTGAGTGTGGTCAGAGCACCTGTGTGCTTGTGGCTCCTGCAGCATCTCTTGTTGGGCAATAGAAATATGAGATTTGAGGATTAAATGGAGCAGTGGATAGACAAATCCTATATGCTTTTACAGAAAGTTTTACATACACAGTGTGGCCCATTTGAGGTGAGTTTTTAACAGGAGGGAGGGCAGTTGATTAATAAATTCAGTGTTTTAGGTGAGTGTGGTAGCAGCGACAAGTACTTTGTAGATGATATGATGATGGCAGACCTCTGCTTCAAAAAAACATATTTGTGAACATGTTTGCTGGGCATTGAGCCTTTTCTGAGCCAAAAAACAACAGGAATGTTAGTAGCTAGGATTGGTTTTGCCTGTGGATATGGAGGCGTAGTTGAAAGCTTTTCATGCAGCACATGATTAAGTTGTGACTCTCGTTACTGTGGAGGCCAAAAGCACATGTGGGTTCAGAAAGGGATAGAGCCTGGATCCCTGAATGGCTGTTCAGCCTGATGGTACAGAAGCTGTCTTAGGCTTCAACATTTTCCAATGTGATTGTTGAAGCCAAGACACAACAGCTGCATGAAGAATCTTTCTAGAGATAACAGATCTCGTACATTCTTCACCTGCACTGTTTCTAGTCACTGTTGAATCACACTGCTGGGCTGTTACTGCCCTAGGAGGTGACAGCTCACCATTGTTACCAGGGGCTTGGTATAAGCATTTCATGCTGAAGTTGGGTTGAATGCACCCCCACACATGTTCAGTTATCATTGATTAGCTTCTTTCAATTGTATTTCTATACTCTTTGCCTCTTATCTTCATGCTGGAAGCCCTTAAATGTTAGACACATTCTGCTTTTTTCTTTTTTCCCCTAATTAGTCTTTAGCAAAAGCTTAGCCTGTGTTGAGATCAAACTAGCTTTACTTGCTTCCTAATTTGTTTTAGGAAAAATAGGTGTTATTTACAATGTCTGTTTAAGTAGCATCTAGGTTGTGCATTGTTTCTGAATAATTTTCTAAAATGTGCTTCTTAATGGAATTTTTCCTTACTGACAGGGCTTGAAATATGAGAGCAATTTTAAACATCAGAATTCATGGTATAGTCTTTATTTGACTAATAGTGGGGGAAACCATATGGGGAAGCAGTGCCTCAAAGCAAATTACAGTATGTACCCTCAGTTTCCAGTGGGTTCTTTTCTAGTTCTAGCAAATGTCTAATGTTCTTTAGAACAAACAAACAAAAAAGTGAAGTCCCTTTCATCTAAGCAGGACTATTGTCTGGTAGAGATAGGTAGGTGGGGCAGTTTGACTTCCTTGTAGTCTACTAAAAGCTAACAGTAGCCAGCTCAATACTTACCTTATAATTTTCTTTTCTGTCAGATTTGATGGTGGAATTCATTGTAACACACATGATGAAAGAATTTCCTATGGATCTCTATGTGTAAGTGTCTGTGGGGTAACTCACTGTGATTTCATTTGAAGTTTGAATTTAGGTAGAATCCTGCTCATAGAGCAATCTTCTGGCTGAAATAACACTTTGTGGCTGGTGGGGAGTGGGATGGCTTTTCATGAACTCTTCCAGTAACTTTTTCTACTTCAAAAATCCTCTGTGTGCCAGAAAATTGAAAGCAATTCAATTTCAGACTGTTTCCCTAATCTACTTGATCTGACACAAAGAGCTTTTCAGTCTAAAAGAAGTTTCGTAACGCAGAGTCATTGCAGCAATCCCCACTTCCCAGAAGATGAATCTTGGTCTAGAAACAGAAAAGACACTTTTGAAAAAGCAAGGATGACTGACACGAGGCCTGGAAGGCAGTGTGGAGAGGGAGGGAGGTGTAAGCCTGAAATGCTGCTAGGCAGCAAGGGGTAAAACTTAGCAATGGGCAAAAGGAGACAAGAGGACAGAGCTACTCATGAGCACTCCATGTGTCCCACAGGGGCCTGTCCAATGCTTTGTACTGCTTTAGCCTGGAGGGCAGGAGTAGGATTTAGACAGTTTATTGGCTTTGCTCTGACTGTTTGTACAGTGCTGAATTTCCCCAAGATGTGAACAGCACTGTGTTCTGGAGCAAAGATAAACACACATAGGATGTTTTCCCTTAAGGTAACTTTTCAGCATATTCTGATTTTGCCCAAATAACCTTGCAATTAGGGTGCCTTTTCAAGGGTTGTACAGCTCAACTGAGTTTATGAGAATTTTTTTTTTTTTAAATTACAATTGCAGAACTAATTGTAGATAGGTGCAGTGCTCTGGAGTTTCACAAGAAGGGTGTGAAATGCTTGGACTCAAAAGCAACATCACGTCTAGAAACCCCATAACACTAGAAATAATGAGCAGTAGCAACCATCAGTGGACATTTGTATCCATTTATTTTGGCATGCTTGTGCAGTCCTTTCACTCTGCTCCTGTCTGAAACCATCCCATAGCAGACACAGTTATTGCAGACAAAGTGGGTGTTTTGAATGCACAAGTAGTGTTGTACTTCTCTGCAGTACATTTAAGAGGTGACAATATGAAGCTGCACAAGGCTGGGCATGTTAATATTTAAAAGAGAAATCCAGGTTCCTTAGACTAAGAGTACTTTTTGTCCATTATTTGTATTATGAATCCTCAGCACAAAACTTTTAAAAACCAGAGACACCCCACCAGCATGGATAACTTCATAACTTGACTTACAGCCAAGCAGATATAGAGGTAAAAAGGTGCTGGGCATTGTTCAGTACCAGTAACATCAGAAGTAGGAGGTTTCTTCCCACAGGGATTGCTGTTCCTGATCTGAGGACAGCTGTCTATCCTAGCTGGTTTGCTTCCTTTTCTTGGTTGAATTTATGAGAATCCAATTTGAAATGCAGCACTTAATGTCATGCTCAGTGATTATAAATAGTTTTACCTTTATTCAAAGTTAGTTTCAGTTCCTGCCTTATTGTGGTATTTTTGGGATTATCTATGGGTCTGAAAAGAATAATGCATACCTTCTGCATATTTTTTTGCTACCGCCTTGTTTAAAAGCCTTGTCTTGAACTTTTCACCTCATTTTGAATAAATTCCATGCAAATTTTTAGAATTTAATTTCTCCATGTTTATCTGATGTGCATGTCTGTCATCAATGTCTTTTCAGAAAGATGTGGGTTTTAATGAGATAGTGTGTTTTTGAGAAATAGGGATTTGGGGGGAAAGGGATTTTTTCTTTTTGTGTCTTTCTTCTGTTTTTTCTACATGTCAATAGATAAAATGGCTTGGCCTGACAAATTCAAATTTGTATATATTTTTTGTCTTGTCTGTAATGTCCGTAATGAACAGTTAGAGAATTTACTCACTGTGCTGTATTTTTAGTCTGGATGTTATATGTGAAGAATGTTTGTGCACCTAAGAGTATGGATGAACATTAGATGCTACAGAGACCTGCAGGATTTGGAGACTTGACAAATGCACTGCTTGTATGTTGGGGGATTCCAGAGCTTGTATGTGTATTCCATGAACATTCCAAAGCTCATACTTAAGGAGACTGGAGAATTTGATTTTTTAATGTAATTAAACCATACACCTTAATCAAACTAAAAATCCTGTAGTTTTTCTGACACCCTCATTTCCTTCAGCCTCATCACCGGGGCCAGAGAAATGGAGAAGCTCCATTGTGTCCAAATTTTACAGTAGCTTGCAGAATCTCACTGCAAGTTAAGTAACTAATTTTGTAGAGTTTATGAGGCCCTTAGGGTAGCAAAGAGTGAAAAGTATTTATTGAACAGCAAACGTGCATTTGTGGTCAGTCCTATCCTGTTGAGTATAAACTGGCATGCAGGCCCCTTTTTTTATTTGGTCATATTCTTTTTTTTGTGAGTGTTGATTCCCCTTAGGAGGCAAAAGTCACAACTCCTCCTCTGATTGTCTTTGAATTTGTCTATTTCCCTGCTGCTGATTTCAGCGATATTTCCAGGCTTGCTGTAGAATTGTGGGAAGACGCAATGTCATTAATCCTTTGCCCTCTCTTTTCCAGACGGTGCATTCAGATTGTGCACAAGCTGCTGTGCTACCAGAAGAAATGCAGAGTGAGGCTTCATTACACTTGGAGGGAGCTCTGGTCAGGTACTTGGCCTCTGCAGAGACAGTCAAAGAGGAAAAACCCACAGTGATGGTTCTTTTGTGGCCGTGACTGCTTGTTCCATTGCTGCAGGGATGAAAAGCAAGCAGCAGTTCTGTTAAAGCATCTTTATGTTGCTTCTTAGTTGTTACATACAAATTGCCTCCTTTGGAAAGCCAGTTCATTATCATAATGGTAGCTAATTTACTTCCTTGTCTTCCATGCTCACTATGGTATCCAAATGTCTTTGTTTTTCTGTTCCATTACCTGAGTCTCTCTTTACCTGATTGGAGAAAATGGAGTAATGTTTTATGGAGTAGTATTTCTCTCTCTGATAGTTGTGAGTAGAAAGGAGGTAGGCTCTTGGGTAAAGGGAAATGGACCTTGCTTTTCCTTTTACTGCAAGAGATGCTCACACATAGAATAGGGTATGCAGCTCCTAAAGGGAGCAGCCTTGAAATGTCAGTGTGAGGGGAGAGAGGCTTTTAACTCTGACCTTTGAGTCGATGGTAGATGGCCTGGTTCATGCCACTTGCATCCTGAGATAGATAAATAAGTATTGTGGAGTCTGCCATAATCTAGTGGACAGCTTTGTAGGACTCTGATGTGCTGCAGTCATTGTGTGGGAGGTCTGGGCAGGGGAGTAGCAGAATGGATGACGAGACCTATCAGCGTCTTTGGTGGGTATGGTTTGTGCTTCTGTTCTTATCTAGCCAGTGAAGTAGCTCAGCCAGGAACGTACAGTTAATCCCCTTGTTGGTGTGGCTTAAACAAGAGCTTTATGAAAATTAAAGGGAACATGGCCCTAATTGTGTATTTCTGGAGCTGTGCTTGGGACCTAGGATCAGTGATTTGCCTGGTGTAATGCAAGTCCCATCAGAAATTTGAAAGGGGCAGATTTGATCAGTGGTTTGTGAAGCTGTTCTCAGTTGACACTGAGTACTTCCCTTCAGTAGCCTTGCCCAGCTGAGATGTGGGTACTGAGAAGTGAACCAACAACCTGAGTCATTTCTAGTTACTGAATTTTCACCTTGTGTGACGTGTGGCCCATTCAGACTTTCTAAATTATTCCTGCAGAAGGTGAAGTGGGTGCCACTAATTAAGGGATTAGCAGTTCCTTTTCTGTTGTTTTCCTCAGAACAGAGCCCCTAGAGGCATGGCTGTAGTGTAGTGCCAGTTCAGGAGAGGAGTGTGTACAATGTGGATGTCTGTTGTGAATGGAAATTGCATCTGACACTGTGTGTGATATCTTCTCAGCAGTTACAGTGAATCAGAGCCATTTCTGTTTGGCCAGGGTGGAATTTTCTGCTTTTCTACACACTGGCAGAATGGAAGTTTGAAATACAGCACCTTTTCCTTGAAAATATTGTTCCATAGTTCAGGGAGCACACTTGTAGGCATCTTTAGGTCCTTAACTTTCCCTGTTTTAGGGATGGAGAAAAAATTAACATACTCACTACACACTGAGATTCAGCATCTTGGGATATTCTTGTTAGCTGTCTCTAATTAGCTGGTGTGTATATAAACCTTTGGAAACATAAAATGCCTTAGAAATATGAAGTACTGCACATGCTTTGAAAGCAAAGCAGTAATATAAAAACACTTGGGTTGGTCAGGTTTCTGTGAAGGAACATTGGTACACCTGATGTAGCTGAAGAGGTCCATGCTTACAATAGATTTTTGTGTATTTTAGGTGATCCTCTCCTGGGATGAAACATTGGTGCACCTGATGTAGCTGAAGTGGTCCATGCTTACAATAGATTTTTGTGTATTTTAGGTGATCCTCTCCTGGGAGTAAACTGTATACTGTAGAATGTTTCAAAATTTTTATTTTTTTTTTAATAGGATGTTGAGGTGAACAGAGAGAGATTCTTCTGTAGCTGCTTAAGTGGTTTATACAGGCTGGAAGACCCAGGGTGAAATGATGCATTTCAAATGATGCCCTGTAAAAGGGCAGGTCCTGGCTGCCCCAGGTGTGCTTCTAGAATGCTATATAAGTTACAGAGTAAATGCTAATTGCTAGCCCTGTCTTGAGATCTGTTTCATACTGAACTCTGACCCTGTCAAGGTTGCTCTTTGATTACCCAGAATGCTGCTGCCTTTGATGTGAAAGAATGGCTCTTTCTGTGGTCTTGATCTATGTGACAGACAATTCCAAACCAGAGCACATTATTTCTGAATTAATTTCTGCCCTTCATATGACCATCAGGCTTTTGTTTTGGATCAAAGAGTTAGTTATCACTGCTGGATGAACAGCCAAGAGGGAGCAGCTATTCACCTAAGGTCTGAGATGCCAGGTTGCCCCATCAGGTGTGCTTTACAGAAGGTCTTCAAGCCCACACTTGTCTTCTGGAATGACAAAGTGTGTGATGACTTGAGCAGTGCCCCTGTGATGCAGTGTGGATAATAGCAGTGGAGGCCCCCCAACAGAGCTGAGTGGAACAAAGAAGCTGGAGGGAATTTGTGTAAGGAAGTATTGAAAGAAAGGGAGGGAGTTCTACCTGGCGCATAAAAGGAGGAGAGTTTTTTCAGGCAGAAAATTGAGTGGGAGAAGAAGACAAAGAGAGTACTGGGGGCAGGTAGTCGGTGTAGGGTGCGGGGGAGCTGAGATAAAGGCTGTAGGTGGAAGCAGTAGCAGTGTATGGAGCCTTCTGTTCACTTGCCAATTCTAATGTTAGCTAATCTCTAATTAAGGAAAGCCACTTGGGTGTCGTCTGATGGATTGATGCTCTTCCTTTGTGGATGCTTTGTCTTCAGTATGGAAGGCCAGCAGCACTTTGAGAGTTGCTGCATTTACTCTGTTTGATTTTAATTTGCAGTGATGGCAGGGAAAAGCAGTGGAGCCAGGTGCTTTGGCATCTCTCAGGACACGTATCATGCTGTTTATGCAGTCTGTAATACTTTATGCTTTTTTTGGATGTGCCACTATTTGGCACATTGTTTCCATATGATCTTATTTCTGTTGAACTTTCTTCTGCAACATCTGAGCTTAAAGAAGAGCAATATTGTTACAGTCTTTGGATGTGATCCAGCCTGAGCTTCTCTATTAGAATAATTTCTTCACATTAAATTAAGGGACCAGGGCAATGGCACTCAAAGCAGTATAAATCTCTGGCTGTGCTGGCCAGATGACCAAGGATGTTTAGGTGACAGAGAAAGATGCAGGGATTTGAGAGCTGGAAACAGGATTGACAGAAAGAAAAATCTGTGGGTGGCAACAGTAGTGTGTAGAAGCTGGTTCTAGCTAAAAGCAGTGTGAAAATAAATATCAGATCACTAGTGGAGCTAAATTCTGGAACATCTTAAAAAGAGGGCTGGAGAGTGAAAAGCAAGTGTAATCTGATTAACCTATGAACGTGATTGCCAAAGGCAGTTACTAGGTGGACCAGACATTCAGATTGAGAAATGTCTGTTGATCTTGCTTCTTTTTTAGTAGCCCTTTTCAGCAGTCTGTTCACTTCTGTTCCACCACTGATTAGTGTGCAGCTCTTCCCTTCCAGTGCTAAAGAAAATCTTCAGGTTTTTCACCACTGACAATGTACCATTGCTGGTACTAGCCTGGAAATTTGGCCAAGGTCAGAAACTCTTAAGTGGATATGACTCTGTTGATCTGTTTGCTTGCAGACATTTTGGCTACCTGGAAGTCTCCTGGACTGTTATGCCAGGTACCTTATTCTTTTTAAACACTGATTAATTGAATGTCAAATGTAAGGTACTTCCTAGAGCAAATTAGGAAACTTGGGAGCAGCCAGTTCACTGGTCTCAGAAACAGCCTGTTATGCCCAATGTTCTTGGGCTGGTTTGTACAGAGCTTGAGTGATGGACAGTGCTATATGTGTTGTTGTTGTTGTCAAGCATGTATGAGCTATGCCAGAAGAGTTTTCATGAGTCATTTAAGCTTTTTATATAAAAAAGACCTCATTTCTTCAACTCCTCCCACTTCAAAATTAGCAATGCTTGAGCAATTCACGCTGAGCTTAGGGGGTGCAGGTAACTTCTTTGCAGTTGCTATGGTTTGCTTTAAGCACAAGCTGTGTTTAAAGAAACAGAAAAGCAATACTAATAAGGACTTCTAACAGCAAGAGTAGATCCTAAAAAATCTGAATTATAATAATAATGGTGAAATAGCTATTTATTGTGGTAGTTGAATGCAAAGTAGGATTAACAGTGGGTATTGCCATTAGTAAGTGCTGAGGATCAATTTTCAAATTGTTTTAACATAAGGCTGTAGTTCCATATCTTGTAGTTTAATTAATTTGGTAGATTTGGAGAATGCACTGTTAAAATAAGGATGCTTCAAATATGTAGCACCATCAAGAAGTAAATTTTTCTCCTTTTTCATTTTAAGGTTATCAAAGCAGACTTCTACAATGCTACTAGGCAAAATACTTTTTTCCTTTTTTCTACACTCTTCAGATCTTTTTGTCAGGTTCTGTATTTATAACAAGGGTGGTACTGCATTCAAAATTTTTTTGGATGCATACTAAAAATATGAAAGGTTCCTTTGTGGAAGATTTTAAAATAAAGAAGCAATTTTTTGTGGTGGAGGATCTCCCCCCAACTTTCAGTATATATAATACTGCCCTTATGCAGTGCATATTTAAAATGGTTTAATCACTTTGCTTTATTATTTTGTGACCTAAATGTTGATTACTGAGAGTGTATTAGCTATGTCATTTCTGGTTCTACAGCTGTTGATCAGGTCTGCTTCAACTCTCTGATTATGTTGCTGAACAGACTGGAAGTCAGGTGATGTTGTGTCTTCCCTTCATCTGTAATCCAGCTGTCACTGTCACTTTCTGCAGCAGCTATCTGGCAAGGGAAGCTTATCATTTTGCAGCTCTTGTGGAGGCAGGATTCACACACTGGTGTACCAGACAGTCGAGTTCACTGGCAGAGTTCCTGGTCACTAGGTGCCATGAGAGTGTGGAAGACCATAGTGCTGCTTAGCCAGTTAGCAAATGACTTGGTTTCTCACACAAACCAAAGGCTGTAACTGCTGTGGGCCTTGGAATACATACTGGGAGTTTGCAGCCCTTAGGGGATCCTGGTTTCTTTATTATAGGAGTGTTGGTGTTTGTGGTATGTGGTACTGTGTTGGCTCAAGCTGGGTTCAGGAATGCAATTGTTGATCCTGTTATCTGTATCACAGTATCTATCATACTGTAGGAATTCAGGAAAGGATTGAAATTGAAAGATGCATTTATAAAATAATTTTTGTTTATAGTTGTGGTGTGTGTTGTGGGTTGATATTCATTGATTTATTTAATTTGTACTCCTGGCAGAACTCCATGTTACCCCAAAGAAAACCCCAGTCCCATCTTACAAAGCTCAGTTACAGGGAGCAAGATGGGAAGGTCAGAAGGAAGACTGCAAATGTCTGCTTGTAGTATTCTGCTGTCATTCTCAACTGACAATGGGACAATGCCATGCTCACCTATCCACATTACTTACTTCAACCAAAACTAGAATATTTTCATGGGAACACTCCAGCCACTTAGTGAAACACCCTGGTGTTAAACTCTTAAAGAAGATAGTGTAAGAAATGCAGAAACTCAGTGGCTTTCTTGTAAAGGAGGATGTTCTAAATTCCCTGCATGGGTCATTTTTAGGAAAACCCATCTGGTTTTACTTAATTCTAGTTTACCTTTACTTTATGTTAGCATATTTTGATACTGATGATAAAGAGTTTGACCCTGATAGCTAGTGAATGGAAAAAGAATAATGTAAGATTTGTGGCTGTTACTGATCACCAGGTGAGATGAGGGTGGGAATTTCTCAACATAGCCTTGCTCAGATAAGCACAAATGAACTTTAGTAATTTGCATGGATAAAGTCTGGCAACCTTTTGGTCATCCTGCCTCAGCCTGGCAGGTCTCATCCAGATATGTTGCTCTGTCGTGTTTTAAATAAAGCTAGCAAATGCTGGAGAACTTGATTGTGGATCACTAACAGTTTGCAGATCATAGTGACCTAGTGGAGATGGTGTGATAATTTCTCCTGGGAAATGGTGCCATCGATGATAGAAGTGTTACAGTCAGCTGTTCAAAGCTGTTTATCTGCACGGAGCGGTTGCGGCTCTCAGAATGCAGTAATTTATCCCATGCCCCTTTTTGTCTTCAAGCAGCATCGCTCCTGGGTTCCTTACCTTGCAGTCTTTCCATGTTCTCACACAATATTTATTCTCTTTCTCCAGATTCTCCACCTTTTCAGTTTTAAAACCTGAGGCAAAAATATGCAACGTTAACTCCCAAGACTACTGTTTAGCAGTGTGAACCTGCACTATCAGACAAAACAGAATTGGGCTCAATACTACCCTTTCCTCTAAAGAGGGATGAAGCTTGTGGGTGTGGTTTTTTTTAAAAAAATATTTATTTAAAAAAAACAAAAACATATTGTTCATCAGAGCTTTAGCTGAAGTTGGAAAATTTGTGTTATTGCTTGCTGGATTGCCATCTAGCAGCATTGCTCTGGCATCAGCAATCAGCATTTCCATTAAGCTTGCAATTTCACACTGTTGGCTCCATTTAGGTGGGAACAGTGAGTACCAGGGATGGGGGCTGTATAAAGAGAGTAAAGGCTTGGAAGTGAAGTAGCCTGCTCGACTAATCCTGGGAGCGATGGCTTGTGCCAGCATGTGCTCCAGCCCTCTGGCAGGCTGTTGATTCTCATTAAGAAAGCAGCCTGCTTTCATGGATGTACCCTTGAGAGCGAGTCATGGGGAAAAGAGAGGACAGCTGTAGAGTGCTGGTGATGGGGAGGGAGCCTGCCAGTTGCCAGCTGCTTTTTGCCACAGAGCTGTGGTGGCTGGGAGGAGGAACTCGGCAGTGCCTGTGGCAGCAAGAGGCAGGGTAGAGGAGTGTCCAGGCAGGTGCTTGTTACAGCAGGGAGCAGGGTGAAGGAGCTGCAGCATGTTGGCTTGTGATGTTGACAGAGCTTTTATTGCTTCCCCTGCTCCCCTGAGAGGGGACTGCAGCTTTGATGCAAGAGTCTTGTGTTCTAATGCTGTGGCTGATTGACAGGAAGCTGCAAGTGCTGTCCCTGAGTAATTGTTTCACTTGTCCAAGGGTGCTGGGATAGTTTGTGCCTCAGGGAGTTCTGGTGTGTTAGTTTGTAATAGCAATGTAACTATTTCTCTGACAGGATTCCTATTCCTACAGCTCTATCTGGAAAATACCTCTGTTGGTTCTTTCCTGTCAAACCCAATCTGTAAATTCTCATCTCCTGCTGAGTTTGTTTTGATCATTGTTCTTCTGAGTGCCTGCCAAAGCTGAATGTGGCCAGATCTGTGCCCTCTTAACACTTAGGTCATCTCAGAATGTCATATTTGAGCCTTTTGCTTCCCTAAATCCAAATTGCCTTTCAGGTATAGCATTTTCTAGAGGTGATTACTCTGTTCTGGGGTCTCTTCTCCTCATAGCTGATCAGTGGGCTGTATGGTTATCCTAGCTTAGCCCTTGTGACTTCCAGTCTGGAACAAGAGAGTGGACTGCTTGTGATTATGGTATTGGCATGTTGTGAGGATCTGCTTTTTTCACATTCTGTGCTGTAATTTCCCTCATGTAAGGGAATCATGCTGAGTTTTGGAATCTGGAAGAATATATTAGAAAGCATTGTTTGGCCTATTGTTTTTCAATAATGTTGACCATTTAGAGACAGAACACTAAGCATAGGTGGACCTTGGATCTGGCCAGGTACAGCCAGGCCTCGTGGTGTTGCTCTGTTTATACTTCCAGTGCTGTTGCAGACAGAATGCTTCTGTTGTCTCTTGTATGTTGGAAGAACTGAAACACAGACCAGTGCTGCTTCCTGAAGAATCTAATCCACTCCATTTTTAGTTGCAGCCTCAGTTGCGCTAGGCCTTAACCAAATCTGGCTTGCCTTGTGCTACAGTGAGTAATGTGGACCTTGCCTTGGGAGTATCTGCATGTGAACAGGATGGCTGTAGGAGGTGCAGGGTGGTTACTGTGCTGCTGAAGCACTTGTAGGCAGATGACTTCTCTGCAGCATGGAAGCATTGCCCAGATGTCATGATCAGCTGCCTTCTAGTGATAGATGGGTGGGGATCCTTCTAAGGGGGTTGTGATTTGAGACACTGGAAGGAGGACACTGAATACACTGTTGGCTCAATGGTAACTTCTGGAGGGAGTGGGAAAATCACTGTTCTTCCCCGTGTGCCCTGAAAGTTGAAGGGTAGAAAATTGGAGAATTTTAGTAGAGCACTGGATCCTATTAATGGATGTTATACTGCAGCTGAGGAGCCCTCACATCTCTCTCTGCGTTGCTCCTTTCTTAAGGGCCATTATATGCACCATTAGAAGATCCTTGACCTGTAAGTGCAGCAGATTCAGTGACAGAGGCATCCGTACTGTGCTCAACACATCCAGCTCTCATTGATGAGTGTTACAGGGCTTTTCTCTTCTGCTCCATTGTGCAATAACACATCAGAGCCTTCTGATGCTCCTGGCAGAGTCTGTGCTACCTTCTGACTTGTCCAGAGGATAATACTACTACTTTGTTCTTCCCTTTTCTCTTGGCCTATCTCCATGGTCCTGTTGCATTACAGGTGATCCAAACAGAGAACACTGAGACACTAAATTAAAAAAAAACAACTTTGTGTGAAACCAGATTTACCTGGGGCTGAATATACTTCTGTTTGAAACAAGGCTTACAGGGAGAGAAGGTAAGTCTGCTATGTGAATAGGAGTAGGGGAAGGAGGCAGTGAAGGGCAACTGTAACAGGAATTACCTCCTTCCTGGTAGAAGAAAAGGAGAGATGGTGGCTGCCCACAGTCTTCTCACTGAGGACCGGCTTGAGGGAGGGCAGCAAATAACTGAGCACGTGTACTGCTGTTCCTTGGCAGACAGAATGGCTACAGAAGCTGATAAGGGAAAGTGTCTTCAAAAGTAGCTGTGCAGCAAAAGAGCTAAGAGGTTCTTCCACTGCAGTCATTTCAGTTTAAAAAGTAGGGAGGATATCTGTGATGTCACTTCTCATCCTTTCACTATAATAATCCTTTGGAGAGAAAATTGTCCAAGAGCCAACCTGCTATATACCACTTTTCACATACAGCCTGTCACATGGCTCTGTGTCCACTCAGCATGCTTGTCTGCTTGGGTTTGAGGCTCTAAACATAGGTGTCCAAAGCTGTGTTCTCTTCTTGTTGATTTAAGAAGCATAGCCAGTGTACTCAGCTCAGGTCACTTACATGAACATACTGGTGG
Source organism: Pyrgilauda ruficollis (assembly GCF_017590135.1). Taxonomy (NCBI): domain Eukaryota; kingdom Metazoa; phylum Chordata; class Aves; order Passeriformes; family Passeridae; genus Pyrgilauda; species Pyrgilauda ruficollis. The sequence goes on along the minus strand of NW_024513654.1, from coordinate 13,390,259 downwards.
CTGTTTGTTTAGTTACAGCCTTCTCCCTTTATTACTAAAGAAGTCCTAGTGACACTGTTGTATTGTGACATTATGGATGTTCCAAGACTCACCACAGTGGGTGTTTCAGGTCCTGCTAATGAATGCCAAGAACAGATATCTTTAGGGAGGAAAAAAAGGCTGTAGAGGGTACTGCAAAAATGGTGCTGTTTTCCAGTTAATGTTGAAATAGATCTCATACCCAAACCATCCATTGCTGTTAAATCCTGGAGCATAATTTGGGATAAGGTGGCTGAGCCCAGGGAACACATTTGTGTCTGCCTGTGCAGCTGGGAGACTGAATTGCTCCTCTGCTGGGGAAAAAAAAAAAAAAAAGAAAAAAAGAAAAAAAAGAAAAAGATAATTTCCTGGCTAGAGAGGGCAGTCTGCAGGTGGGGTGTGAGAGGCGAACATTTGATTGCAGCAGGGAAAATGTGACACATCTGGTTTGGCTTCAGATTGTTTAGGAATAGTAGCATCAGTGCTCTGTTGGAGCTCAAGGGCAGAGGGGTGTTCAGTCAGTTGGACTTTCCTCTAAAGGTTTATTTTGTGTGTGTAATTGTTGCCGAAGGGCACTCGGCATATGAAGCCAGATCTAAAAGTTGCTAGTTCTGAAAACTTCAGGGCATAGCTGTCCTAATTTTCTGTACAGGGTCTGCCTTACAAACAAACTACAGAGACATGGCAAAGGGATTTAAAGGTTCCATGGTGTTTGTGGTCCTTAGAGGCACTTGAGTAGAGGCTGCTGCAGAATGTGCTGCTGTGGAAAAAGATTGTTTGCTCTTTTAACGTTGATGTAGTGTATATCTCAGTTAGGAATACTGCAACTTTTTTAGGAATATGTGGTTTCCTAGCAGATAAATTTTTCAGTGCAGGACACACAGTGACTGTAGACCTCTGATGGGTTAGTTCTTCTGACCAGGCTCTGAGCCCACACTCAGTTTCTTCTTCGTGTGAAGCATGTCCCTGTCCTTCCTAGTTCTTAGGAACAGCACAGATAGTTTTGAGTGGGCTATGATTCAGTGCAATTCAGGTATAAATACTGATTTCAAGCAGAGCTAATCTTTTGTCTTCTTTCTAACTGAAGCAGGAAAATTAAACATAGATTCATCACAATGGCTGAAACAAATGTGGAAGAGAGAAAGTTCTCCTTCAAGTGTTGTCACCAATAGAGAGCAGTACAAGTGCTTCAGGGTGGTCCATGAGAAGTGCTGAAGTGGGCAGTTGTAGAGTGCTTGTCCTTGTCATTTGGTGGGTGCTTGTGCTCTGGACAAATACACTTGTTCTTTTAAAAATGGTTTCTCCTCACCACGGACAGCTTTCATAGTCACTGTTTTTGGATGGTTGGTGGTGGCTTCTTGTCACGCTATGCCATGACCGGCAGACAAAGGCCATTCAGCAGGGCTCTTGTGGGAGGGTAAGAGGCAAAAAAATGAACATGAGGCTTCTTCACAACATGTCATTGAAATCCAGAGCTCTGCTACTTTGCTTCCACAAACCCCAGCTGCTGGTAATTGAACAGCAGCACCTGGTCATGAGCTCTGGCCCTGTGGACTTTGTGGCTGGGAAGGAGGTAAAATCAAGCTTGTAATTATGAGATGGAGAAATGGCCCCTGAGCTGCTGTGACAGAGATGCAGGGCAGCTGTCTGCAGTCCAAGGCACTGACTGCGGGAGACTTTTTTGCTGTGGAGGTTTGGTTACCTTGGCAACCTGGTTTTAGCTGGATCTTTGCTCTGGTGGAGAGCCCATCTGTACCTGCTACTTTGTTTCGAAACATTTGTTTTGCAGGAAAAGAACTGACAGGGATATTTTCAGAGCTGTGTTAGTGTGGAATCCAGGCTCTGCTTTTGGTCCCAGGAGTTTGTGTGATGATGGGGTGATGATGGTATGGAGACTTATGTGGCTGGATTGAAAAGGTGTTAATGTATCTGCTTCATGAGGTGAGCTGCTGACATGGAAGGGAGAAATGCTATTGCTGATGTTAGTCCTGGAGTAGCTCTGAAAGATACATCACTTGCATGTCTGGAGTTTGCAGGGAATTTTGTTCATTCTTGGTTTTCAGTTCAGCATCATCCACCTGCTGGAAGATTAGACAGAAGTAGCTTCTGCCTGTGATGAGTAAATACCCACTGTGGGGCTGCAGGCTTCCCTTTGGGTGTGCGTGTGTCAACTTGTGATACTCATGGTGAACTTCTAGTATTGTAGAGTAGAGGTTGCAGGACTGCATTCAGAATCTGACAGTTTTGTTTAATTCAAGATCTGACCAGTGTGTTTGCATGGTTTTGCTGTAAGTATTTTGATTTTACCTTTTGTCATTACTTTGTAATCTTGAAAGGGGTGAGTATCTAAATTCTGCCCATACCTCATTGCTGTTCCCTGTGCTTTATCTCTTCCTGTTTCATAGCCTGTACCTTGGGCTGAATGGTCTTTTCTGCATTCACTGTGGAGTTCTCCCAAACCACAGTTTATTTTCTCACCAGTTACCGGATAGAGTGTGACACATGTGTAATGGTGGGGGGAAAAATGGATTAACAAGTTCTACTTGTGCCTGTAAGAAATAGGAGCAATGCGTGGTATTGTTCTGTTGGATGAAGTTACTAATTAGTAGATAATTAAGAACCTTTTAAAAAGGGGTGTACAGTGTTCCAGCATTGACTTTTCAGGACATCTTAATTCAGATGTTTTAAGTCTTGAAATGTGTTGACTTCAGAGCAGAGAGTACATGAAGAACCTCTTCTAGTCAGGCATCAGCTTTCACTCCTGAACAGCTATAATGCAGAAGAAACTAGTTTTCTGAAAATTTCAACAACTAGGAAACAAAAAGGATAAGAAACTTTACATTTTATTCAAGTGCATGAAATGCAGTTGTTTATTGTAAAGTCTGTTTGATTAAAGCATTTTTAGCCTACCTTTTTGTTAATTACCACTGTTACTAACTGATACTGGGTGGTTACAGCAGCAGCTTTTGTTGTTTTATTATTTAAGACAAGTGTGAACCAGATCTGTAATCTTTATGGCACAGCCCCAGATAACTGACACAATAAAGTACTACATCCTTCTTTTTACCATTGCAGCAGCATTGACACAGAGCTACAGAAAAGCTGTGCTGGGGGGGTTTTCTTACCTTTTTTATTTTTTATAACTGTGGGTATCAACAAGAGTGACAGTTTGGGGCTGACTATGCATACATCGTGTTGATGATACATGAAGCAGAAACGAGACAGTTGGATTCTCCAACCCCAAAGCTCACTCCAGGATCCAGCAGATAGAAAAATCTTGAACTGACTGAGTTAACAAGAGATATACCTTGAGCCTGAGTAGATTTGATTGGGAAGTCAGTGAAGGAGAATAAATGTGGGAAGGCAAAATAGCTGTCACTTACCTGTTTGGCATGGTATTTTAGTAACAAAAAGCACCGCCAAACCCTACATATAAATTGATATATTTCTGAGGTGAATAGCTGGCATTTAGTTTAATTTACAGTAGACAGTGTAAATGCATCTGTATGTAAGTGACTTGTTGAGAATGGCTTTGCTTTTTATAGTATTTAAAAAGTACTTATTATTTTCTCCTAGCTTTGATCAACTTGTTGAAGTTCCTCATGTCTAATGAGACTGTGTTGCTGGCCAAGCACAACATCTTCACCCTTGCTCTTATGGTGAGCATCTTTACCCTTGCACAAATCCTCTTAATTTTAACAACTTAATTGTGAATTAATATTAGGAGATATGAGAACAAGGCCATGAAGCAGAGGAATATCATGGTTGGTTTCACTAGGTGTTTGGAAAGGGCAGCGCTTGGACTCACTATAGGGTTGGCTCATTGAAATAAAGAAGTCTGTGTGAGGAAAAGCCTAGTTTAATTTTCCAGATTTGTTAATTTTTTTGTTGTTGTTGTTCTGTGGTCCTTTATATGCAAAATAGAAACATGCTTCTGGCCCTAGATAAAACAGTATTTAAGCTTCTTGTCTGTCTTTGGTACTATAAGGAAAATCTGCTGCAACTGCAAGCTATTAATTTGAAGGTTTTGGACATAATGTGTATTGCTTCTGTTGCAGAAAGATTTGGGATAAATGTTGCTGTTGCAACTTCTTTTCACTTGCATAGGTTGTGAACCTGTTCAACATGTTCATCACTTACGGAGACACATTTCTGCCGACTCCCAGCAGCTATGATGAGCTGTACTATGAAATCATTCGCATGCACCAGAGTTTTGACAACCTTTATTCTATGGGTGAGTACCTCCTGACTCGTCAGGACTGCTGCTGCCGGGAAGTGAGGGTGGTGCAAGAGGGATGTTTGCCTCAAGTGTTTCCTGAATACCTGCCACTGATGTGTGCTGTGCTGGGTGAGCATGTTTTGTGTACTAGGGCATGTTGGTAAGTTAAGATTTGAGAGAGGGATCAACTTATTAAAAGGAGAAGTTTTTTTTAATGTCACAAAAAAATAGAGACAGGCTCCTTGCCTCTCCCTCTGTCACTTAATGTTGGAAATATAAATTTATTGTCACAATGGAGTGTGTGGTATTTAATGCATTTTGTGTGGTTTTCTTCTATTACATTTGACAATTTCAAGTCAAAAAGCAGGTACATGCTGCAGAACCACCCAGCATAGAGAAACACTGAATGCAAATAAGAATTTGGAAAATAATTTGAGAAACTTACAGCAAGAAGCTTGCTGTGCTAGACAAATCACATCTACTTCACTCATTGCCAAAGCAACCAGGAAAACAGCCCTCACAAACCTGCTTGCAGTGACAAGTGAGTCGCTGGACTGAAGAATGTGCCCCCTGGCAAAACAGGGAGAAGCTGCCATCCTTCAAGAGAGAGGGAAGGGAGCCAAGTGACACCCAGCAGGGAAGAGGAACAAAGAAAAGCAAGGAATGTATGGAGGCATAATCAGTCAGTGTTACACACTGGCACCTGCAGCCCAGGGTAGCTGCAGCAGCATTGGTGTGCTGCATGCTTGAAGCTGTGATAAAAAGAATATGGCTGTGTTCTTTGTTTGCTTCATTCCAAAAGGACCTTTCAGTCCTTCACCCTCTGCTCCCGTCTCAGCGTGATCACCCAACGAACAACAGGAATTAAATAAGCGTATAAGGAGAGTTAAAGGGCAGACAGTTGGGCCACAGCCCTCTTCTGACATGGGGGGAGACATCCTCACCTAAATGAAAGTAGCCGAGTACCCCATGTACTGCAAGCAGAAACAAACTGCCCTTTTGTATAAATTTCCCAGTGTTTTCATCTGTTACATAAGGGATTGCTTGGCCATTTTTGTGCCCTCTGAGTGCATGAGGTTTTTTGCTAATCCATTTTCTACTCCCAAGAGTTGCAACTAGTAAGATGAGGTGCTTTTACTAGGTAACAATTTTTTCAAACCCATCCCCTGTAGAAGCTGAAGTTAAGTGGAATAGAAGTATAATGCAGTCAAATACTTCCTCAGTTGGGTTGCGAAAGGCACAACTGAGCTGTTGAAACAATTTATCACATGAATGTTTGCCATCCTCCTGTGTAGAGTAAACCCCATTGAATTACTCTTGCAAATGCCTGAACTGAATCTATTACTTCAGATATTCCTGTACAGTACCTACTGTTTGACAAAACAATGTTACTCAGAGATGATGACATTTTTCTGCAGATGACATGTAGTGGTGGAATAGAAGGTGAGAAGGTAGCACTGTCTCAAGTTAATGAAAGCTACCAGGTGTCCTGATAGCTTCCCTTTGCTTATCAGCCCATCTCTGAGACTACAGTGATTCTTCTGTCCCCTAGCCTTTGGGTATTAGCACAGATAGAGAAAGCTACTCAGTCCTTTAATTTTTCTGTTAATGTGGATGAAACTTTCCATGTTGGGAGTGGAAGTGGAATCTAATTGACTTGTTTTTTTTTTCTCTTGTTCTGTAACTAAACTTTATCCAGATCCGCAGGACTGAAAGCTTCTGTCCTTCAGTTGTAGGCATAAGTAGGCAGCCACTGTGTTTAAGCACTCACTTGTAGAATCCATGTTTCTGGATGATCCTAAATTTGGATGGTGAGCTGTTCCTTCACTTCTAAATTGAGGGTGAATCTTTCTTATGAAGTCTAACCTCCAGAAAACTCTGTATGTACAAATTCATAGAAAATTCCCTTTGTTCAGGAAAGATGGAAATTAATCAAAACATCTGCTGCAGTATCTTTTATTGTTTTGATGCTTACCAGGAGTTGTGCAAGTAACTGCCACCATAAAAACACTACATGTTTTGACCTAAATAAATATTTTTGGTACTCTGGCAAAAAAGAATTGGATTCCCTAGAAGGTCTTCCTGTTGCGGAATGTTTTCAGATCTGCTCTTAAGTCTGTCAGAGACCATCTGTGCAGGAGAACACCACCCTTCTTGCTACAGGCAGTGTTTTTTCTTTACGCTGGTGTGTAATTCCTCTCTGCAGCTCTAGATAAATGGGCATGGGAAGAATGCTTCATTGCTGGAGAGGGTTTTAACTGCAGTATGTAGTCCAGTTCAGATGGAGCCTTGTGTTACCAGGAGCTGGAGGAGAACAGCTGTGTGTGGAATAAGAGCTATTCTAGGCTTGGGATGCTGCTCTGTTTCTGGGGAAAATGAGCTGTCTGTGTGATAGTGAAAGCAGTTTGGAGGACCCAGGTTCTCCCATCCCCTCTGGCTCAAGTCATTATTCTGTTTGGCTCACCCCTTCCATGTTCCTTATGTTTCTTAGATGGGCTTTGAAGGGAATTTCTTACTCTGGATCACAGATTCTTAAAGATGACCTTTGTTTTGATGTGGCTCCTGGACTGCCATCTTTCCAAAGCAGACTTTTTTTCCTGGTTTGAATTATGAAATTGCTAGTTCTGTGCCAGCATTGCAACTGTCTTCTCCTTTCAGTTCTAAGGCTGTCTACCAATGCTGGACAATGGAAAGAGCCTGCAAGCAAGGTGACCCATGCATTAGTCAATATTAGGTAAGGAGTAGAAATTAATTGCTCTTTTAAAGTTTCTCATTTCCTGTGTGACTACATTTTTATCATGACATTACACATTTGTTTTAACGAACTTTGTTTTGAATTTGTTCTACTTGTTGGGCTAAGTTGTTGCTCTGCACAGGGCTGGCGGGCATAAAGGAATGATCACCAGGGTTTGATTATCCCCTAGTAATTCTCTCAGCTCTTCTGCAGACTGAGTGCTTTCAAAGCATAGCACAAACTGTAATGAATTAATCCTCATATCATTCTTGGGAGAGGTTATACAGTAGAGAATAATGCTGTGCTGGCAGAGCAGTTGTGAACCTAATGGATTTCTGTTGCATGGTTCTATAGCAGTTCCACAAAGCTATGAAGGGACTGTAAGCCTGCTGTAATAAGCAGATTTGAGGCCTCTTAACATTGCAAGATTTCTGTGTGTTTAAAACTGATTATTTAAGGACATTTCAATGTTCTCTTAAACCTCCACTTCCTGTTCAAGGGCAGAAGGGGAGAAGTTATGCTTTACTTGTAAGGCTAAGGAGTGTAAATCTAGGTATGTATTCTTTCACAGTGGCAATCATTTATTTTTCTGGCACCTAAAGCAGCTACTAGTGACCAAGCTGGGTGCTGGGCAAGAGGATCGTGGATATGATTGATTGGAAAATGGAGGAATGTCGAGAGAGAAAATTTACTTTTTAGTTCTGGCTTGTAAACAAACCATAAAAGATAAAATTACTTATACTGAGAAAAAAATCTGTGTATCGCTTCCCTAGTCACCCCAGGCACTTGGTGTCTGTGCAACAGCAAGTAGCTCAGTACAGTTGCATTGCTAGTACTCCTTGTTTTCCTCACTACAAAAGACGTTGTGTAGGACAAACTCCCTGAGGGCATTTTTCAAGTCAATATACATTTACATGTCTGTGAACCACCTTAAAGGTTCCCTTAAAAAGTCTGTAAGCTTGATAATATCATATATGATTCTAGACTTATTTTGCTGCTATCCTTATTTTGGGTTTTTTTAAACAGATGTAGGTGAACATGTGTGGGTAGATAGTGCACTTGGAGTGAAGCAGCAGAACAGGTGGCTGTTGACTAATGTCACTTAATGTGACAAAGTGGGAATGCTCTGTACAACCCAGCGAGAGAAGTCTACCCTTGCAAGAGAGAAAAACCAAGTGATCACAGAGTTTGTGCTCACCTCTGGTTTGTGGAACCCACTTTGCATGGGCTTATTTCCTGTTGGCTTTGCAACTGCTTTTGTGAAGATCAGCATGCAGTTGAGACAAGATGCAATCAAAAAACCAGCAAAAAACCCCACTTTGTGTGTCCTGTTATGGTGTGAACATGATATGCCTTCAAGGACAACCTGTATCAGACATGTTCAGAAGATGGTGAAGTCTGGAATCAGTGGAGCCTCTAGTCTGTTTCTCTTCTGGACTTCTGGTAGCGTTCCTCTGCTCCACCTAACTGCTCATCTATGTTGAAATTTCATGAATGACTGCTTTTCATTCAATGAAATCAGTAAAGATCTAAATTACAGACGATTCAAGGCCTTGGAAGGGATTAGAATTCTGAGAAGTTTGTTTGTTTGATTGATCCCATTTCCTTGTTCTCAAAGAAGGGAAGGAAGAGAGTTTTGCCTTCTGGTTTGTTTTCTTCTGGTGGTAAAAATACTGTGTTTGAAGGATTCTTTAGCTGAATAGATTGCAGAGCAGCCAGAGAAGTCCAAAGGTAGTGTCCTTTTGTGAAGGTGTTTGGCAGTGTGATGGTCCAAAGAGGTGACTGGGACTAGAAGCTGGCTTAGCTCCCTATTATCTGGATTTCCTGTTTGTGTGTGCCCCTTTGGTTTTCCCTTAGAGTGTCTTATTTGGATGCTTTTGCCATGAAGGAAAGGAATTTAGAGAAATCTGCGCAGGATTTTTTCCTCACCTTGCTTCATCATTCTCTGAAGTTTTTATGAGCGGTGATTACCTGATTTTTGCTGTAACTGTGCAGTGCAAAGTCATGCTTTGGTTTATATCTTGGTCTCATTGCACAAGCTATTTAAAGATAAATAAACATTGCAATTTCCCTATCCTAGGGCTTTTAGTGGGTTTTAGAAATATAAAAGCATCTGCCTGTGCATGCATACAGTGGGCTTTAACAAGTGTCTTAAATCCTAGTGTACAATTTTATGTGCATTTGTGCCGGGGGAGGAGAGGTGAGTTGTTTACAAAGTTCAAGGCTGCAATGCATTTGTGTTACAGGAGTAGCTATTGAGGAGACACCGAAACAGTCCTGCTGTACCCCACAGTGCTGGACTGATAAGCTCTGCTGAATAATTGCTTAAATAGACAGGATGAGTAATGCCTAGAGAATCTTAGACATGTTCTTCTTTAAACTCAGCTGCAGAGAGATCCCGCTTTGTGTGTCCTATTATGGTATGAACAGCACCTTTTAGTTGGACTAAAAATTCTCCAGTAGACAGTCTGAGTTTTGTTGTTGCTGATTATTTGAATTTTGTTGTCCTTACTCCGGTCAAAAAAGCAGTCATGAATATTCTTTTTGAGTATTAAGAGATAGGGAGGCTATTCCTGCCTTCTATTATCCTTTCTACAGATAATTCATAATTTCTGTCCAACCCAAAGAAAATGAAAAATTGAAGAAGAAAGAATAATAATATCCTTATCTGTCTGAAAATCTTACATACCAAACCGGAATGAGTGATTCTGATTGCTGTCCTATCTCATAATAGTCATTATAATTTCTGTCTGTGGATTTGTCTCTGTGGTTTTCATAAATAATTGAGATATGATAGACTGTGAGATATAGCTGCAGCACTGATGAGGTTGAAATAGGAAGGTGCAGCAGTTGGTGGTTTGAAAACTCACCTTCTCACCTACGAGGAAGTAAACACATTTTGAGACAAGTTTTTTTTTTTTAAACTAATGAGCCTCTTCAAGATAACATTGTGCAGGTTTGCATTTTGCATTTAATGAGAATTTTATTAACGCAGGGTTCAAAGGGGCATTTTCCAACTGACTATTCAGTGAGCAAGGTGGTAGCTGAATCCCTGTATTCTTTTAATAGACTTTCTCCTGATCAGGATTTTTCCAAGGTGAATAAATAGATTAACTCAATGATTAATAGGCTGAATTTCTCCCTCATCTGAAATTCAGCCCTGTGGTAATTTTTAAAGTAATTTTATTTTTCCCACTGAAACACTTTTAATAAGCAGAGAGTAAGTTTGTAGCGTGGAACTGGGTGATAGGATATTTTTTTTAGGTGTTTCTGTGCTGTTGTAGCATAGGCTGCCGTCCTTGCTTGGGTGCTTTCGTTCACTCTTCCATCTTGCAGCTACTTTTGTTCCACTTGAGCCACCCTGTCTGATGCTTTTTCCTTGAATGGGAGATGCTGCTCCTCCCAGGGCTGCTTTTGGGGCTGTCAGGGAGAGACTGGGAATTTGGGAGGAGCACTCAGAGCATTGCATGGATGTGTATAAAATGATTATGCTTGGTGCCAGTCTACTTAGGAGCACTCTGAAGGAACATTGGCAATTTTAGTTAGGCCAAGTTGGACTGTGCTTGTTTGTTGTAGGACACTTGTCATCCTGGCCCTGAAGCTATAGCTCCTGATAAATTACCAGCACTCACAGAACTGCACTTATTGAAAACCTTGACAGAGGAGAAGGCTCCGCTCAGGTATTTGTTAGAAAGTGGCTGACTGCAAGCAGTCCACCTAGTACCTTCAGGATTGTTCCCCCAGACTGCAAGGAATTCAGCATCTGTTTAAGGGGAGAGAAGACCAAAATGCTGCTGACCTAGTCATGTTGCAATGGCTTTTATGCCATTGTGTGAAATGTGTGGATGTGTGAAAGTGGACCTGCTGATAGAGAAATGCATGTCTGTTTGTGGTGTAGGTGGTGACCTATGGATTACAGTCAGCTGAGACTGTGTGCAAAATATGTGTTCATATGTGTACACACACACACTTCCTTCCCTCTCTGTACAGACTAACAGACATACAAACACATTTCTTGCCAATATGAATCAGAGTGAAAATGGGAGAACAAACTTAAAGCCTATTTATGAAAATAAATGGTCAAGAAAATCTATGTGCATATGTATTAAAATACAGATGTCTGTGTGAGCATTATAGATATATGCACCTATATAAATATGAATATCCATAGATGGATGTCTGTGTATATAAATACATATATAATACATATACAGGCATACTCACACGCATATATACACTTAAATTATATATATTTATTTACATATATACTGTATATGTATATAAAATTTATTTACATATAGAACACACACACACAGATATGTTTCCTTTGGCAATGGACTTATTGAAGCCATAATCTCTGAGCTGAAAATACCAATGTTCTTCCAAGCTAGAACCTTGTTTCTAGCTTCTCCCAGATGAACCACAAGGGTTGGCTATAGATGATCAGTGTTGCTTCTTCAAGCAGTGTGGCTGCATTGGATGAGTCCTCTGGAACTGTGGGACCATGTGGAGCTGCTCAGGGCCAGGCAGTGCAGAGCAGCAGAGGGTGCTCAGGCATGCAGGTTACAGCCCACAGTGATCTGGAGTTCATCCCCTGCAATTCTTCAAACCACCTGTGAGGACTACACTGATGGAATAACAACTCCATTGAATTGTTCACTGAGGTGTGTTTAATGGTAATGACCTCTGACATGCTGTCACTGCTAATCAGCCTGACTGAGCTCAGATCACAGGATAGTACAAGACAGTCAACAATTATTTTTTTAATAAGAAAAAAGCAACAAGGCCCAAAGAGAAACTCAGCAATGTATTTTATCAGTACTTTTAAATCGTAACACAAGCTTGATAAGATTATGGGTCAAATTCTTACTAAAATGATGTAAGAAAATTTCTGAAGTGTATGCATCCAAGCTATTTGAAGAATTAGTTCATTGCAGTTTTCAGGTGGTAGCGTGGTAGCCTGAAAAAATTCTGATGCTGAAATCTGAACGCAGATTTTAGATGAGGATTCTAGCTTTGTTCTGGTTCTTTTTTAGTGGTCTGTGATCACTCCTTACAGAACTAGCAAAACTAGCAGTCCCTTCTTGTAATTTCATGTGTTTCTTGTTGCATGCTTTTCTGGGACTTTGGCACAGCAGAACAGTTCCTGAAATGCCGCAGTGGTTATAACAGAGCTAGAGTAGTTACACAGAGTTCACCTGCTACCACTGCTTGTTTTTCACTCAACCTTGCCATATTGTGGTAGGAAGAGTTCCTTTGCTAGGAGAACAGATCTTGATGTGAACAGGTTCTGGCATTAGCTGGCACCTGAACAGAGGAAGCAGGCAGATTGAAAGGGATAGACCTTATGACCAGCAACATATTAACAGAAGAATCAAAAAAGAAGGAAAGAAGCATTCCTGTCTTGGGTTGCAATGTTGCATCTTTTCACAGCAGTCAGTCTAACCCATGTTTCAGTTATTTTTATTAGTATTTAAGGCTTTCATCTAGTTGTGTAACTTCAGTGCTTGGTTTCTTGTCCATTATCTGATTTCTTCTCAAGGCAGGAGTGTTAGTTTTCAGTTGTTGCTCTTTATTTACTAGCTGATTCATCTTGGTGTGTTTCTTTTATAGAGCCATAGCCAATTTAATTCTGCTATAATTTTCTTTCATTCTTTCTCATTTGTGCAGTGGCTTAATTAAATGTTGTCTCTGCCACTGGCCCAAATCCAGAGAGCAAATCTGTTGGTTGAGTGGCGTTGTGTGGACCATTTCCACAAGCACAGCAGCACAGTTTGGCAAGTCAGGTACATCCCAGGTCACCTTCCTTCTTTCTGCCAGTTCCTTCCATTTCAGTCATGAAGGGACTCTGACAACGTCAAGCCTGTTTTCTCTTTCATGAAAGTAGGTTTTCAAAAGGATTGCTTTCTGTGTTGTTTACTTCTTTCTGTGGTGACTTACAGTTTCTGGAGCTGATGCTGATTTTAAGCAAAGATGTTTGTGTGGCAAAGAATGCCTGTCTGAGATACCATAGCCATGGCTTGCTTTCTTCATTGGATTTGGATCTCTGCTATTCTGCAGAGATCACTTTTGCTCTAAAATTTCATCCTGAAAGTAAACAAGGCTTTTTGGATTGGGGTGGGGAGGATCTTGAAGCGATTTATTCTTAGGACAGTAGCCTTGCTTAATTGGTTTTTGTAGTTTTTTTCCAAGGTCTGCAATTGTATCAGCAGCTTTCATCTCCTTTCTTTGCGTCTCAAAGGCGACAGGCTGGCCTTCAAGAAGGGCCTGGGAGCAGGACACACTTCTGTACTTCAGGTACTCTGTAGGGTTTGCTGTGGAGGTGAGCCCTGTGTACAAGGGAGGATTGTTTGCTGGGTGGAAAGGAAACTCCTCTGCAGAGCAGGCACTGCTTGGCAGCCTCTTCCAAAGTTCAGCAGGTCTCTTAGCTCATGTGGTCCTTGTAAGATGAACATCTCAATGCAGTTTGCCTTCTTGTGAGCTTTTGTCCTCCTGGACATTTTATTGGAAATATTTCTTCCTTGAAATGTGAAAGGTTTGCAAAGTTAGGCAGGATCTGTAGGCTGCTTAGCAGTTTGGTGAGAAATGTTGCCTCTGTTGCAAAAGTATTAGGATCCAGATTTCATTTGTTCGTTGTTGAATGCAGCTGCCCTGTGAATAGGGAATTGCTGTCTGCAGATCTCTGCTGGACTCATGGGTGCTGAGTTTAGGCTTACAAGGTGGAATTAGTTAAGCTGCTAGCAATTTTTATTTTTCTTTTAAAGCTGTGTATGCAGCCTTGGAAGTGTGATGTTGGCACGTAATTTCAGCTGTTGTGCTGATGAATTTGTGGTGTGAAGCTTTGGGAAAACAGTAGAGGAGAGAAGTCAGAGGCTTCTCAGTGCAGTTGAGGTCTGTTGTTTGGTTTATGGGGGTGACTGTGCATAGCCTGGTCTGAAGAAGTGTGGCACCGGGCACACTTTTTGTTTTGCGTGCCAAATACCTTTCTCTGTGGAAACATCAAAGTAGTGGAGAGTATATGTCAGCATGGGGAGTACTTCCAGTTTATTTTAGAAGTGGATATAGTATTTATTGGTCAGAAGTTCTTTTTCTATTTTCAGATATTTTGGTCTTGAATCTCAGTGCTGGACCACAGGCAAGTTATGTCTGAGCTCAGTAATGCATTAAAGCAGGTGCTGCTAACCTAGGATGCAGACTTGTAAACATCTTGGGTTTTTTGTTGAAGCTCAAAATCCTGAGAGCTCTGCTGTTTCTCTCTCTGAATTGTTGTATTGTTTCCTCCTGTTTATGAGAACAATCTTCATTATTTCTCTGGTACTGTGGCTGGCATGAGTTCAGTTCCTAATTGATAGATTTCAACCTTACAGTCTGTGTCTTTGTTGATAGCTCTATTGCAGCCAGGAAGCAACCAGATTCTTTTGGCCCCAAGAACTGGCTCTACTGGAACATGATTGAAGCACAGTTTGAAACAGCTGTTTATAGCTTGTCGAAGCTTCATCCATGCTGGTTTTATTCTTTGGGTAAATATAAGGGACTCTGATCTCTGCTGGTCTCAAATCTGGCTTTCAAGATTTGCTTCAGTGGAGAAAGAACATTAAGCAACTTTCTTCATAACCCAAACAATGTAAAAATCATTGTGAGCTTAAATAACACCTTTTTCCCTTGAAAAGTGATGTAGTATAATGCTGTTTTGCTCTTTCTGTTTAAAAGAAATCTGTTGCTCACAGCAGCAGCCAGAATTATTATTCCCTCTGAAAGTCTGTGCTGTGGGATGTGTACTTAAAGAAAAGCTTTTCAAAAGCCAGTAACATGTATTTCTTATTATCTTATACTAGTGGGGGGCCTAAAATTTGGGTTTGCTCTAGGAATGTAAATGCCCTGTTCTCCTAATCTTCCTTTAGGACTAAACTGACAAAGCACCCCCTCATTAAGTACATCTGCTCATTAAGGTAATGAAGTACCTACCTTATCTTGAGCTGATACCCAGGATAATACATTGTTAGCATGACTGCAGAACTGCAGTCTGGTTTGTTGTTTGTTTTTTTTCTGGTGCACTCCAGATTGCACCAGAATCTGGAGCTCAGTTCCCAGAGAACTGTGAGAAGAAGACATCTTGTTTCTGAGACTGTTCTTTAAAAGAAACACTCATTCCAGCTTTTAAAGTGCTGGGTTTTTTTAGGAGCTCTAGCCATGAAGGTAGAAAAGGTTGTCTTACCCTACCAATAGGTTATCTTACCCTATTTGTCAAGGAAAACAAAAAACAAATATCTTGCCTGGTGCCACACTTCTTCAAATGAGGCAGTGCACAGTCCCTCACATAAATCAAGGCTGCAAAGGGGCTGAATTTGCAATTCCCAGGAAAGTAAGGTGCTGCTTGGAAGGGAGGGAAAAAATAGAACTTGAGTGAGTGTGATTTCCACACACCACCCCTCCCCACCTTCCAAAATGTGACATCTATGTGCTCTAATATCTCTGAGTCCAGATAGAAACTCTAGGGTACATCAGAGTTTCTGATGGCCTGAATGAAATTGGCTGCTTGGGAATCCTAGAATGCAACCTTTTATTCCTATTCTGTGTAGTCTTTAAATTTTTTTCTAACCCTTGCAGCTAGAATTTTCTTCTAATGATGGCATAATGCTTGACCAGTAGCAATTTCTCCCTTAGCTCTGAGGTCAGACTTCTGTTGCCTGTTTCAAGGGGTGCTGACTGAAGGTTCAGCAGTCAGAAATGCCCATGTGCTTGGCTGCTTCTCAGTAGTCAAAGCCAGCCAGGTTAAGGTAACAGCAATCTCATGAAGAATTCATCTGTGTTGGGTACCAGATTCTGATATCTCATCCTGGTAAGGGTTTAGTTCAAGGATGTTCCTCTGGCAAAAGTGCCCAAGTGTGCTTCCTCAGCCTGTGCTCTGCTCACTTGGAGAAGGTATAAACTGACGGGGTTCCTGCCTTCTCTTCTGTGGGAGCAGCCTGCATCGTTCAGCTGCATGTAAAGGAGGAGACAGGGGACCTGACTCAGGGTAAGACTCTGTAGGCAGGATGAAAAAGGACAGAACAATGTGTTTTAATGTGGCTCTGTTCTCAAGCCTTCATTGACACAGGATGTGTCAGCCTGTAAAGGGTGGAGGCACAAACAGCTCAGTGTTGGGGGCAACAGGACAGTCTCTCTTAGCAGCATTGACCTGTTAAACTAGTTTTAAACTGAAATGTTACCAAGTGTTCTTTATGGTTGTGTCCAGAGTCATCAGTGGTCACAGATGTGATGCTTTGCAGGGTCTAAATACATGTTCTCTTGCTTGTGCTGGTGCAGTGCAGGGTGGCTTTTGCAAACTGTTCTTGCTGTTAATATCAACATAATCATTGCCTCAAGCTTTGCCTTAAGCACTGGGCTTGAGACAATAGTACTGTGAGCCCAAAAAGTGGGAACCTGGGTATTAATTGATTGGGAGTCTGAAGTAGATCACTGACTCACTGAAGGCATCTCACTGCAGTGGAGTCCTGTTTGATAGGATATAAGCATGGTCTCAAAAGCATCTTATTTTCAGGGTGACCACAAGTGGAATGACCTTAAAAGCTCCCTGGCAATCCTTTTGCCTGACTTTGCTAGAAAACTTTGAAAGCCTAAAGCTTTTTCATGTTGCTGCTTTAGTGATTAATTAGGTCACCACTTCGTGTGTTAATTACAGTGACATTTTTCTTCTCATTAGTTGGATTATGAAAAGTTTTTGAGTCTGTGTGGGATGGAAAGTAATGCAACCTTTGTGGCCAAGGGAAGGATGATTTCAAACTTTAGAACATTGAATTTCAGTGTGGCTTTGGGTACTGTAAAATAAATGCTGCAGTCTGCTATACCAAATGTGGCTGGTAAGTGCTTTGAGGGCAGGATAAATGCCTTTTATTCTAAACAAGCGTGATGTTGCACACACTTTGATGAGGAATTTTTAACTGGATACTTTCTGGAGGTTTGTTTAGTTGTGTATTGTGTTAATTAATGTAAAGCTCTTGCTGCTGACAGGGGTGTGAATATGATATATTTCATACAATGTCCATAGTGTGTCTGAAAAGACTTTGCAGAGAGGTCATTAAGCAAAGCAGTGTACATGAACGAAGGCCAATTGCTTTTACTTAGAATTTTTTCTAATTAATTTTGTAACACTGTTTGCTTTGAAATCTGAGCTTTACATTAATTTTTTTGTGATGTTTGAGATGAGCTTGTCTGGGGTAGACATTTCCTTGTAAACTTAGAAAGCAATAGATCTGCCATACGTTGTTCTTGTTTCCTTGGTTTGAAAGCTGTGGTTGCTTTGAGGTTAAGCCAACAGGTGATGTGCTGAGCCTTGCTGAAGGAGCAGACTGTGATTCTCACTGGATGGCACCTATTTTTCTTCCTTGTTTGGTGACTTTTACTCTTAGCATGAGCTAATATCAGAAATGAAGAATCCCAAAACAAGAGTGTCTAGGATCTGAGGTTTGATTGGGAAATAAAGTTAGTCAGATTGCAATACAGGAGGCTCTTCTCAGAATGAGTGATCCCATACTGGAGCAGATAGCTTGTTGAGGACTCTCCGTGTGTGGAGACACGAGGCTTGACTCCATTTCAGAAGGCTGATTTATTATGTTAAATATTATATTAAAATACTACATTAAGACTATACTAAAAGAACAGAGAGATCAGAAGGCTACAACAAGAACAGAACAGAATAGAATAACAAAATCCTGTGACTGCTCACAGCCTTGGCACAGGTGGCTGTGATTGGTCATCAATGGAAAACAATCCACATGGACCAATCATGGATGCACCTGTTGCATTCCACAGCAGCAGATAGTTATTGTTTACATTTCTCTCCTGAGGCTCCTCAGCTTCTCAGGAGAGGAAAAATCCCAGCAAAGGATTTTTCATAATATCATGGCTACAATAGCTCAGTGCAATCTCCATCCTTGGGACTTGTTCATACCTGGCCTGAACATAGCTGTGACTGAACTGACCTAGTACTGGGTACAAACTTGGACCATGGAACCTGCCAAGGTCCTTGTTAACCTAACCCATTTGATTTTAGAGAGCAGTCTCTTCACTGCATGGGCAAATGGTAAAAGAGGCAAGAAAGCTTGTTTTCATGGAGTGTCTTGTGCTGTGTGTTAACTCTGGACCTGTCTGCTAGACGTGCAGAGTAGAGCACTTCACTTACTTAAATCAGTAGGTGTTTGGCATCTATTTTCTTTCCCTGAAAAGTCTTTAAAGAGTAAAAACTAGAGAACTTGCTGTATGTCTTGTTGCAGATGCCCAGTATTGTCTGCTGTCTGTGATCTTACCATTAAATTGGATCCTGCCAATGAAATCCAACTACACAACTCAGTCATTTGTGAGGAGAAGCTGTTCTCTGTGATTAATGCTGTGCTTGATGACAGGCATGGAAAGCCCAGCTTTGAATAATGCCCAGAATGGCACATTCCCCTGTGTGTGTGCCTTTAAAGGAAGAGCCTGTGCTTATATGGGATTGAGGGCGTTTAAGAGGCAGCTAATGACAAGTGAAAATGATAGCTAGGGTGGATTAATTGTTAAATGAATTGTGCCTGCCCTTGCCGTCCTTTTAATGTGGTGTTGGTGTAAGTATGATGTTATATAGCAGGAAGGCATCAGGGAGCAATTCCATGCACTTGGGCTCAGGTCAGGGGAGTTTAAAGGCTTAGCCATCAGGAGTTTTTCTCTACTTTAGCCATCTGTTTGCAGTGTGGAGTTTTCTTCTTCCCCTCTGGGAGTACAAAAATCTTTTGTTTTGATTAATTTTGGTTTAATAAGTTTTTTTCCCCATGCTTTTTTTGGCAGTGGGGTAAAGCAGTGTTTTTCATAATCAGTTTAATATAAGCTTTGCATTAACTGTTTCTGGGATGGGATGGTACTAACTGAACTTGGTCTAGAGCGTAGCTTAGGAATTTTTTTCTTATTTTTTCAAATTGTACTCTATCTCCAGGACTACATATTTAACTTTGATTTGTCATGGGACTGCTTTATATTCATGCCTTCAGTCTGAGTGGAGCATAAGGGAAATTGAGCTGGAAGAGGACTGAAAGCAGCCAGCCATAGGTCTCATCCTGTCATTACTGTGAAGAAATTTGTGCTTTGAATTGATTTGGAGTGACAGTGGGGCAGAAAGGCACTGGCAGAAGTTATAGGTCTCTTGCAAGCTTTCGGTCACACATGGCCAGTAGCCTCATTTGAGTGAATTTTGTGTGCTTTCTAGATGAAATGTTATCACATATGTTTCAGTGAAGTTCACTGGTCCCTGATAAGACGTAACTGTACTGAGGGGCTCTTAGGGCCCTTTTCTCTGCTCACACTTTTTTATTTTTAAAGTATTTGCTGTGTTTGGAGATTAATCAGTTTGGACCAAGGGCACTTAGAGGATGTGAGCTTTGATTGCTTTCAGCCTGCTAATCTTCATGATCACTCAGGCAGAAGAAAAATAATGCCGTCTACACAGGAAGATAGACTTTCTGTTAAGTATTTGACTTTCCTAGGAAGAGAGGAGGCCTTCAAATTCACCTTATAGAAAGATAAACTTGTATGGGGATGGGAATCATGATTTCCTTCTGAAGGACTCTTGGCTCATGCTTTGCCCAATCCAGCAAAGAGAAAACTAAAACAAGTAGATAATGCTAATGTAGTGGAAAACAAAAGAGATGTAGAAGAGCTTGTGAAGCTGAAGGGTAGTTTGTAATGGGAACAAATGGATGGGGGGGGGAGTATAATGAATAAATAAAAGACGGAAATTAAAGGTTTTCTAAAATTAAAAGCAGTGAAAGTCTGTAGCACTCCTGTAATCAGTTAGAATGATGCAGTCTAAACAAGGAAGGATTGTTTTGAAGCTGAGAATGAGAGACTGGGGAGAGCCAGAGCACTGAATTTGCACCAGGAGGAACTCATGTGAAAGATGTCTGCAGAAGTTCTCCGTGAGCAAGGAAGGTGGGGTGTTTTTGTGGGTTTGTCTTTCGTTTTTTAAATTCCCCCTCCCCCATCAGTAATGTTACCATCTCCAGGGCGTTAGAGATGGATCAGATCATGTTGGTCCATGGCTTAAGACATGATTCATAGAGTGTGATAGATGTCATTGCAGGGTTTTCTACAGTACAAGGCCTGTAACAGCTCATACCTGCTCTTACAGTGCATGCAGGTTACTTGCTTCCTGCATCAGTGATTGAGAACCTGTGAGTTTAACAGGGCAGCCACTTCCAAAAGGCTGATGCCACTCCCTCCTGTCAGTCAGGGATCACTTTTCCACTGAAGGAAGACAGTAAATGTCTTCAGTAAAATTCAGGGGCTGGCTAACAAATTGCAGTTTAGAATACATTACAGATGATGAATGTGATCTCCTTAAAGGGAAATCTGTTCGTTTGACTTAGTGCTCTTACGATTAATTGCTTGCCAGATTAAATTGCTCCATAAAATGCATGCTACTTTATTCCATCTCTTCATGATGAGATTAGCTAGGCTGTGCTGGTTCTTTGTATGTTAATTACAGTGGTATTTTCTTCTTCAATTTAATTATTAAATTGTTTAGCACAGCATGCTTTTTCCTAGCCTCAGGAAAGTTGTCTGTATTTTTCTTTTGACCACCATTCTGTAATCACACTGCCCTTTTCCCAGAAGTATTCTGGGTTCCATTATAGAAGTATCACACACTGTAGACGATACATCTTGAGATTTTTCTGTTTTCTCTGGTGTTCTGCTGAAACACTGAAATGGTTCTAATCTTACACAGGTTTATTATGTGACAGTCTAGGGTGAGGAATGAGGAAAGTCTGAATCGAAGCTGTGGAGGCAAATTTCCAGAGTTGCTGCACAAACAAATTTATCCAGATAAACTAAGCTTTCTGCTTTTGTTGAGAAGTGTAAAGCTCACTGAGTGGCCAGGATGTTGGCTTTTTGTCTCAGCTGGAGAATCAACACTATAGCAGTTCAGGGTTCTGTGCTGTTGATGTTTCAGAGCAAATTTGGAAGGAAGAACCATGTATGCTTTCCTTGTTCTTGGAGGACTTGTCTGTACTCAGTGACCGTAACCAAGACACGTTTTTTCCTGAAAACCTGGAAAATGGAAACACAGGAAATTGAACAGCACTAGAATTGTGGTGACAGCCTACAATTACTGAAGGAGGCCAGCAGTAAAAAATTTAAGGAAAATTTAAGAAAAAATAAATTTACATTTTCATTATCAGGCTTTTCCCAGCCTTTAGGATATTAGTTCATGCTCTCTTCCTCAGTCAGGTGCAACTACCCCCCACATGCATACACCAAATAACCCCCTAATCTTTTTCAGTTTCAAGACTGGGATTTGCACATAACTGAATGTTCCCACAGTAGCATTACGGAGGCTCTGTTGAAAAATTGTCAGTTTTCTTTATTTTTTAAAATGTTTATTCTGCTATACCACTCTAGATAAAATATGTAATATGTATCAATTAAAATGTTGTGGTGTTTGAAATCATTCAGATCTCTTGGTCTAAAATGGAGCTTCTCTTACCCAGCTGTAAGAACTTCCAAAAAAAAATTTGTTTCTCAGTTTAACACCTCTCCCTCAGAAAATAGTGTGTTATCTTCTGTAAGAATTGATTCCCAAGGGCAAGGCAAATTTTTGTATTTATTAACCTCGTCTTTCATTTCCCATCTATCCAGAGCTTAGAAAATTCAAAAGGGTATAGGAGGACTAGGAAAGTTTCAGAAAGGAGCATCAAGAATGACTGAAGGCATGGAGCCAGATGTGTTATGAAGAACATTTATATACTTTACAAGTCTTCAGACTGGAAGAGATGGCAGAGAATATATACAAGAGTTAGTAAAATTACCAAATGTCAGAGAGAAGGTGAAGGGGAGCTGAAAGAAGAGGGTGCATCAGAAGATAAGCTTGAACCAGAGAGATACTGCTTCATTCTATGCTTAGTTAGGCTGCGAAATGTCTAAAAAGTTATGTGAATTTAAAGCAATGATGATACAAATTAATGGAACAGAATTTAATCATGGGTTGCTGGATCATACAGATGTCACCTCTGCTTCACATATTATCTTGAAGTGTATTTGGGTGGAAGCAAGGGTTCTTTTTGGGGCAGTATCATTTTGTTTGTCTGCTTTTATACTGTTACCTGAGCTCCAAATTCTAGACAGTTTTGAAGCAGGGACACAGAGGCCTTTGCTATCTCAGTATGGCAGTTTAAAATTTTTATCTGTCAGCATTTTCTCAGGAATAAGTTGCTTCAAAGTCTTTAGCCAGGAGTAAATCAACATGTCAGCATCCCCCTCCCACTGCTGAAAGGATGGAGGCATTGCAGTTTACTTTGTCACACATCTGGTTATGTGCATGGTGTGTTCAGTCAGTCTCTGACTGCAAGCTGAGCAGGCTGAATTCCCATGTCAGGGGGCTGAAAGGGTTCATTGCTAGGTGAAGGAGTCTCCTACCTGCACTTTGACCCACACTCTCATTGTGTGCAGAAGAGGAGGCCCCCAAGCCTCTCTGTGGCTTGCTGCTGTTACCTGTGTGTGCACAGGAACTACTGTCTGTGGTGATTTAAAAGAGGGGTGTCTAAGGAAGAACATGAGCTGATCTCCTGTTTGGCAGCCTTTTGGTCTTTTGTGGGAGTGGCAGAGAAGTGCATGATTTTCTGGAGCTCTGGTAGAGACAAGAGTGGAATGAATAACCATGGAAAATTTTTCTTCCCTTGTGATTTTACTTCAGGATTTCCATCATTGTCACTGTTCCTTTTTTCTCCAGAAAGAGCTCATGGAGAGCTGTCAGGATCATGTACTTATAAACCTCATGAAAGTAAAACCCATGCCAGCTGAGCAAGACATGATTTTAATTAAGACTAACAGGATTTTTTGTCTTTTTCTCTCTTGCTAGGCCCTACCCAAATATAAAAGTCTTCTAATTTCAGTAGCCTCTTGTTTGTCAGCTAAAAAAGCTGAGTTGATGGAGCCTTTTGAGACTTCTTTGATTTAAAAAATTAAAAGTTAAAGGCCCTGTGTTTTTTTAATTTGCTTAAGGGGACAAATCCTTTTACTGCATCTATAGAGCAAGGAATTAAGCAGGAATATAATCAGGTTTTTTTCTGTTGCAGGTTACTGTTCTAAAAGGAAGTTCGTGTTGGATAATTTATCATTCATTCCTTTTTCCTTCTGGCTACTGTAGATCCCAATGCACTGCTCTATAAATACATGTATAAAAGGTTCTTTTGCTGACATCTCTGAAGACAACTTTCGATTTCGCTTAATCCAAAGGAAAAAAAAAACTAGAGTGAATTCTCAGTGCACAAGTTAGAGGAGTTAGGAAAAGAAAGGGATCAGAGTAATCTGATCTCTGTGTAAGTGCCTCAAATAACGATCTTTTCTTTGTAATGAAAACCAGACAAGGTGAATTAAAAGAGCATTGTCTGAAAGCAGGTGAAGCCACATATCCTCATGATATCCCCAGACTAGCTGTGTATGGAGGTGGGGAGGATTTTTCCCTTGCTGAGGAGCTGAGTGAGACCTTGTGGCTCCATCTGGTTCTCCTGCCCAGTGCTGGTCTCGCAGGCCAGTTCTCCATCCCTTCTGTGCTCCCTGCAGGCAGCACCAGCACAGCAGAGGCTGAGAAGGGTCTCCTTCGGAGCGCAGTGCTGACCTGACTGAGTGCCAGGCTGAATTTGCTTCCCATCCATTTCTCCCCAGTCTATGGTACCTCTTACAGGGAAAACCATCTGTGTTACAGCGTTTTTATCTTTGCTTGGGGAAGCAAATGAAACAGAGCTATTGTGATGCTTGTGGACTGATGCTGTGAAGCAGTTCAAGTTGCCTGCTGCATGTAAACCTAGTCCTGACTGTTTAGGTTCTAAATGATGCAGGTACAGTTCTCCTGGAAAGGCTGGATGCTGAGGGTGTCTCTAATTCCTGACTTTCTAAACAAACCTTTCCTTTTGTGTTACCAGTTATTCAGTTGAAAGAGTTTGCTTGATGTGGAACAATGCTGCTGTGGAACCCTACTAAGGCCCCATCTGCTAAGAGCTTGTATTGATTTGTGTCTTAGTTTATAAAAGCCTTCAATTCACCTTGTGTAAATGCCATAAATAATGCAGATGTGCTAGATGAAATGTGCTGTGGGAACATCCCAGAAATCATTTTGGTCTGGGTTGAATAGAGCTAATCTAATCATGGTTAGGAGTTTCTCAATAGCTGTGAAGCAAAAAGTGTATTGTCTTATTCTAGCTTAATGTATTAGTCAATACACAGGGACAGGAAGATAGGTATTTGAAAGTGATAATCAACTTTAATGAAAGCAAGAGTTTTTAGTGTTAAAATATTATGAAACTTCAGCTGAAACTATTTGTAGATTATATATGTACACATACAGTGGAGGTATAGTCAAGTCCAGTCCTGCGCCTGTGATTTATCTGCATAATCCTAACATTTGTATGCCTCTTTGTCACCAGGACTGCAGTGCTTCAGAGGCTGTATGTATATATACTAAATAAATCATTTTACCCACTCATAGCAAACAGCCACTTTGTGCCAGCAACATTGCCGAATGCATTTTAGTACATAGGGGACATTGATGACTATTTTGTCCTTGTGAAATTCCATGGGCTTTAGGGCACCAAAATGTATTTCAAGTTGGACTAGGTCCAGATGTGTATGAGAACTCCTTGGCAGTCTTGTAGAAAGCATATGGGAGTTTTAAAGGTGACCTCTTTTTAGAAATTTAATTGGATTTTTCTTCTATTCAATTATGTGTAAAGAAAGCAAAAACGTAAAGGGATGTGGTATTTCTTAGATTGTTCAGTTAGGAATATCCATCGTATCAAGGCTTATTTTTCTTCAGAGTGGTCTGTGGGCATGGCATCTTGAGTTCTCTGCATTGGAGAGATCAGCTGATGTGCAGTGGTTCCTGTAGAGGAAAGAGAATGTATGCTCATAAATTGCTTCTAATAAATGTTTTCCTGGCAATTACTACAGTTGCAGGATGAAGAATGTGTCTAGGAGCTATTAGCATTGTTAATTGAGAGGAAACATGGATGGAACCCATTGTCAGAGCTGAGACTTCTCTTCCTGTCACTTTTCTGCTCTTGATGGCCCAAAACTGCTGATGTGATCAAATAGGGCATTGCAGACAGCAGCGATGGGACAAGTCCAGAACTCACTAATTCTGCCTCAAATTTTTTATCGGCCAGCACTTGGTCTTGGCTAAAGCAGACAAACCATACCAACAGTTGTGCACTGGCAAAGAGTTTTTAGCAATTAGGGGTCATGTGTCAGCATTGGTTGCTGAAGGAGCTCCAGGTGCCTAGAGGAACGTGGAGAGCTCTTGAATGTCAGTGCAGGGCAAGACTTCAGAAGCCCTTGAGATTGCTGCTGGTGCAACTTGGCTTGATGTTGGTGCCCCAGGTATTATTTGCTGACAATTGTAGCTCAACTGGAAAGCTCACAGCAGTAGAGAGAAATAGTATTTAAGAGCCTTTGTGCGTCAGTTTTGTAGCAGGGATTACTGAGGGTCTGGGGACACGTGGAACTCGCAGTGTTTCTTTTGGAGCTAGTAGTGGGCATCAGTGACAATGCTGGAGGTGCCAAGAGTGAATGATGTGACAAAGCACTTGTGGAGCATCTCTAGAAGACAAGGAGGGGTGCCTTTCTTAAGTGATAAGCATGAAAAGAGTGCTACATAAATCTGTCAGTGGTCAGAAGGGACCTAAGAATTTCTTATGAATGTTGCAAGTTACTGGAAGACTGGCAGAAGGTTAAATCATGAAGCAGATGAAGCGTGTGATCTGAATTGCTTTTTAATCTATCAGGCAGTTCTTGAAATGCAGTTCTTGAAAAAATAAGTGCCAGTTTGCAAAAAGGGACTGTATCTTGAAAAGCAGTGTTTCAAGAAGCATTGACTGACACCTTTACTCCAGGTCTTTTGTGAAATGTTCAGCTAAAGAGGTTTTTTAACCCTAGAAATATTAAGAAGAGACAAAGTGATTTTATGATCATGTATATTTTGCCATTTTTTCTGGTGTCTGTTTCAAAAAAGGATACTGAATAATTGGAGAGAGGACAGAGAAGCCCCAGTTATGAGAAACTAGTGAGAATGCTTTCAAGATTTCAGTATCATAATCTCTTTAAAACAAAACGTGTGGTATGCTCTTTAAAGTGTTCAAACATCTTTGATGAGATAAAATATCAAAAACAGAAAAGGAATATAAGGCTGGACACTGAAACCAAATTGCAGCTGCAGGTTACATAACCATTTCCTAATAGGTAATTAATTGCTGTAGTAAATGACTGAAAGAATGGGTTTTCTCCTCCTGTTCCTATCTGAATAGAATACCTTGGTGAAAGGTGCTCTAGCTTCCTTCTGACATGAGAAAGGGTGATGTTGAAAAATGTGGTATACAGAAGTTCAGATAAGCTGATCCACTAACTTGTAGTGTCGTGAATCAGGTAGGCTGGATCAAAGGTATCATTTTGCATTTAAAACTTAACAAATTCACTCTGGATTCGTGTGCTTTTGGCTTTTATCTTTGCAATGAGAGATTTCTCCTCCAGTACAACAGTCACAGCCATACTGAAATTTATCCATGGAGCAATTAAACAGGTGGGCAGCCCCGAGAAATATTTTGAGACATATTTTCTCTGAAGACCACAAGACAGAGGTAAGATTCAATGAGATGTCAGTCGGCCACAAGCTTTTCATTTTTCTGCAGTTTGCAGTCACCGTGATGACTGTGCTGAGAGAAGAGGGCCCAGAATGAAGTACTTGTGCTGCAAGGAAGTGTGGAGAAATTGTTCACTAGCTTAACCTCCAAGTGAAATTATTACATCTGTAATTTGAATTTTCAGTAGTCCATGTTTCAGTTTTTCTAGCAGAGAAGGGATTTTTCTCATGTGTTTCAGAATGGAAAGAGTTTTGTACTCAGTTGTAATAGCAAAAGCAAGCTAGAGTGCTTCAGAGAGGCCTTAAAAAATAAGGTTTTACTGAATGAATTTCGCTCAGTTTTCCATGTTAAGTCTTGGAATTAATGGACAGGAGCAGGATATCATGCTAGGAATTGTCCTCAAACCCAAGGAAGGGTTAAGTATGCTGATTATTTCAGCAAAGTCTCTCTTTTTTTTAAAGTGCATACATCTAAAGTAAGCTTAAGTGTTGGTGTTCTTGAGCTCTGTGATCTTGAGGATGCCAAGACAGCCTTTGGCACAAGAGGACTTCGTTTATCGCTTCAGGGTCTGAAGCCTGGCACCTGGAAGAGGGCCCCTGTATCCATGTATCCAGATACTCTGCAATTGGAACACGACTGGCAGTCCCATAGCAGCTCTTTGTGTGTAAAAGTAGGGCGGAAACTGAACCTTAATGATGCCCACCATCAGAGAAAGGGAACTGCTGAGCTGTGCCATGGTGAATTGTGACTCCCAGCTCCTGCCAAAGCTGGAAGAGAGCTCGACCTTCAGCAGCTGTCTGACAGCAGTTTTCCTGGAATGGTTAAAAATACTTAAAAGTGATGGTGTGATTGATGATATGTTAAAAACCATTAAAGGAAACAGGAAAAGCAGTCAATACTTGGTGCAGATCTATTGCTGGGTCATGAAGAGCTGCTCTGAGAGAGGGCGTAAAAAGCCCAGAACAATCTGTTTTAGAGCTTTTAGTAGCTGCCCCAGCATATAACTGCAGAGAATCTGCAAGTCTGTCTTTGCTCTTTTCATGCCATCCCCTAATTCTGTCTGCTGTATAATGGCAGAGATGTTTTGGGGCACCAAATCAAGCTCTCAGATTTGCTATTGCTATTCAGGAGGTTAAGCACTCTGTTTACTCCTGCTCTCCTGTGCCACTTGCACTGAGGCAAGAGGTTCTTTGTTTCTGTGCTAGCACTCCCTGTTTGTTCATCACTATGCAGAATGAAACTGTTCATCACTATGCAGAATGAAACTTAGAAGTTGCCTGAATATTAATTTTTCAGGCTTTCTGAGAACTGTGGAAAGTAAAGGTCGGAGAAAATATATTGGCTTCTGTTAAGGCAGGATGATGAACACACTGAGCAGTGAACAGGCATGCCAGCCTGTAACACACCCCAAACTTGGGCCTGCTACCAGCACCTCTGGCCTCCTGCCAGGAGCCTGGCAGCAACTTGTACAGAGCAGTTGCACATCTCTGAATGCAGGGATGTTGTGTCTGAAGGCTTAGAGATCCATAGATCTTGAGATGAGAGTCCTGCTCTGTGGCAAGAGGACTCCTGCTAGAAAGGGAGGTGAACCATCAGTCCTTGGTAGGTCTATTTTGTGTATAAGTGCAGTGTGCAAGGAAATACTCTGTGCTGGAGCCAGTGGGTTTATTTTAGAGATTGCTTGGAAAGAACTTGGATATAACCATTTTTCAGTGTACAGCTGAAATCAAAACACTTTTCAATATTTGCCAATTCTTATTTTGAAATATCACCTCACTTTTTTAAATAGCTGGATGCTTTCAACTTTTACTCCAAACCCTGTATTTCAAAATTGAACTGAAATCTTGACTTTTGTCCAAAGTTTTGAATCAACTCAATTTACGGACAAATATGGAAGGTAAAAAAAAAACCCTTCTAGTTTTTTTCACCTTTCTTATTGAAATATTATGCAGCTTGTCTATGAATCCAAATACAGTTCTGCCCTTTAGATAGCATTCATGGTTTTGTTTTATTTGTTTGGGTTTATATCCTTTTTTGCTTTCCATATGTAATTTTTTTCCAGGAAGAGGTTTATACAGTTTTAGCTTTCTTGAATAATGAGCATGCTGCCAAGCCTTGGCTCCTGCAAACTGCTAAGTGCTGTTGCTCATTAGCATCAAATGCCACAGCCCATATCACTTTGCTCTGTTGCTCAGCGAGTGCATGCTGGCTGTTGTACTGGGTTTGTGTGTCAAGGTTTTGGTGGAGGGGCTGCAGGGGTGGCTTCTCTGAGAAGCTGCCAGAAGCTTCCCCAGTGTCCCATGGAGCCAGTGCAGCCAGCTCCAAGGTGGATCCACTCCTGGCCAGGGCTGAGCCCATCAGTGATGGTGGTAGTGCTTCTGAAATAATTTAATTAAGAAGGCAAAAAGTGACCCCATGGGAATCCCTCTCTGGAGCAGACCCCTGGAATGACCTGTGGTGGTGCTGTGGAGAGAGGAGCCCACACTGGAGCAGGCTTGTTGGCAGGATCCTGCAGAAGGGACCCGTGCTGGAGCTGCTGTTCCTGAAGGACTGCACTCTGTGAAGGGACCCACATTGGTGCAGTTTGTGAAGAGCTGCAGCCTGCGGGAAGGACTCACGTTGGAGAAGTTCCTGGAGAACTGTCTCCCATTGGATGGACCCACACTGGAGCAGTGTGGATATTTCATTACCCATCCCTGATTTCATTGGCAATGAATTAAACTAACTTCCCCAAGCTGAGTCTGTTTTGGCATTGTTGATAACTGGTAAGTAATCTCTCCCTTTCCTTATATCATCCCATAACCTTGTCATTATAGATTCTCTCACCTGTTCAGCTGAGAAGGGAAAAGACAGAGTGTCTTTGGTGGGCATCTGACATCTAGCCAGGGCTAACCCACCCTGGCTGTTAAAGCAGCAATTAATTGCTTTGATACTGAATGGGTTCTGTAATCATCTGACCTGTTATTTAAAATAATAATCAAAGTTCTCTAATGACTCTCATGATTTAATTCCTTCAGCAATCTTGCAAAAGATGAGAAAATTTTGCCGTGCAAGCTAACTTACATTAGCTGGAGAGTTGCTGGCAAAGAATGCTTTCTAAATACAGTCAGGAAAAAGATGTCTTAAGAAAGAGCAGTGTGGGTGAAGGGAAGACAGGGTTTGGTAGTGAACAGTGAGCAAGTCTGATTGCTTTCTGTTGCTCTAACACATTTTTTGCTGCAAATTGGACTAGAGTTTTTGGAACAAAATTTTTACAGGATTTTACCTGGCAGTAAATTCTGTATCAGTTAGGCTAGAGCAGTGTTGGATCTGGGTTAAGTTGTCAGAAATTTCTAAGTGTGTGCCTATCAATAGTAAGTAATTATGCATGTGCTCAGAAGGAATGCTAGCCAAGGGAAAGAAGGCATGCAAATTTTTTTCCTCTCTAAATGTGGTGGAATCTGCAGTATCACAAAAGCATGCAGTAATCATCCACAGTTTAAAACTTTGTAATAGTGACCTGTATATGTGCTGAATGCCTTTTTTTAATGATATGCCTGTTCCTTCGTGTTTTCTAAAATCCTTAAATTGGGCACCTTTCCCTTAGTGGCATATGACAGCACTCCTGTCTCAAATGTTTCTAGTGCTGGGCTGATTTTGCTAATGCTGGTTCACAGGCAACACCAGGGAAAAGATTGTGGCCCCTTGCCCGCAGACAGAAGAGTGGTTAGGTGGGACAGGACTAGGAATCAGCCTGCTGCAGTGGTTGGACCACAAGAGAAGTGTTGCCTTCAGTCTTTGAATGGAAGAGCTAAAAGGAACTGAGGGAAAATCAAATAGCTGGCAAGTAGTTAACACTGCGTTTTTGACAATGCAAAATGACAAATCAAGGTTTCAACAGCCTTTTAATGCTTAGATTTTGTTGTTCACTACAGCAATTCTGAATCAGCTAGAACTCAGATAAATGAATGCACCTAAGTGTGGTGACTTCCTTTTTGGTATTAATTATTTTTCAAAAAGCTGCAACACATGTGGCTTTTTTCATTAAGTTTGGTGGTTTTTTCCCTTGCATTTTCACTTGATTATAGATAACATTTATTTGTGTGGTTTCTGAATTGGGAAGTTGTGTGGTCTTCCCCAACTGCTGAATGTCTACAAACCTTTTCAGCACCAACTGAGTACATGGATGTTTTGTGTTTCAAAAAAATAAAGAAAGAATGGGATAAAACACAGACTGTGTTGCGCAACTCAAAGGGTGACTCAAGGCCTGGAATGCTGAATTAGAACTGTTGGTGTAAGAATTGTGCAGCTTCAAAAAGAAACTGGCTTGAGCTTTCCAAAGCTACTGCCTGGTTAGAAATAATGTACCTCCCTGGTGCCTAGTTGTGTATTAGCAATTACAAGGAAGAAGCAGAGGCAAACGTTTAGCTCTCCTTCCACAGAGAAAAGTCCAGGCTCCTTCCTTAGATCTGTGAGATCCTCTGCCACCTGTATTATGTCACACGTAACTGGTTAAAAATCATGTGGCCTTTTTTTGCATTATGTTTTTGTAAGAGCCTTGAAAAACACTTACATTCTAAAGCAGGAAAGATATAGCCGTAGCAGAACACTGTAGGAGTTGGGCTTTTTGTTTGACTTGATGGATAGGAAAACATCAGCAGTTAATTTGGAAATGTTTGGTGTGCTGCTGTTTCTAAGACTGGAGGGCTGTACTTCACTTTTGAAATAGAAAATGCACTTCACTGGCCTTGCTTTTGCTAACACCCATACAAAGAACAGAGCACAAAAAAGCTTATGTCTAAATTACAAACCCTAAGCTTTGAGGGAGAGGTGAGCATGTATAGATGTGTCAGGGATGATAGTGGGTGATTTGAAAAGAAACTAAATTTCTCTACTTCTGTGATTTGGGAAAGTGTTCCCAAAGATTTGCACTTCAGCGGCCGATTTAGCTGAATGGGTTTTGTCAACATCTGCCTGAAATTCACTGCAGGATAAGGATGGGTGAAGTAAAAGCAAAACCCAGAAAACCCCAGCACTGCTGAAGTGATTCTGGAAACCCTTGGTGAGGCAGATGATTGAAAAAAAGTTGCCTCTTGTCCTCTGGGCTGTGATGAGTTGACCCCCAATCCTCCGTGGTCCGGAATGGGGAGTGTGTGGGCACAGGTGAGTTTATCTGTGGCATTTTACTCTGCA
The DNA here is from genome assembly GCF_017590135.1 of Pyrgilauda ruficollis. Taxonomy (NCBI): domain Eukaryota; kingdom Metazoa; phylum Chordata; class Aves; order Passeriformes; family Passeridae; genus Pyrgilauda; species Pyrgilauda ruficollis. Next base: position 13,358,461 of record NW_024513654.1, on the reverse strand, counting down.
GGTACAATGGATTTACAATGTGCTGGTTGCCAGTAACTCAGCTCATAACTTGATCAGTGTCAATAAATCACTTGCTTCTGATCATCAGCTCTTAGTGAGAGTAGAGATCTCAGTAGTGTCAATACTTGTGAGATGTGTGGATGGTGGGATGGAGGGGGCTAGGCTTTCAGGGAGATGGGTCAGGTTAAGGCAATTGAATGGGGAAGAAGATGGGTGTACATGAAATACAGCAAAGGAGGTAAGATGAAGTCCTCCACTGGTCCATAAACCAGGTGCCCTGTCTCAGGAAAACAGAATCTGAATCAACTACAGGTCCTCCCCTCTTTCGGACATGAAATAAATATCCTAACAAGAGTACCATTCATTCAGCTGTAATGCTGTTTGACTCTGGCTTTCCTTGCCATTGAAAACCGACTTCACCTTGTCCCAGGTGATGTGTGGTGACATCTTTATTGAGGATGTGGTATTCACTTGGGGTGTGCCTGGGAGCATCAACTGAATCCATGGTCTAGACTTGGTCTTGGATTTTGGAAGGATCTGAGTTCCACTAGACATTTTTCAACAAATGCGATTCGCATTTTCACCTGTCTGACAAGAAAAACATTGTGAGCATTTTCACCTGTCTGACAAGAAAAACATTGTGAGGTTTGCAACATCTTGTATTTTCAGAGGATTGGACTGTAAATAATGGGTTTTGGTTGGCATGGTAGTTGGTAGTCTCAAAGGCTGATATTGTGAACCCTGATTTACGTGGCTGTGCAGGTACAGCCATAGCTGACACTTGGTGTAATTAAGTTAATTAAATACCGTTGTGGGACTCATCTTAATTTCCTTTGCAAAGTAGGTTTGACTGTAGCTGATTCTTGCTTAGACAATGTTCCTTCCCCTTCTCTCTCTGTAATTTAATATCCAGCTACTTCGCGATTCGATTGCATTGTTCTAACCCTTTACTCACTCAATACAGATAAATGCTGATGCTTCAGGGCCTTCCTTTCCCTCTGGGGCTTCTGTTGCAGGCACAGGTTTTACTCTGAGTCAGTAAAATAAGGTTGTGCTCCATGACCTAAAGAGAGAGGTTTGTCTTGCTGCCACAGCCTGCATCAGGGTGTTCAGGACCTCGTGCAATACCTGCTGGCTCACACCTGACAAAATGAGGTAATAAGAGTCGTTTTCATTGTGCTCTAGATAATACAGGGTTGATGGCAAGTTTTCACTAAGTTAATTAAACTAACAGCCTACTCAGAGCCTTTCTCAGAGAGCTTTAAAAGGTCCCAGTGGGATGGCTTATAAACTTTCTAAGTCTCACTCTTGGCTTGATGTGTTTGGAAGCTGGTGTGTGTGTCTGTACAGTATTTTGTGCTAGATGCAGCATCCAGTAATCCAGGCTTTCCTCAAAGTTAAGCATCCTGTGATTAAATACTGATGAAGATACTAAGTGTAACTTAAAAACCTCAGGTTTAGATTCTTTTTGAAGTTTTGCCATGTGTCTTGTGTCTCAGGAGGCTTGGACAGCATCCTGTAACCTGAATTATGAAGCAATGGATAGATGCTGACCCACTTATAGCACTTGCAGAGAATAAATATTTGCCATAATGCTTTACTTCAGGTCCTAATCAGAGAAGGTGGCCATGCAAACATGTATGGTGAACTACTGTCAAATGTGCCTTTCCCCCCCGCTTTTTTTTCCTTGTTTAGTTATTATTTTTTCCATGCCTTCTGGATGAATTATTTCTTCATACCTTGCTGTTTGTTTTAGAGAGCAGGTTGCCTTGTACATGGGAGTTAAAAGCTGGGGTGACTGAAGGGCTGTATTTAATGTTAAAGCAGTGTTCTGTAACCCATTTCACTGCTCTACACCAACTAGCTATAAGAGACTAGCACGATGTTTGCATCACAGAATACTTGGATACTGAAAGAACCACAACCTATTTGGCCTGTGGATTGTACTTGTTTAGTACAAATGAAGAACTTTGGACAAAGGAATTATATAAAGTAAAAGAACTGGGGAATAGGTGCTGCAGAAAAGGTTGTTACGGCTAAGAAAAACTTCCATATTAACATTGCTTGTTATGGCTCTGTGCAGATATTAAGCCAGGACCACAGCCCTAGGGCAGTAGGTACTTTTAAAAGCATATATTTAGGAAGTTTCATAGGACGACTTCTCATTTTAAAAGTCAGTTGAATCTTCAAAATTGGTAACACAGATGTGGAAGAAGCAGAGACATTGTGCCTAAAATCCAGTATGCTGACATAAATCATGGTTGGCTGTCACACTTGAGACATGCTAGAATGAGCTGCAGGTTTTTGTGCTGGCAGCCTGAGCCCAGAGTTTCTCTATTCCATCACACAGCTCCAACTCTGTTTGTAGTCAGAGGTGAGCAGGTATAGTTAACTGCTATGTTAATGCTCTCTGGAACTGAGGTGTAATGAAGGGTTGGCTTTCTAATGTCTTTACTTTGGTAAATGTAAACTCTTGCCACACTCTCACCACTATTAGCCAGCTGTTTTGTAGCAGTGCAATGTGCCTTAAAATATGTCATTTGATCTCTCATAAATTACATGTTTGAGATGAGAAATGTATTTGTTATCAAGTGATAGCTTTGTTGTAGAACAGTCAATTACAGGAACACAGATCAGTCTGGTGCCCTGTGCTTCAATAGATATTTTCACTCTCTGTGCCTAGGTAATATTTTTTATTTTGTCATTCATACCACTTAAACTATCAGTGCCACTGGTTATGTATACCTAAGAATTCTGATGCTTACTTATTGAGAAAAGGGAACAGAAATGCTTCTTAGATTAGTTTCCAGTGATGAACTAGCTGCATGAAAATAGGTGAGTGGATAAATTCCCTAAATTGTAGTCTCAAGTGAGGTTGTGCAGCTGTTCCAAAAGATGAGTTAACTGCTCACCCATGAGGATTTCCTTAGCTAAGAAGACAAATGTAAGTTAAGTGAGGTATTTGATTTGCTTGACTTAAATTTATAGACATGGACTGTAAAAAGAGAAAATCAGCATATCCTGTAGCTGTGGTGATACTGGGTTAGTATCCAGCAAACAGCAAAGTGTCAAGATGCACTGTGTGGTTCAGAAAGCACATCCTCTGCTTCTGCCCTTGCAGAATGGAGCTTGGTGAAACCATGCTGAGAAATGTGAGAAGCTCAGTTGCTGTGTGTGCACTCTTTTGTCCCCTTCTTATTAAATAAATAGACCATGTATCTCCCTCTGCCATGGAACCTGTCATTGCAATCAATAGTTTTCAGGATGGCAGAACTGAACAGGTGTAGCAGTTGCTGCTCCTCTGAAATTGCTGCAGTGCTGACTCGGATGTTTTCAGTGAGCTCTAAAGCAAATGCTTTTGACTAAAATATCCTTTTGTCTTGGATTCTTCCCTGCAGTTTATTATTGTGTCTGGAAGATGCCTCCCACTGTGAGTTGTGGACTTTCAGCTTAATGTCAGTTCTCATTAAATTGTAGGAGCAAAAGAAATTTAACAGACTAGAGTTAAACCACAGTAGAAGGAAGAACTTGGTGCACAGTTCCAGGGAGTTTGCTTGCTTTTAATTGCTGCAGACAGCTTAGGTATGTAGGTATGTGTACTTCATAGCAATGCTTCGTGGACGTGTGTTAAAATAATCTAAACCCTCTCACCTCCTGCCAGGTGGGGTTGTACATGTGGAGCAACTCAGTCTAATTGTTGCAGGCATGGAACAGATGGGGTTTTATTGTCTGGAGTTCTGGGAGTGCCTATGAGAGCAATGTCAGCAAGATCCTTGCCCCAAACAGCACTTGCTGAGACACAGCCTGCTGCAGGAAGATTGGCTTGGAAGCTTTGCATAAGTCTCCAGCATCCATGGTTATGACGGCATGTATGGGAGAAAAGGAGAGAGGGTTTGTGTTCATTTTGGTCTCTGTATTGTGTGTAATTTACTTGCTGCCTTGTGCTTGAGCAGTTTCCAACATACCACATAGTAGAACACTGAGTCTTGCCACCTTGGTTAAAACACTTTGTGGAAATAATTGCTCTTATTTCCATTTCATAAAGGAGAAACTAAGATATATGAGAGGGAGAGGGAATTGCTGTGGCAAATCACAGAGAAACTGTTTACTTATTGATTCCTGTTCCTGAACAACAACTACTTCATCTCAGGCCTCCTTTTTGTAGTAAAGCAGCTTTGTGGAGTATGATGAAAGACAACTAAGCCCTTTCCTGCTTGCCTATTCCTAGCCTTCATAACGGATGAAGCTTAGTGTGTGCTGGAGTGTTTGTCCATCTCAAATCGTGCCAGTTTTCCTTGCAGAGGGTGAGTGAACTGGCTGCCTTTGCCGTGCATTCAGTTTTACTCAATGAAGGCTGAGATGCATTCGCTGCTGCCCAGTGTGCTCTGCTGGCATGAGCAGATGAGAAGATGAATGTCTGCAGTGAATATAAGGTCACCCTTGACTTCCTGTGAAGGGGTAAATATCAGCCAAGAGCTGCTGCTTTTCTGTTCCACTCTAGCGCAGTGTAGGAAGAAGTGAACTTGTGGTGCTGCTTTTATTGCACAAGAAATGTTTGGGAATCCACAAGAATACTTTGTCAGGCTCTGCATGCTGGACCTGTGAAGTAGGTGCAAAGGCCAGGTTCATGCAGTGAATGATGGCTCAGCATTACCATCTCTATAATAAGCTTTGCAGCCTTTCTGTTCTTTCCTTAGCCTACTTTCAGCACCTCCACAGTGCTTTACTTTGTTGCTCAGGATAAGAGGACAGTGTTGTCTTATGGGACACTGGCAATGTAGCTGCTGTCAGGCAAGAGTGGGTATTAGACAGCTCATCTGCAATAACTTGATGGGGAGAGTCTGGAGGTCAGAGAAAACGTGCTGAAGGAATGCTGCCTGCCTGAGCATAGTGATTTTGCTTTCCCTGCACATTGGACCCAGACCAGCTCATTGTGAGGTTAAGGAGGGTGAGGTGCCTTCCTTACCATGGGGGGTCACCTGGGCTGGAAGATCCTGTTAATTGTGGGACCATTGCCTTTGTGTTGCTGGTGCGTTTCACTTCTCACACCTGATGTTACAACTACTAGTGGTGAATTAAACTCAGAAATTAATTAAACATTTTCTTTTCATACATGCCATATTAGTTTTCACAGGAGCCATTTCCAGTCAGCAGAATTTGTGTCTTCAGAAGTTCTTTTACTCTGGGCCTCTCTGCAGGGCAGCACTGCTTGTTTCTCTTTATCAAGGAGTAACTCTAGGCAGTTTTTAAAGACTATGAACCTAAGCTTTTAAATGTTATTGTCTGGAGAGCTACTGCAGCCACTGCAGAAGCAAGTCCTGTTGCAGTGAACGCAGTGAGGGTAGGGGCATGCAGCTTACCTGGGGGGATTCCTTCTCTCACCATAGCACAAGGTGAGTGTCATGTCCCTCTTTGGGGAACAAAAAAACAGTAGGGCCCACATGGAGATTCTTCTGCTTCTCACCTTCCACCATATGTGTTTTTGAGGGAGAAAGGGCAAAAAAAGTCACTTCAGGACTGTCCAATTTCTGCAGCCTCAAGAACAGCCAAAGTAGAAACTTTCCAGCAGTTGGAGCTTTCCAGTTTGCAGAGGACAGACTGCCCTGGGATCAGTTGCTGTTTCTCTGATCCTCTCTGTTCTGCAGTTTTTCATCTCTCTGTATCTTGATCCTATCTGCCCTTCTATCTCCTTTTTCCTATCTCTCTACTTCTTCCTTCAGTATCCTTTCTGTGTTTTTTCTATCCATGGTTTATCTCAAACTGAATTGTTTTGTGACACTCAGTAAGGAGCAGCACTGTTACATATTCTGTTGCCAATGAGCTTTTCTGTGCTTTCCCTGTTCTCTTGCATTTGAGATCCTTAGCCCCTGGGACAGAGGCTTTCCACCACTCTGGATTGGTACAATACCTGTTACAGTGGCACCTGCTTTTAGTGTCTAATAACATGATTAATACAGCTGGTACAAATAAATTATTAATCTGCACTTTGAGGTTTCTAAATCAGGGTGATTTTTCCTGCAATCATTCTCTTCTTCATGAAGAATTAAATGAATGCAATAAATGCAAACATACGTAAAGTCGAGTGTCCTAGGTGTTCATCCTGAGAAATATGCAGGTTAATTCAATATGTGTCTCTACATGTTTCTGGCATCATGGTGTGTAGGTAGCTTGAAGAGCTGCATGAAGAAGTGATATGAGATGTGTGTTTTTTGGAGATCACTGGTATGCCTTGTGTTTTTACTAGGAGATCAGCATCTCCCCCCAGGAGATTGAGCAATAAAGAATGTAGAGATGGCTTGTGATCTGCCTGGCAGCACTAAGCATTAACCTCAAGACAAGACACTGGGAGCCAGTTTTTTAATTCCTGAGTCTTCTGCTTATTCAGCATCTTTCCTTTGTCCAGTGACAGTCTCCTCTTGTCAGTTCACTGCTGAACTGTGGATCTGTCAGAGGAGGCAGTGTTGCTGAAGTGACATCTCTCAGTCCCTGGAGAATTGTGTCCCACAGGTGCTGTGAAATTTGTGTGACACATGGCAGCCAACCCCACCGAGGGACTTGGCAGTGTGGAAACATGTAAATGCACATACTGTGGAAGGCTGTGTGGGAACTGCAGCATTTTGTCTTGCAGTTGACACTTCACCATTTCCTTGCTTTACAAATGTGTTGAAGATGTTCACGCTTCATGAATACCAAACACAAGGGTTTTCTTTTTTTCCCCCCATGATCAATACGAAGATCTCAGTAGAACCCATAATCACAAATCTTTCTTAAGTGCTTTAACCGCTCCCTTCCCCCTCCTCAAAGCTACTGGCTGGTATGGCAGTAATTGAGGCAATCACAGTGTAAAAATAAATCATTGCCAAGGATTAGCCGTTACCTGCTGGTGTGGGATCTAATGGTGCAGAACCACTGGTTCTTTTGTCAATAACACTGTGTTTCAAAGTTCTGGTCTCCAATTTTCTCCAGGATCAAATTGAAAAGGCATCTCTGCCAAGTGAATTCCAGCTGTTAATCAGTGAATATCCCAGGAGGCCAGTTGCTAAAAACATGCCGCAGGGACAAGATATATTTTGAGAGATGGAAGAATAGCAGAGGTGTATGAGAGTAGCTGATGCAGAAAGGTGCTTTTTGGCCTTCATAGCAATGGAATTCCTCATAGCAGATGAGAAGGAGCTGCACCATGTGCAAAGCCTGGCCCTGGTGCGTGTGTTGGTCAGTAAGAACCTGGCTATACAGAGCCAGGATTGAATCCAAGCTCTTCATGCTTCTCTGCCCCAGGCTGCCTGTGGGTTCAGGACAATAGCTCTGAAGATGGTCAGGTTGGGGAGGAATTCTGCATAGTTAAAACAAATTAAACAGCTGAACTTCATCTAATCACTGAGGAGCTGTCCATTCACATTTTGGGAAATGAGGAAGGAGACTTGAATTCTTTTCCTTCCTTAATGTCTGTTGATTCTCACTGCAGTGGCAGCTGGTTGCTGGTTTTGCTTTCACTGGGTGAATCCCAGCTGTGATTGCAGGTGCTGCTCCACTAGCTCAGATCCAAGTGGGGCCTTGTGAGCAGGCAGCCCATGTTGAAGTGCTTCACAGCAGTGGGTATAAATGAATGCTAAATCAGTTCCCTGGTAAATGCTGGAACCATGTGAGCGCACTGAGTCCCTCTGAGCTGCCAAACCTTCTGTCAAGCCAGAAGTTAAGTTGTTGTAAGTCTGTGTTCCATTTTCTTTCCATAACTTGCAGTGTGTCCTGTAGGAGTATATGACTCCAGCCAGGCGTGAAGCTTGCAGTTGAAAGCCAGGGTGTTGGAGAGGCTGGGTAATGGGCGGTGTGATTGTGACTCTGGTCACACTGAAATGGGAAGAATCTGGGCATGTCTCCACCTGTGTGTTTGTCCTCCTCCAGAGGGAAGGGGGTTATGGAAAGCCTGGTAGAGGCACTGCTGAATTTGTTTTCTGGATGTGAGTGTCAAGGTTGGTGAGAAGGCAGAAGTCCCCCTGTGCCAAGTGTGTATGGATGCCGTAGGAGCAGGAGTGCCTGGCCCTGTGTGCTGACTGGCAGCTGGTGTGTTGAGGTGTGGCTGGGAATGCTGCAGTGAAGGTAGCACAGCCAGGAGGGTGAGTGAGATGATTCTGTCCTGCTGCTCTGCTCTCTGAGACCCCACCTGGGATGCAGTGTCCAGCTCTAGTGTCCTCAGCACAGGAAGGACATGGACATGCTGGATGGAGCCAGTGCAGGGGAGGCCATGAAAGTGTTCAGAGGGATGAACCTTTCCATGAAGACATGCTGAGAGGACTGGAGAAGAGAAGGTTAGATTGGTGGGTAGATTATTGCAGCTTTTCAGTACTTAAAAGGGAGTTATGAGAAAGCTGAGGAAAAAATTTTAGCAGAGCTTGTTACAACAGGATGAAGGATAATGGTTTTAACTAGGAGAGTTGATACAGATTGTATATGATAAATAAGTTTTAAACAATGAGAGTGGTGAGGCGTTTGAACTGGGTGGATGACCCCTCCCTGGAGACATTCAGGGCCAGGTTGGATGGAGCTCTGAGCAACCTGACCTTGTTGAAGATATGTCTGCTCATTTCAGGGGAGTTGTGCTAGATGAGCTTTAAAGGTCCCCCCACAACTGAAACAATGATTTGAGTCTGTGAATTGCAGATTCTGTTTGGGCTGGAGGTTTTTTTGGGTTGTGGTTTTTTTTTTCCCCACTCCCTCTCTCCACATCTTCCACACTTTTTATCTGTGCCTTTAAAGAAGTAAGGATGCTTCTAGGTAGGTTTTTATCCACTTGCTCTGACTGGCACCACTGAATGTCACATATTCCTAGACTGGGGCACAAGCTCTTAGCTGTGATGAGGTCTGGAGAAAGCAGCTGAAAGTCCTTGTGCAGGCAGAGGAGTGGGGAGGAGGGAACCCATTAGAGTACAACAGAGAGAACTGGAGTGAATCTTCATGCTGATGAGTACGAGAGTGGAAGCCCTGACTGCTGCTGCAGTGTAATCTGGCTGAGCAAGTGTTCTCCAGGCACAGTCAGAACTCATCTGTGCCGAGCACTGACATGGCCTATTCCCATGATGAATATTTACCTCAGCAGTGGAGCTCATGAGTAATATCCCAACTGGAGCAGTTGCAAACTCTATCCCAGAGTATTTTCTGTCCTACCATTTATCTTCACAGCAGCACCTGACAAGCAGAAGGAAGGCTGAGGAAATGCTCCAGCTGCAGTTTGGTGGGGTTTTTTTCCCACAGTTATTTTACTTTCAATTTTAGATTTCTTACATCTGCTTCTAGGTCCACCTAGAAGGGAAAGGGAGTGGTGCAGATTGGTGCAGCTAGTGAGAGAAATGAGTCAGAAGAGTAGGAGTGACCAGTATTTGCTGCTGTGTTTGGGACAGTGACATAAGTTATCTCTAATGATCTAAACTGGGGATGAGGACTGAAGTCATTATATATGAATTCAAAATGTAGTGATTGTAGTGATGGATGACTACGAGTCAGCCAGATACAACATTTTAAACAGAGTGATGGCCAGGTTTGCTGTCGCTCTGCTGGAGCACAGAGCAATTTGCAGCCTGTTCCCAGCCAAAGCAGCAAGCACAGGCCAGTGTCTGCTGGGACAAATGCACCCATGTGTAGGACAGTGCCTGTGCTTGCAGCTTCCAGCAAGCTTGAGTCAGGATCTGCACTGGCCTCAGCAGGGAGTGTGCCTTCAGCACTTTGTGGTGAGGGAGGAATTTCTTGCAGGGCACCTACTTCCCTACTACTTGTAGGGAATTTCTGCTGCATCTCTAAGCTGTTCTGAGACCTCTGAAAATTTCCCTCCTTTGTTTCAGAGCCATCATCAATCACTTCAACCCGAAGATAGAATCTTATGCTGCAGTGAATCACATATCACAGCTCTCCGAGGATCAGGTAAGCCAGGCATGCCATGGCCTTTTCTCAGGTTGACCTCTGGAATATGGGTGTTCAGGGGTACCTTGTGCTCCCTGGGACTGATGATGTGGCAGCAGTAGGAGTTGCACGTGGGAGTCTCATGTCCTTGTTCAGATGCAAGTGAGAGAAAGAAAAGCAAGAATTGCTTTAGCCAATTTTACCACCACATACAGAGATTTTGGTCCCACATATGTAAAAGGATGGGTACAAACAAGAAAAATATTCAGCGTTGTCAGCAAGTGTATTTGGACACTGTGAGGATGCTGGCATTTAGAATGGGGCAGGAAGTTTTTGGCAGCAAACTTAGTTATCAGAGAACTGTTGAGTGTGGTTTGATGTTTTTGTTTTGGTGATGTTGTTTTGTTTGATGACCTAGAGCTCTGACAGCAACTGGTAAAAATTTTCTAGGGTAATTGAATTCAGTTGAGTTAGATTTTAAAAAGCAGAGTTTTTTAATAAAGAGGGTGATTGTGTTAGGTTTCCCTTCCTTAATTTGGCCTGGTTTGCTATCTTCGTGTTCTGCTTCTATTGCATAAATTTGTAAACGTGGCTTTTTGAAAATAGGCTACTGTGAGTGGTCTCAAGAATGGAAGAGATGGCCTATTTCCCAAAATAAAATATCAGAATTATACATTAATCACTCTTAGAGAGATAAATGGCTCTGCAGGAGCATGTGGTGGACAAAATGCAGAGCTGCCAATGAGAGCTTGGGGAATCATCCCAGATACAGCTGCATCAACAACTCTGGACCTTCTGGAGAAGAAATTGTTTATGCAGTCCAGGACAGACTTCATTTAAGTCACCTTGGGTTGCCCCTTCCACTGGATGGGATCCCATACTTGTGCATGATAGAAGGTCCTGACTGTACCCTGCTCTGCAATTCATTTCTCTTTCTGTCCATGATATTTTTACTATTTCTTGATTATACCCTTCCATTTTTTCCCCACTAACCTTTTCATTTATTAACCTACTTGATCTGTAATATGTAACACCCCAAAGACTTAGGATGAATGCTTTACTGATGCAGTGGGGGAAAAAAAAGGTGACCCCTTACTGGTTTTTATTCTCTTGGTATAGTTGGATAGAAGAACATTGGTTTTAATTTACTCAGTTTTCCTTATTGTTCTGCCTCTGAGAGTCACTGTATCCATAGCTATGCTTTGTGATGGTTTGTGTTATCAATCCTCATTCATTGATGATACACTGATTACATCAACCCAGGCCTCTAAAAAAGAAAAGCATTTGATAGCCCAGTTTAAAACTGGAGGCTTGGATAGAGGGCAATTTTGCATAGTCTGAGTTAGTCTGAGAAAGGAAATGAGCTTTTCACTGTCAGCTCTGTGTAGTATTCATCCCCCAGCAGTTCAGGGAGGTCAGGTTAAATCCTTTCTTCCTTGTGTGTTATTCTTTAAATAAAATCCCTAGCAGCAGGCAGATAATGAAATCAGTGCTGATGCATGAAGCATTTTGAGGAAGATGATTAGGAAGTTGAAAGGCAGACAGATTTCTCTTTTTTCTTTTCTCCCTTCATGCTTTCTCTCAACATAGGGAGAATATAAAACAAAATAAAGCAATAATAGCCCCAGACAAACTGCAGAGAAATAAGGGAGATGTCACTGTGGTGAGGGAGTGTGTGGTCCCAGGGTGTTTATTCAGACTCTGCAATTTACTGCACAGGGGAAGAGAGGGATGGAGACTTCCACTTTCAGTTATGCCAGTGATCTCAGGTCTGTGTGTTTGGACTGTGCTTTCCCCTCTGTCAGTAGCTGTAAGTACATGAGACATACTGGTAGCTGGCCCAGATCAAGCCCAGGGTCTGGCTTTTGTGGGCTAACAGAATTTGCTGTTTTCATTGTGTGAGCTGTTCAGCATGTGTGTGGGAAGGGGCGGGATCAAGCTTGCCTTCTGGCTGCTGCAGTCTCTTTCCTTTTTTGTTTTTCTTTCCAGCTGTACCTTTGTTTTAACTCGTGTGTTCACTTAATTACCCATTTCTCTGCTCTCCTTAAATATTTTCTACACAGAATCCACCATCCTTTATAGCCCTGTCTTTTGAAGTGTTCCACACTGAAATATTTAATGCCGACATTTAGATTGTGTGTCCACACACAGATGCTGCATTTGGGACTGGTCATTTTCTTCTTTGAGTTATTCCAGTAGTTTCAGAAGACTGGTATTTCTTTACTGGAAACATTTGTTTTTAGAATTTTAAGGGTCAAACTTTCCTTTTAATTAAGATTTCCTTCTCAGACACCAGTCTTTCTCTAGATTCTCGTATGGCTGCTTACACTCCTCTGTGGTAACCTCCTGCTGATCAGGCAGGTATGTCTTTGACACAGCTGTGTCTGAAGGGAAATTTCCAGCTGCTCTGCTTTGTTTCAAATTCACCTGAAGCTAAGTTCTGATGCCCTGTTCATGTGTTAGATTATTTATTTATTTTTATATTTTAATATCCTTAAATGCAGCTAAGTAATCAGCTGAAAGAGATTTTGCTCTATCTTCTTCTTTTCCTAATCCTATTGAAGCCTTTATTACCTTGTTAATTACTAATGTCCATTTATTACTATTCTAAGTCTGTCATTTCAGGGCTTTCTCCTTATTTATTTACAAGCATTAATTTAACAATATTACATGCTGGGGGGATTTGTAGGCCCTTGAAAATGATGGATGTGGGATTGTTTTAAGGATAGGCTGTGAATGCCACGGTATGTTCTCAGGCCTAGACATTTCCAGGAACCATAGTCTGAATATACAGGTTTCTGGTCTAGGCAAGTATATTTGTAAGACTTCATGGAACTGCTTTGCTGACTGTTGTGGGGTTTATCCAAAGTTCTGATCAGAAATAGTGGAAAAAGCCCTTTCCCATCCCATATTCTCTCCAGCAAAGAGTGGGAGATTCCCGGGGGCAAGCAAAAGATGAGCCACTTCAGTCTGTAAACACTATGGGATCCTCAGTGCCTTCTGCAAAGCATTTCCTTGCCAAGGCAAGCTCAGAATCCTTCCTAGTCATTAGTTGTTTTGACCTTGCTGTAGTTCCTCACCATGAAGCAGGGAATGTCTTAGCTAGTTATTGGCATCTTTCCTCACTTGCTAATTTGTTAAATCTGACTTCAGTGTTAATTTGTTGTTTTGTGGTATTCTCTCTCAACACATTTGATTCCTCCCTACACATCCTTTAAGGGACTGAAATACGTTGCACAGTCAAAAAGATGGGGTTGGCCATTAACTGCCAGTGTTAGCTCTTCCATGCAAGCGATTATTCCCAGGGCTTCAAAGAGGTGTTGGTACATTCTTGAGCCAAAGGGCAAAATAGCCTTTTATGAAATGAATTCACAGGCTTATCTGTACTTTCCAGATGATTGGACTGCCTTGTACTTAATATGTTGGAGGAAGTAGACTTTCTCAGTGTGCCATATCTGATCTGAGAAGCTCCCAAAATATTTTCTAGCATAAGCATGTGTAGAGAACAGGGTCAAGGCAGTGAGGAAACAGCAGCACAAGAGTTGCTCCAGAAGAGCAAATACAGACAAACAGAAAGGATGAAAACACAGCATGAATGGTCTAGGTGGGGCCTCACATCTGCCCTTTTCTGGATGTGAAAGAGCAGCTGTTTGTAAGAAGGCAGCTCTCTGCCTGTAGCCATGTAGCACAGCTTCCAAGAAAGGCTAAAGTGAGAGGAACCCATTAGTTTGGGTTGAATCTTCTCTGAGTAGGAATATGTTGTGGTGCTTTGCATGCCAATCAAGTCTTCTGCCAGTTAGAAAATTGCTCACTAAGGTCTTGTTTTCTCTTTGGCATTTTTTCTCTCCACGATTTCCTCTCTAAGGCTCTTAAAATTGAGATATGAGACACACAGGACTGATAATGCTTGTTAGTCAGGAACATCTCTGCGCTTTTTTTAAGTAGAAGCCCCTCTTTTTGCCCAGCCACAGTGGGGACATTATGTCATCTCAAAAATGGAGGTAAAGTTTAATGTGAGAGACTGCTGTGAGCACCTGTTTCATGTCTGGTAATTGCAGATGAAAAGTGCTGGGAGCCAGAACAGATTGTGATGGAAAAACAGGACAACTCTATCACTTTTGAAATTGTGACGAATGTAATACTTGGGTTGTTTCACACTGTAGTACCTTTGCAACTCAGGTAGAATCATAGAATTGTTTCAGGTTGGAAAAGACCTTTAAGATCATGTAATCCAACCACTAACCCAGCACTACCAGTATCTGCAATCCAGTTTGGTCAGGCCACTGAGGTCATACCTCAGTTGCTGAATGCTCCTCCTTGCCACCCCAATCCAAATGGCCTTCTGTTACCTGGTGACGCTCTCAGGGACTAACCTACTCAAGGAGGTTCCACAAAGGACTTGCAATAGAAAGACACAAAAGGGTGCAGTTGGTTTTAGGTGCCCTAAAGTGTTTTAATTCCGAGCCATTGATGTCAGGGTTTATTCAGTTTGTTCTGGTTTCCATAACTAGTAGCAAAACCACTGGCAGATACCAAATGCTTTGTCTTTTTTTAGCGCTGCTGGCAGTGGCATTAAAAGCCTCTTGTCAATGTCTGTGTTTGATATTTTTTAAATGCTGAGTACTGTCTGTGCTAGGTGCTACCACAGTAAATCCCCCTAATCTCTTACATTAATATAAAGTGTTGTGAGGACTTGAGAAATACTTTATCATGGCCTTGGCATAATGTTGCTTCACTTCTGAAATGCAGTGAGCTTTGGGGTAGAAGGTCTCCATCCTGCTAGTGTTGTGTTGCACACAGTAGTGGGAATGTGAAACTCCAGCTAAGGAGGATCACGAAGGCAAGACCTTAATTTGAAGTCATCAGGTCTTTGGAAATGAGGCAGGGATGTTGGTTTTCATGGTCTCATTACAGACACCTACTCATGACTAATGGCTTGAAACAGATTTTATCGTTTAAATAGAGCAGAGCTGCACCAGGTGAAATTGGAAAGAATCTATATAAAAAGTCTTCTGGAATTGGCAAATTGCTGGTTTGCTTAGCTGATGGGTGTTTTCTCTGGTTTAGCTATTGTCCTCTTTTTTTGTTGTCATTGCTTTTGTTGTTTTTTGTTTTATCAGAGAAATGTCCCTGCTATTTGCTAACATCTCAGACTGCTTTATGCAGTGTGCCAGACTGAATGGGTCTGAACAGGCTCCAAGGTCTCCTTGCAGCAAGGAGATTTGGAGCTGGAGGTGAGCTTTGGAGCAGTGACTTTGTGCTGTGTAGTGCCTTTTATTAACATGCAGAATGCAGTAAACTGTGCGTCAGTGGAGGAGGGGGGACAAATGTGCTAGGCCATTAGAGAGACAAAAGAAGGATTTTGATTTTTTAAAACAGCTGCTACTGGAGAGATGTACCCCTTTTCCAGTAAGAAATGGGAGAAACCGTTCCATTCCCTTCCTTCAGGCTCAACCCAAAGGTGCCCCAGCATCCTGCCTTTCTGTTGGTGGGTCTGTTAGCTGCTCTGGGCCTCAGAGGCAGTGTGACCCCAAAAAGCCTTGGCTGCTCCTGGAGCAGGGGAGCCTTTCCACCCTTCGTGCACTGCAGATGCTGAGGCATGTCTTGCTTCCACCACTTTTGTGAGCTGCCCTCTTGGGCAGATAAGGGACTGCCTTGAGGTGCAAACTAGTAACAAAATAAGTCCATTAAACTTCAAAGCAAGGCTTGCCTTCAGTTCTTATGGCTGTTTTCACATCCTCTCCTGGCTTTGCCGCTACAGCAGGGACTGATAAGGGCCAGAAGACTGCAGTGGTACAGGTGACCACTGAATGTTGGGGACTTAGCTTGGAAGAGCTGCCTTGGGGAGATGCTACTCTCTGCTGCCTGCCACTGAACGCAGCTTACCTAGCTGGAGCTAAATAAGTTTCTGTGCTGGGGCTACAGAAGCTGCACTCAGTGATGTGAGTTACGAGCCCAACCTGATTCACAGCTGGGAGTGTGCTGAGCACAATCCATAGGTTCAGCTTTGTAATGAACTCCCAGTCCACATTGTGGAGACAGGTTAATGTTGCTCTAGTTCCAGTGCTTGTCCTGTTTACCGGTGAGTTTGTTTCACAAAACACTTCTCAGATTTGCTTTATATGTCCTTCTTTTGCTCATACTTGCTTTTTATTGCTTCTGAGCCTAGAAAAGGGGCTGTGGGTTGCTGGAGGAAGGGGCTGCAGGGTGGGGTCTGAACTCCTTCCTGCTGTCACTGTCACTGTGCTGCTTTGAGCAAACCTTGAGCCCTGTGTCCTCCTGAGTGAGGGAAGCCAGAAAGGAGCCCTTGGGGAGCCAGACAGCATTTGAAGTGCTGTGGGATCTGCCAGGGAAGGCTGCTGAGGAAGTGCAGAGCAGTGTATGGATTCCTGTCACTGTTAAGTGCCTGTATGGGGCAGGGAAAGCTCCACAGAGGATTGCAACAGAATGATCAAAACAGTCTGCATTTATAAAGATTAAATTACAACTCTGCACATCTGTGATTAAAGCAGAGGCTGTCAGTGTCTGGCTTGTGTGAATGCACAATTCAATTTGCATTTTGTAAAACTTCAGATTGAGAAGGTTCTTTAATCTCTTGTGAAACAGGAACAATAGGTGTTGGCTTTTGCCATAATGCCTATAGATACCGTGCAAACATCTTTGGTTGTCCTCTGTAAATTGGATTTATAGCACTATGATTTGTTGCTCTAGTCCTGAGCTCCACCCTAAGCTTCCTTACACTCAGTCATCCCTCTGCTTGGGAGTCCTGAAAGCAGACAGACTACAGCCTGCTGTGCCAGCTACAGACAGCACTGTGGCTGCGAGCAACCACTCCTGGAGTCACATCTTCCTCTGACAAAAGGGACTGACTGCAGTGACTGCCAGCCCTGCTCGTTCTGGAGCTTCTTTAGGTAAAACTCCCTCCTTTAGAGACTGCTACTCTTCCTTCTCTCTGGTAGTATCCTGCTGTTACAGATGATGTTTTTCTGCCTTCCTTTTCTGGATCCTCTAGCTGGAGCTGCAGCTGTTTCCTAAAAGTGACAAATTGGGTCATGGCTCTGATTTCAGAGCGGGAAACAAATGGAGCTTTGTGGTCTCCACCCCTCCCAGAGCAGGAGAGTAAATGCTGCTGAGGCAAAATGTGCCACATCTGAACAGAGCTCCACTCAGCTGTAAGATTAGTTTTTTTGGCTCTCTGACACTTGACATTTGGATGTTAGGGCAGTACATAGAAATTTATTGTCCACAGTAGGGACCTCAAAGACAAGCGTTTTAATAGTGGAGAGGATGGCACCCCTGATGTGTGTCACTCTTCCTGTCTTCATGGGAGATCTGGGGCAGGCAGTGGGATTGCTCAGGGAACCAAGATGTGCCACTCAAAAGGCAGCAAGCTGGGGGAATGGATGTCTGGAGGGATGGAAGCTGGGGAAGGTGGTTCATCAGCCAAATGCCAGCGGCTATAAATCAATTCCACTGCCTTAGTCAGAGGGCCCCAGGATTCCCCCATGGCTCAGTTAAGGCACGGATAAGCTCCTGGGGAGCTAAGTATTGCTGGCAGCACATGCTGTTTGAGCAGCAGCATCTGCCTCATAGCTGGCAGGGGTGTAGGCCTGCAGAAGGATTAATTCAGAGCCCTGTGTCTGCTTTCACCTGAGCACCTGTTTGGAGGAGTTCCTCTTTCATATTTTCCGATCTGTGGATTTGTGTTCTCCATCAATAACTGCTTCACAGCAAGAATTTCTAAGAGGAAAAATGTATTCTGGTCTCCCAGAGAAGGAACTGGTAAATTGTTGTGGAGCATTGTCTGACAGTACATGCTATGAGCTGATGTGACCCAGCAAGCATCACTAGTATCAGTGTTAACTGGTGTGTCACAGTTGTATCAATGTTAGTTTAAGCTAGCAAGCTTTTCTCTTCTGTGAAAACAGGTCTTAGTTAGGATGACCTCTGGGGGTAAGATGGGTAAGTATGGAAAATCTACTGTTACAATCCCAACAATTGGAGAAGGCAGTAATGTGCAGACTGTCACCTAATAACATTGTTTCCAGTGACTCCTGCCATATGCCTTAGTCTCATAGCTGGAAACTTTGCCACTAAGTGTCACTGTGTGCAGAATCCCACTAATGAACTGTCCTGCTGAAGGCTTATTTGTGCACAAACCCTATCATGGTTTCCCAAGTGTATTTTCCTCAGCAGCTGTAATTTGGCAGACTGCATTTGTTTTTGAGTTGGATGTAAAAACACACAGAGAATGCTCTGTGGCTTCCTGACTACCCAGAAAATGCTGGTTTTGGGTCCTATGTGAAAGCTGTAGAACTTCTTAAGAGTCCTCCTCCTACTTGTGATGGCATGAATGAGCTTCTGTCTCTGAGACAGTGGCAGCTGCTTGCAGGGACTGACAAGGCATCATTATAGCAATGAGATTGTGTCAGGGAGCTGATACAAGGTGGCTAGCTAACTCTTCTTGGGGTGCTTTGGCTTTAGGAAGGTCTGCAATACATTTTTTTAGAGCAAACTGAGCTGCCCTGGAGCCCCATGAGCATGTTTAACACAATGGAAAGCTGGAAGTAACAGTACTGTGGGAATACTGTGAGAATCTGGGCACTGCCATCAACTCCCCTCTGGTTATATTTCTTCAGCATATTGTAAACCAAACTATTGCTCTTCCTGCAAGTAAGGCACCACTCTTTTCACTTAGGTAGTGCGTTGTACTTTGCAGCCTTCTCCTAGTTCAGTGGCAAATAATGCTCCAAACCCAGGACGAGTCAATCCGTATGTGAATCTGAAAGTCACACAGAGCCCTGAGATGTCTCTCATTCTGCCAGCAGTTCTCTTTCCAAGTGTTTAAAGGGAGAGTGTGCTTAGCTGGCTGATTAATGACTGAGTTTCCTTTTCCAGTTCTCTTCTGCACTAGAAATACATATAACCCTCCCCAAACCTAGGTACCAGCCTCTGCTCAGCTGTGTTATGGTGGTGGTTTGCTGGAGTCAGGCACCTGCCCACCTTGCAGGAAATATTAGCTATCTCTATCACCACCAAGTTTATCTGTCATTTTATAAACAGCTTACAACACAGATCATGGTTCTAGATGGAGCTTTATGTGACTGTATCTGCAGGTGGTTTTGTCTCTTCATTTCTTAAAAAAGGTAGCTGTGAACTGCAGTGTAGAGTTCTTAAGGCTATGTTTTGTTTGCAGTAAGTGCTCTTTTTGTTGAACACCTTGAAACATTAGAACAAGAACAACCTTTCCACTGATGAAAACAGAAATGTGGATTTGTGAGGGAGCTGAGGTAGGCATGCTGGAACTCAGACTTTGATTTAATTTTTTGCATCCGGGCTGCTTTGCTGGGAATTTTCTACTCTGTGCTCCTGAAAACTAGTGACTTGATGGAAGCATCTCACTACAGAGTCTTAGTTCTCACCTCAGCTGTAAAGATGTGCTTTTCTATTTTAAGGGATGGACCTATTTAATTACAGTACCACCTACAAGTCACTTTATAGGCATAGGAAGAAAACTTAGGTCTGTTGCTGGGCTAAACTCCCCTTCTCAGAAGAATAAAAAGAAATCTGCTGTAATACTTCATCTCAGCCTCTTTGCAGATACCTGAGCGTGACACACTTTTTGCAGAGTAGAATATTAACATGATCTGAACCTTAATTTCTCTGGTTGATGACAGCTTTCCACATCATGCAGATTTTGCTGAGCTTTCCACCCTCAGTAGTGCCCAGAGGGATAATATTCCTGGACTCCTTGAGTCCTAAAGTGCTTCTGTTGCTATTTAGTGTGTTGATGCATCAGAACTAGGAATAAGTGGTACTGGGGCTGGGCAGTTCATGTCATACCAAATGTTTTAGCATGGAGAAATTGGTCACTGACCGCTCCTGTCCTAATTGCTCAGGAAGTTAGTTGTTAATGTGTGGTCTTGTTAGCTTAAGGCATAGCCTGGTCCTCATTGTCACCCTGAAACCCTTCAGTTGAGTGAGGCATGATTTGAAGGTGCAGGTAGCTGTTCTGTTGTGAGATGAGGATTGAAGCTGCCATGGTTTTCATACGTGAGATCATAACTCAGCATGACTTCAGCTAGGTATGTCATGGAGACCTTTTTATTTGACTGGTTTGGTAAAGGTGAGGTTAAGATGCTTGAAGGAAACTGGCCAGTTGGCTTGATCCCAGTCTTTGTTTTAGGCAAGAATGATGCAAAAATATGTGAAGTTAAATCTGGGGAATAAGTGGTTTTTATTTTTATGGAATAACCTGTAGAAACCTGGGGAATGGAGGGTGAGAATCACCTGCTTACACTCTCCCCAAGCCCCTTACTTTGCAGTTCTTAACAGCGTTGTTATTGAAAAGGTTAATCCAGACTCTGGGCTGTCAACCCTCTGCAGTCACCTTACACAGTGGTACCTGGGTGTTTACAGACTGCTGCACATTCTTCTGTCCTGCCACTTGTGACTGACTCAAGAACAGATGCTGGAGAAATAGCCACAAAATGTTGAAGACAGCTGTCCTCTGTCACTTTGTCTTGGGAAAGGCGATGGGATCGTTCTGATGCTCAGTGTCCCTCCCTGCCAGAGGCTCTGATGAGCCTGCTGGGATAAGGGCAGGTGGCATTTCAGATCTCAGGCTTCGTGTGTTCTCTGTAGTTCCTACTGTATGTTCCCTTCTCTCTGGGTACTGAATTGTTGTTCTGGCACAGTATTTGACTGGGGTTTTTTCCCTGCCCTTGTTTTTTCTGTGGGTGGCTGAGTGCTGTCACACTGCTGACAGTGCACGCATTTGAGAGGATTCCTTTGCATGTGCCTTTCTGGCATTTTATGATTCGGTCTCTTTCAACATGTGATAACAGAATAGAAAGTAGGTCACTTTATTTCTTTTTTGCTTTTCTCGGTTCTGCAGTTCTTGTGATGTTTGGATTCTTTCTGGTAGCAGTTTTGGAGACTTGTGACTGGGAGAGTTCAGTTGGTTCCTAAAGCCTTGGTAGTCATCTTAGGATTGGGCCTTAACAGGACACTAGGGATATTTTTTTTTGTAGCCTTTGTGTGCCTTGGGTAACCTGTTAATTAGTGCCTTTCACATATTTTAGAGAGTTGAGAAGGAAAAATGATGGGACCTTTCCTAATGCACAACCATCATTTGCTGCTATGCTGCATCCTGTGGCTGCTGCCAGCCCTGCCCTGCTGGCCTCTCTGAGTTCATTGTAGATGGCAGTTGTTGTCTAGAAGCAGTAAACAAAGTGAACAGCTCTACTTATTGCAGTTGGTGAAAATACACCATATAAAAGCTCTAGGCACAGTCACAAGTTGGGCCTTAAAAAGGCATATGGAAGAAATTCAGTCTTTGCTGAGTCAGGCCAGTTCAGGTTCCAAGAAACCCCAGACCTTTAAAGTACCTGAATTTTTCAACCTGCAGACTTCTGTGTTGTATTTATAAAGTCTAAGATGTAGAAGTGTTGGGGTTAAATTATAGCACTGTTTCTCTGAAGCTCCCTTTAGCAAATGATACTTAGAACTGTAAGATCAGAGTCTCTACAGGGTAATTAAAAATGTGACCCCCTTTAGCTTCTGCCACTGGCTTTCTTAGCAAGATAAGTGTGGTACCAATTTATTCTGTGTTAGCTGAGAGTGAGCATGGATCCCTCTGCTTTATCCTTAAAGGTGTGTTACTATGTGATCAAATGCAGACAAACATTTTGTAGAGCTTCCTTGAAATGTGAGACTGAGTTGAAGACACAGAGAGACCTGGTCCAAAGCTTCCACCCAAGCCTTCTAGTGGTGTTGAATTCCTGAGGGGACTGCTCAGCTGTTATGTCTGGTTAATCAGGAAAAGAACTTGAACTTGTGTATTAGTATAAGGTGCAGTTTCTTAAGAAATTTGCTAGGCAAGTATGAAATCCTCTTTACATATAGTCAAAAATTTGGATCTGAGAATAATATCAAGAGGGCAATGCAGCAGCATTTTGGGAAGAGCAGGGTTGAGTCCCATTTAAACAAAAATAGTTGTGCAAATAAAACTGCCAGCTGATGCAGTACAAATTAAAGGTTTTAAAATCTGGAGAAAAAGCTGCTGAGTTATTAATCCCTGAACTGAAGCCCTCAGGTCCTTTTGGTGAGTGACTTCAGCTTGTCATCTAATCCCTTTGACTCACAGAAAACAGACCCAGAGTTGTTCTCTGTGGTGTATGTAGAGGAAATTAAACCAGTGAACTAAATAAATAAATTGATTAATTGGCAACAGTAAGGAGTTGTGTATGCACTGTATCTAATTGCTTTCTTTATGTTGTCTTCTTCAAACTCCTGGGAAGACATGGGTTTATGGGATGCTCATGCAAAAATATGCTAAAAACCCCACTTCACCAAGGCTTTGAACCTTCATCTTCAGAGATGACTTGTGAGTAATCTTAGGTTGCTTTGGACAGTCTCTAATGGGGACGTTGCTCAGCCAGGTTGAATTTATGCAGTGGAAATTCAGGCTGAAATTGAATACACCTCAGGATCACAGAGTACATCAAATCTCATTTCCTTGCTTACAGGCAATGTGGGCTGTGTGGACTTTGTTTCTCCTTCTCGTCCTCTTCTTCCTTCTCAGTAATTTTTGTTCTACCAGATCAGAGCTACCTTTTTCTCATACGAAATACTGAGGAAGTGGCTTCCCTGAGCCTTATTCAAAAACCCATCAGAGCTAATACTTTTCAAAATGTTTGATGTCCAAGAGGCACTTGGGAGCATTAAATCCTCACACAGGAATTTTTAGGCTGTAGAACAATGGTGTCCTCCAAGCACTGCAGAAATTACAGTAGAGATGATATTTCCATCACAGATCCTGCAGGTACTGATCCATGGAATATGGCAAAAGAGAAATATATAGAGAAAGCAGAAGCATTGGTGATCAGCTTCATATCCCCAGGACAGTGGCATTGTCTTTACCTAAGTCTTCAGTATATCCCACCTCTATAGCCAGCAGGTTCTGTTTAGAGCTGTGACACCAGTGGGTGCATGCTCTTGATTCAGAGGGCAGGCATTGTGGACAAGTAGTTCTCCAGCTTGCTGGTCAACTTGCTGATCAGCTCAACTTGAGGAGTTAGCAGCTAAAGGTGCTTTGGAAAGAAAGCATAGGTCGTGTTCTTTTGTTCTCCTCATCCTTTGGAGAGAACAGGTGCCAGCACAAGTCACCTTTTCCTTGATTGTCAGTGGTGGGTACACAGCCAACACTGTAATTTTATCTGGCCCGTCAGCAATAAACCTCACCTTTGTGTCATGTCCTTCCTGCCCATCCAGCAACTGAATGTCTGTGGAGATAAAAGCTCACTGTCATAGAGGTAAGATGCCTCTTTTCAGTCTTTCTCAGCTACTCATTTGAAGAGATTTGTCTCCTATAGTGTTTGGGGTTGTTGCTGGGAACATATGAATCATGAGAGTGCTGGTGCTGAAGGGGTGGTAGGTCTGATATTTTAAGGACATAAGTGGAAGAAATGTTTATGGGATAAACATTATGTTCCAAGGCATACAAGGCCTTTTTGTTCTCCAAGTATGTTTTGATTGCAAGATGCCATTTAACCATGCTAGGACTTCTTCTTCAGAGGCATAGCTATTATCTTGAGTTCTGATAGTTTCTATCATGTATAAGGAGAAAGGACTAGAAACAAATGAGTGTCAGCAACCTTTGGTGCCTCTGTGTTTATTCCAGAGACTGCACATGGATGTCTTTCTCTGGGAAGGACAGCAATAAGCAGGAGACAGTTTAATTTCTCAGAAACATCTGAGCTGTTTTCTGTGTGTGGTCCATCCATGCCCAAGTCTCTGCTCCCACTCAGCTTCACCTTGCTGGCTGTCTGCTGGCCAGCTTTCCAGCACATCTCCATTTCAGTCAAAAAGTGTCTGAGCCTACAGCGTTCAGCGTCCTATCAGCCCTGCCCTTGCTAGTGATAAACTTGGATAGTAGCCTCTGCATTTCCATTCGTCCCAATAGCTGTTTAAATATTCTTTTTAAATTAACTTAGCAGTCAAGTGTAAGCAGTTCTGGTTTTGCAGGCAGAAAACGTTTTCTGTGTTGGCTATGGATTTTTCCAAGCATTAATGGTCTCGTTCTGTTTCAGTTCTGGTCATTGCCCAGATGGAGTTGCAGAAGAATGACACATTCCAACAGCACAAAAGGGAATCATTCCACAAATTAGAATGTTAACAAGCTTCATTCCTTCAGCATATCAGAAATTATTTGGTTTCCTTATTTTTGTCCTCACCACAGACTTTGTGTATTCTTTTTCGTCTGCTGTGCAATGCAGATTAGTCTGAGATCCCAAAGAGTGTCTGGAGTTTGTGAGGAGTCAGTTGGGACAGATTTGATTTGATTCAGTTGTCTTGGTAGGAATTCCATAACTGCTGTAATTCTTAGAAACCTGACTTGCACAGCTGCATTCTCAGTATTTTAGTCATCTCTACTCCCCCTTTACCTTCTCAGTCCCTCCTAATGTCAGTAGTGCCTGGTCCCCAACATCCTTGGTACTTGTGTTTAGAACAGAGAGAGCTCTGACTTGCACAGTAGAATGTCTTATTGCTGCAGTGAATGCCTTTGAAGGAAGAACTCCAGACTCTGGATTGCAGGCTAGGGGACCTGCACTCAGATTGACTTATACCACTTTTGGGACTGCTGCCTTAAAGCAGACATTTTGCAGCTGAAGTTTTCTTTTCACTACAGGATTTTCTGTAGGATAAGGATCATCCAGCAGCTTATAGCTGTCTGTTCCAACTCCAGATTTGTAAAAGCCTTAAGAGCTAGAACTTTTATGTGGGTTGAGTCACACAAATTTCCAAGCACTGCCCACCTTTTCTTATTAGCTTGCTACCTTAGCATACTGCTACTACAGTCTTTCCAGCTATTTGTAGCTAACCAGTTGAGTACAGATCTGGCATTTCTTTTGGGTTCTATCTTTAGAAGGCATTTTTGCAGACTGAGTTTGTAAGTCTCTCAGAATCGTTAAACTGTAGTTTTACATATTGTTGTGCAAGAAAGGATTCCTGGAGTCACTGTGATAAGCCTGGGAATGTTGGCTCAAGACAACAGTAGTCATAAAGACAAATAGAGAGTTAGAAATTATTAGAGAGAACACAAAAATAAAGGAGAAAAACTGTGTTGTTGTCACTGTGTAAGTCTGTGATAATTCGTGTTTTGAATCTTGTGTGTTGATTGCAGTGCCCTTAGTTCATCAAACATATTGAAGAACTGGAAAATAGTGCAAATAATCAAACAGCTGCTTGGTCATTGGGTTTCTTAACTACCCAGAGTCTTGCTTGTATTCAAAAATTTTTACTTTCCCTGAGAACAGACTTCAGTTCATTTTCCACATGTAGTCAGGCAGGTGAGCTTAGTGTTTCCTCTTTCTTGGCTTCATTGCATCTCCTCAGGCCACTGAATGACTGCCTTTTATCACTTCCACTAACTGCTGCAATGTAAATAGGAACTAGGGAACTGATCTTCCTAATGTCTGCCCCTACAAATGTATGCCTTCCTTCTCCAGTCCTAGCTGTTTTTTTCCAGCATGTCCTATATTGATTTGACTTACTTTAAATACAAGCATCCACTTGGTTTGTGGCCAGTTTTTTTGGCATATTGGTATTTAGTTTTGCTGCTTCCTTTAATTAAATATATTCATGCTGTGCAAACTAAGTTTAAAAAGATTTCTGATCGTTAAGAAAAAAAGTCATGGGCTAGATTAGCATCCCCTTTTTCTCAGCAAGCATCAGACCTAGGACTGTACATTCATAAAGGCCATTGGCTTGCTAGTTGCTGTAAAAGATCAAAAAGAAAATAAAAATGCATGCCAAGCTCCCTAGCTTTTTGGAGTGTCTGTGTTCTCCTTTCACTTGTCTTGATCTTCAAGTCAGAGTCCTGGTGAGTTTTGATTTGGTTTTATCTCTATGTTAGTCTGCGATCATTATATCCCAAAAAAGTCTGTGGTGGCTGTGTGAGGGGCACAAGCTCTCTTGGATCCTCTGCTGATTTCTGTGAACCTGACCAGGTGTAGTTGTTCCAAAAGCCTCATGTGACTGCAGGTGTTTGATTAGACCATAACCAGAATAAGCCTCCCCACTGTTTTTTCCTTGGGCACAATTAGGTTTTGGTTTCTCAAACTGGAGCAGTGCACTTCCTTCTGACTGGGTTTGATTGAACAGAAAGGGGTTTGTTGCATATCCTGCCTTAATCTGTTCTCTAGACAGCCTTGTTCCTGAGCTAACAGTCTTCTGGGCAAATTTGAATTTCTTTGCTGGGAATGAATTTCCTCTGATGTACATCAGGTATCCTGTTGTCATTTCATCAAGGCAATCTGGGCTGAAAGCTGTGTATTTGAATTCCAGCATTTGCCAGGATGCTTTCCGGCTACTAGTCCTGGAAAGATTTTATTTCAAATTTTTCTTAAAATCTTCAGCTACCATTTTTAAGGTTCTTCTATCTGCCTTTGATTTCTGTAATAACTTTGCACATCTTGGCTTCTCAGTTCAGCTGGAGCAGCAGTTCCCAACTTAAAACTCTTTTATCTTGTTTTGGGGACCAAGGTTACTGGTCTTGCTTTGGTCAGTTAAATGGTGCTGAAGAGCTGCTGCTGATATTTTTTCCCTCAGTGTTCAGGAGGACAAGGTCTTCTGTAAATAGAGAATTGCACCAAAGGTTGCACACAAATCACAGCATTCATTTGCTGAATGCTGGTTAGCCACTTAGGCTGAACGGATAACATGAATGATAACAGTGAGCATAAGGATGCTCTTGTCCTCTTGTGTGATGTTTTGGTGACAGCAGTTGATTTACTGCTCTGTGAGAATGCAGCTGGTAGATAAAAAGCTTCTCCTGGAATAGCCCATCACATTTCAGCACTTAAGTTAATTGTAAGCACAAAGGGAAAATAAAAAAATTAACGGTCCAGTCCATTGCTATCTGCAGTGCATTTCGAGCCTTGGCAGAATTGCAAGTGCTCTTATGTACCTAGCAGTGAGAAATGTTTTCATAAATGCCACCAGCTGGAGATAAGGGTTCACAACTCCAAAATGGGCTGTAACTCCAAAATAGCAAATCTATCTATCTCAGGGTTTTATGCTCCTGCCATCATCCTGGCCTTTCTTAACGCTGCCTGCCTTTCTCAACAAAATTTCTAAAAACAGGCGAGCTTAGTGGGCCTCATTTGGTTTCTGGAGTATCTCCCCTTCCAGATCTAAATGTCTGCTCTGAAGACTGCTTATTTTATTAACTGATAATTTTTAAGATAATTTGTTTCAGGATCTTTGACTTCTTTTTCTCTGCCTGGGTTTTGGAAGTGCCAGGGTTACACAGTACATGGATGTTTGTTCCCTTGGCAGAAGCCCACCGAACCTGTTTTCCTTCCTTGAATGGCACAGAGTTGCCTCCTTTCTTTTCCCTGGAGAGCCTGTCCCTGCAGTCTGGGAAAGAGCACCCAGTGTCCCACAAAGAATACCAGGTTCTTTGTGGCAAGTGGCATATGCAGATTAGTGTAAACCCACTGACCAGCTGTGAAACTGGGAAAGGTGGATTGGGCTTGAGAAAAAGCAGTGTAACTACATGCAATTTTGCTCCATGTGCTCCAAACCTGAATGGGTTGAGCAAAGCGCATTTAACACGTGTGGGAGTTGTCATGTGTATGTATAGATGTGAGTTCTTGAAATTACTCTGCAGCAAAAGCATTCCTGGCATGAGCTTTCTGGTAAGGTGGGCAGGCTTTCATCTACCTGACAGCTGGAGCTCAGAAGGTGTTTATTGTAGCACAGCCCTGCCTAGTCCTAGTGATGGCTGCAGGAATGGCCAGGGTTATCACCACATTAATCTGTTCTGCTTGTCTATACCTCTTAGAAATTAAGTGCCCTGCAAGCTGTGCACATAGAGACCATATGTCTCCTTGTTACTTGCCTTTGTCCTTGTTTGCAGCCTTACTGCTTCTTCAAGTAGCTGTTGGTTGTTGGGAATGCCTGTCCCGTGGGAGCTTGGAATGGGCACTGTTTTATACATTTACAGTTGTTTCTTGGCGGAGCTGGGTAACAATTTTGGCTTTGAGACGTTTCTGAAAGCTGAGTGATTTCCAGATTGTTTGGATCTGTGCGTTTTTTACCACCATTAAATAAAGTTGAACACCTAAGGCTTCTAATGGATTGTGGGTTTAAAACATTTCTGAAGCAGATAACTCTTGTCCTAAAATAGGATGCCAATTCTGCTAGCAGAGTTCAGAGAACAACAGTAATTTTCTGAGTGAGCTTATAAATTATTTATCTTTAGAAGAGGCACCTGTGGGCAGAAGAAGAAAAACTGTAACCAAACCCTCAGCCCCCATGGATGGAAAGTGTTGCCTTTGTAGGCTTGTTCCTTTAAAGATCACAGATCCCTGTGAGATCATTGAACAAACATCTGAGCTACGATATATCATCTGAGCCTGACAGACTGGCTCTATGCTGAGGTGAGAAAAGGGGGTGTGAAATGTCCCTCCTTGATGTTGCTAAGTAAAATAATAATCATGATAATCTTTTAAGTACGATCAAAACCTTTTCCTTGTGTAGAGAAGTGATGAGGCCTGGATTTTGATACCACTCAAGTGCAGATGTATAAAAGCAGTCCTCAGGAAGGATTTGGGACACAGAAAGTTAGAGTTATGTTTGGCTGGGCACAGAGCAGTTCACTGAAAACAGCAGGACTGCGAGAAGTGACTGGCAGGGACAAAGGACCAACTAGTGGGCAGAGACAGTTCACTTCCAAACTCCAGGAAGCAGTGTCCTGGCTAATGCTCAGTGAGCTGAGCAGAGGGAGATTGACACGTTTTAGTCTGTGCTTGCAAGAGTAAACCTGGTGGGAGCTGTGTGCAGGGGTCCCTGCACCAACCCTAGCAGTGGAGAGCAGGCTGAGGCTCCTCCTCTCCCTGTTTCCTGGCTCACTCATCTTTGCTGTGTGCTGCTCAACTTTGTCCACGTGTCCAGCTCCAGACACTGATCAAGACTCCCATGAGTTCCATCAGCTTTGGATTCTCCACAGCAGGACTGGAGCATGTAGTCATGTCTTGTTGTTACCCTGGAGCTCATGGGCAGCTGCACCCACCTCTGCAAGTTGTTCTTCTCCCCAGTGACCTCTTACAGCATTACTGCTCAGCAGTGTTGGTGCATCCCACCTCAGTGGCATCCTGTTTCATACCTCAGAGGAGAAATTTGCCCTTGTTTGCTTTTACTTAATCTTTTTGTCTGGCTGATCTTTTTACTATTGGAAAAATATCCTTTTCAGCAATTTTTCCTGTACTCAGGGCAGAAAAGATGATGCCTTCTGCTCTGGGAATGACAGATGTGTGAGCTGGTGGGGGCTGTCTTACAGGCTCATGCTCTCAGCCCACAGCACAAGAGGGCCATGGGTCCTTCACTGCATGTAGTACAAGCTGCAGCTGCTGGATGCAGGAGATCTGGGACACCAAAGCAGGATTGGCAGTGTGCTGTGAGTCTTACACATACGTGGCATGGTTACCCTTGAATCTGCAGCCCACATCTTTGTCTTTCCCATCAGACCCACTCCTCTGGATCCATAGATATGTGCTGTACACGCAGCATGTCTTGGGAACCTGAGTTGTGAAACTATCATAGCAACATCCTCCTCCTCCTCCTCGACTTAGCATTCATGAGCATGGAAATAATAGTCATGGCTTGATCAGTGTGGGGGTGAGGCGTGGTGCTAAAGCATCAGCACTGCATTTAGCTCCAGGATAGCTGCAAAGCTAAGGTAGTGCTGGGTCAGACAAAATCTCTGTGCTGCTGCTAGTCCTGGATGGGTGCTTTCCTGGAAGCCAGTGTGAATGGCAGCTGCTTCCAGCATGTGTGTGTAGCATTGGCAGCCTTAGTGGAGCCTCTCTCTGAACTTGGCTCCTGCAGACACAGAAAGAGGAAAGGGAGAAGGAGATGAGTGCAGCTGGGGTTTGGGCAGAGTCTGTTGGGAAATGTGGCAGCTGTGTGTGTGTTTTTATTTAACTTCTAATTATTTAGTTATGTTCTTTCTCTGTGGTGCTTCTGGGGATTAATTTCAACAAAGACTCCAGCCTGCATCAGCAACTTTAAAGTTGCTCTGTGAGAAGTGTGATGGCACTTGGAAAAAAATAGTTTTCTATATTAATTAGAAGTTACTACTGTAAAATTGATGTCAATTATCCAGCACTTTATTATGGAGAGGCAATAGCCTCTTTGTAGTCCAGGTGTCAGCAGCCTTTTCATTACAATGAGAAATGTTGCAATTCAGTTGAATTCATGAAGAGAAACACTCAGGGACTGTGAGTTGTTGTAGAGATTAAGGAGGGAGAAAAAGGGGAAGATTTGTACTAAACCTGGAATAAACAAGCCCGTTTGAGGACTGCAGTGTAAAATGCACATTTCTACTGGAATAGGAAAACCCTAGAGTCTCTTCCTACAGCCTCCACCCTCTGAGCTGAGGGGACAGCCTGTTGAGTTTGCTTGTGCTGTTTTGCACTTTGACTAGGTTTGGGAGGTGGGACTGTCAGAACTCTCTCTGGGTGTGGTACACAGGCAGTGACAAGCACTCCACCACCTCTGCAGGATGGACAGAAGTCGTGTTTGGCTGCCCTTGGTCCTTCTGCCCTCTTGTGCAGTAGTGCTGATGAGAGGTTGGCATTACATGCCCCATGGCTGCTCTGGCTGCTCCATCCTCTGGCTGCTCCATCCTCTGGCTTGGAACAGATGGGACAGAGACTCTGGCTTTTCTGTCCCGTGGGGCCTTGCTAGTCCTGACCTGGAGACCCTCCCCCATCCCTGAGCAGCAGGGGCTTGGTGAGGGGGCAAATGCATTTTAACCTGAGCATTGATGGGGGTGTTTTGCCTTTTGCTTGATGTGAGATCATTCAGTCAGTGCTGTTCCAACTTCTCCTGTGTCATGGTAGTTAATGACTGTCTTACGGGCATGGAGAAGCTTTAGTGAGGTACTGGTGATGCTGACTGATTGCATTCTTGTGCTTTCCTGTGCTAATTAAAAAGACAGTGTAGAGACCTTGATTTGTTCTTCTGTTTCTCCTTTTATTTTTCTGTCATTACCTGTGCATGTTTCCTGGGACCTACCCACCACCAGGTCCTTTGCTGGGTGCTGTGAATTGCTGGTGCTCTCTAATTTTATGTTCCAGTAAGGCAGAGACTGCAGATGCAGATGATGAAAGATTCTGCAGGTTAAAAAGTTACTAAGCAATGAAGCAAATGATATCTGCTAGATAGATGGGTCTTAGAGCTGCATGTTGCCCATTAGGTTTTACTGCTGGTGCAGCTCCCTCTGGCATTGCTGCTAACAGTAGCAGTGTTCTCCTGGGCACAGTGGGGGTAGGAGACTGCTGTGATCCCTGTGTTTCCCCAGGACAGGATCTTCCAGGTCTCTCCTGAGGGAGTGCAGTACGCTGCCTCTTGTTGAGGATCAGTCAGAGGGAACAGCTCTGGTGCAGTAAGGAAAAAATCAGTGTGTAGGGACTAGTACAGCAAAATGATGTTGTGTGATTTGAATGCTGAAAATTTCAGGGCAGGAGCTATTGGTTCTGGGGTAAATGGTTTCAGAGCTCGTGTGACAGGAGGCCACTGACCCAGCCGACCGAGATTGTCCATCCAGTTTGCAAGGTAGCGGTGAGCTGGTGGATGGAGCAAAGTAAAGAGCCACAAACTGGGAGAAATAATCTTGTTCTCTGGGTGCAGTGACCTGGCATGGCATGGGTGGGATGCTGCAGAGAGCTGAGCCCCACATCAGTCCCTCCTTTGGAAGCTGTGTTCCCTCCTGCCATGTTCCTAAGGGGATGCCTCTACTCACAAGCTGTTGGAGTGACTGGGGAAGGAGAGTTTTATGGGGCATGGGCAGTTGTAGCTGCAGGAGGAAGCTGAAATCTGAATGCCAGAGAAAGCACTTGCTGTTCAGAGCAGCTTCTGAAAAGTTGGTTTGGGGACACGTGCAGGGACCTGAATCTCCAGCATTTCTCTGGAACTTCTAGAAATCAGTGAGTGAGGGGTGACAGGGGGTTAATTTGATGGCAGATTATCTTTAAATTACAGTGGTGCAGCTCCAATGAGTTCTGGTTTGTTGCAGTGGAAAAAATGAGCGAATGTAGCCTCTGGGGCTGATACAGGTAACTGCAGGAAGGGAATTCAGCAGCCTTCCCTCCTCTTGTATTGACCCTGTCTGAGTTGCTTGCTTCCGTCATACTGCTTTTTTAAGACTCTGATCCCCCTAAGGTAACCTGCAAAAAGACTTTTAAATTGTGACTCCATTAGGGTTTGTTTGTTGGGGTTTTTTTTTCACTGTAAAGATCCAGTAAACCATTAAAAAAAAATAAAAAACCTTCCCCTGCATGTTTATCCTTGCAGTCTTAGGGGCATCACATCAAGCTCCTTGAAGATATCTACAGTCTGATTTCATCTGTCCTTGCCTGACACTAAAACTGGTGTTTTTCCAACTTCTCATGAGATTATGAAAATCTGAATGACTATTTAGAATCTGTTTGGAAGAGCAGCTAAAAATCCATTCCCTTCTCATACTTGACCATCATGGAATTCATGTTTTCTAGACACAAGACTTCCAAGACGAATGGGTTGAACAAGACTTTGAAGGAGAAATGCTTTAATCCCAAAATTAAATTGCTCTGGTTCCATTGTATCTGACAGAAAGGTGTAGATAAAGATCTTGTGTGTTTAAGGAAAAAGGCTGTTCTTCCTGCAGTAGTTTTCCTGAGCAAAAGTCAAAGCAATGTGTAAGAAGGGCAAAGGATGCTAACATACAGTCTTCTATTACACAAAGGATGTGAATTTTTTTTGTCATCTGTGTAGGAAGTTGATGCCTTTTAAACCTTCCTGTTAGGTATTCTTAATACCTTCTGCTGCTCTTTGACCTGTCCTCTGTCTAGCAGCTGCATCTTAAAGAGCAGATGAAATCATCTCAAGGATGGCAGGTCCTAATCTCAGTAATAGTTTCTATCCATTACAAGGTATGAAGTTGAAATGATCTGTGAGTGGGTTTATCTCAGATCCCACGTAGCATTTTTTCTCAGTAGCAGCAAGAAAGGGAAATTATCAGGCAGTGGGGAGAAGCTGTTTATTTTTAACTTACCCTTTCTTTTTAAGTTCTGTTTCATAATTAAAGGAGATAAGGAGTGGAAGCCAATGAAATACATAGCTGAAGGGATAAGCTGACCTCAAGCCCACTGCAGGGATTACAATAAGTAACAGAGTAGAGACTTTGGGGCCTCTTTCCTTCCCTGTCCTCATCCTAAAGTATCAAACTGAGTTCTTAGCTGCCTTTCAAAGGTGATGCAAGCAGACAGATTTAAAGGATTCTGGTTACAGAGCTCACTATTGCTGTCAGAGTTCACTTCTCTTCACCATGGTTTGAGGATGCCTCTCTTGAGTATCCGAAGGGATCTCTACTCAGAGTTAGCAAGGAGGAATCCTGATTGTTCCTAAAGAAATGCGTGCATCCACTGAGTGCTCACAACTGTGTGGCACTGTGCACACCTGTGTGTATGGGAATACAGGGAGACTGAAGGGAAGGTTCCTGGGGAGTCAGGTAGCCCTGAATAAAATGCCTTTGCTCTTGAATTACTGCTGCAGAAACCTGTTCAACTCCTCACCTTTCAAACCAGGTTCTTTCTCTGCAGCTTACTAATCTTGGTCAATTTGGCTTCCTCTGATTGACAGGAGCAAGCTGCCAGATCCCTTAGTGCTCAGCAGAAGGTGCATTATGCTATTACACTGTGTCCCTAGTGGATAGTTATTCCTGTGCCCAGGTGGCTT
Source organism: Pyrgilauda ruficollis (assembly GCF_017590135.1). Lineage (NCBI taxonomy): Eukaryota > Metazoa > Chordata > Aves > Passeriformes > Passeridae > Pyrgilauda > Pyrgilauda ruficollis. The sequence goes on along the minus strand of NW_024513654.1, from coordinate 13,324,783 downwards.
TCTTTCATCATTGCTCTTGGCTCTGCAATACTTCTTGTAGCTTCTGCACACAGGAGCAAGAAGGGCAGGCTGAATTTGGAGATGGATGTCATTGCAGGGGATTCTTTCTGCCAGTGGAGCTGACAAACAAAACAGCATTAGGAAATGAGTACTGGAGAGGAGGCTGTGAGCCTTTGCAACACTGGCAAGCTGTTTTAAATAGCATTGCAGAATCAGAATCAATGCAGTTGGAAAAGGGCTCTGAGACCTTCAAGTCCAAATCCTGATTCCTATCCCTAGCTTGTGTCTGCAGTGCTGGAGGACAGTTGAGCTGTAGAGGCTGCTGAGTGACCATCTCACCTGGGAACCACTTCTGGGACCCCTTTTTTCCCCCCAGTCCTCATGTGGGTGATTCCCTGTAGCTTCTGCCATCTCAGGCCCTAGCATGACTGTCTGTGTCCACCACTGCCAAATGCAGAGTTTGGGGGAAATAAGCTTTAGAAGGAACCCTAAGCAACTTCTGATTTCTTAGAATAAAAGATGTAAGGACAAGATTCAGTCCTGTAAAGGGCAGGAGCTGCCTAAAGGGGCAGTTGGCAGTAGTGCTTACACTGCTGGGAGTACAAGAGGAGAAGTGCAAGGGCTCCTTGTTGTTCTGGTCACTGTTGTCTTCAATCCTCTGCAATGCTCTTCTTAGGATCTTTTCTGAATTGTGATGCCTTGGAGCAGGGTCCTCTGCCTTTGCACCTTTTATCATGTGTCTTCCTGACTGAAGCTTGTCATGAGCTGGGGTTACTGTAGTGCAAATCTCAGATGTTCATATTCTGTTTAGCTCTCAGAGTAAATGGCAACGGCCTAAGAATGAAGTTACTGTGTTTAGAAGAATCATTTCGGGCATATGTTTGCCTAGGAGTGTTGACCTCTATGGTTCCTTGTAGGAAGATTGTTGTCACCAACCATCTCACAAGTGCTTTGAGGAATATGTTAGTCCATGCAATGCTTTAAAGCTAAAAATCATTGTGGGAGTCCCTCTTGGTGTTCCCTGGTTAGGAAAATGAATAGTTCAATAGAACAGAGATGTGTAACTATGAGTTTGCAAGTATAGCCCAACGCTGGGAGCAGAGTAGGGCAGTAATAAAAGCTGGAATTGCTTTGGTTGCAATGAAGGCCAACAGTAAAGTATCTCCCAGGCAGAAAGACCTGGATTCATGTCTTCATGTCTTTCTAAAAGCACAGTCCACACCAAGGCTGGTCTTCTCTTAGTGCTTGTCAAAAGCTTGTTCCTGTCAGGAGAGACATGCAGTGCTCTGTATGGAAGCTGACCTGAGCAGCTCTAGAAGCTGGTGATTTAGCAGGCTGTGAATGGTGATTCATGAGCCGGGAGGGAAGTGTGGTGACAAAACTAACCTTGGAAAGACTGTGGGGCTGGGCAAATCTGTGTTTGTATTGTGCTTCTGTGTTGTATCTGGGTGTACATGTGGCAATTAGGTTCTTGGTTTATTAATATGTCTAATTCTGATGACAGAAAGCTGCTGCTGCCATGGATATAGGTTTCATCTACCATTCTCATGAGTGGAGAAATTCTGTAAATTTCAGGACTGTTCCTTGGCATTAGGAGGCCTTTAGTGCCCACCTCCGTGTTGTTAATCATGAACCAAATATTGGCTGTTAAAGCCATCTCTGTCATGAAAACAGGTGCCAGAGCTGTGATCTGTCTCAGCCCTGCTCCTCCTGTGCTGAGGAGTCTGTGGGTACTGATTGCTGTGCTGTGTTTGGCTGTTTCTGGCAGGTTTTGGAGGTGGTACGGTCCAACTATGACACGCTGACGCTGAAGCTGCAGGACGGGCTGGACCAGTACGAGCGCTACTCGGAGCAGCACAAGGAGGCTGCCTTCTTCAAAGAGCTGGTAAGCTGCCTCAGCTCTGAGCAATCAGCAGCCCTCTTCAGAGCCTTTGCTTATGGCCTGGGCAGTGGTATTTGGGGTGGAGCTGAGCAGTCCCATTACTCCACTGGACTGCCCCCAAAGACAGGGCAGGAGCAGGATCTGGACAGACACTGCTTGTCTTAACAGATCTGAGAGCTTCCTGGAGCTCCCTGTGTGGCTGAAGAGGAACCTCCAGGCTGCTTAGGCCAGCACTGGTCAGATGGTCTCTGTCCCTTTTGCCATGGGATTTGCTCTGCTTTTTAGTGGTAAATCTGTATGGGAAGAATCTGTATGACTGATCTGACTGCTCCCACCTGGGGTTAATCACGCAGAGCAACTCTGCTTTTTTGCTGTTGTTAAGGGGACCATGATGTTTGGGACTGGTGAAATGCCTTCCTGCTCACTGCTTTTCTCCATCACTCACAAAAAAAGGGTTCCCAAGCAAGGAAAGTGAAGGCATTCCCTAGGAATGTCTCCATCTGCAAGAGGAAAAGACTGATGGTAGGAAGACCCACAAAAATTGCAGAGCAAAGACAAAAATGAGTCTAAATAATTCAGGTTGGTAGTTATAATTCTTCAGCAAGTCAGCTTGCTTACCCTTCTCCAGAGAGCCCTGAGGGAACTTTTCTTGTCCAACAGCCACATGAGCATGGAGGCAGTGTTTTTGTAGTGACTGGTGTGTGAGGGAAGCCTCACTCTTGAATCATTACAGCTTCACCAGAAGGGAGGGATCTCTAACTTTGGCAGCCTTCTCCACCAGTCTGAGAACTGATTCTTTCTCCCAGCTCTGTCCCTGCTGATTGATGAGTAATTGATGCCTGCCTACTCTGTCACGAGTCTCCATGAGTTTGGGCATGTTGTTGTGCACCCTTCTGTCAGCTCTGCTCCAGAACAGGCACCTGAAATGGTTTTGTTTCCTTTTACAGCATGCTTTTAACTCCCTTAGGGTCATTCCAGCCCTGACATTGGGTATTACATGGGCAAAACCACTTGCAATTGCTTCTATGCTATTTTTCTGTGTTGTTTTCTGCCTTTTTTTGTCTCTCTGGCCTGCTGTTTGACACAGCTTTCCTGGAACACAGCAAAGAAATTTGGCCATAGCCTCCCTGTGATACAGACTTCTTCTGTTACTGTACCCTGGAAATAAGACACATTCCTGTTTCTGTTGTCATTTGTTCTGTCCCAAGGGTTCCCACCCTTAGCCAGCATCTCCTTCCCCTTGGCCACATAACTGCTCTGCTTCCTGCATGTCCCACTTTCCACTTGGCCTGGCAGAAGCTCAGGCCAATCTTGCCAATTGATTTAAAATTATACTCTCAGTCCTATGATCATCACAGCCATGAAACACTTCAGTAAAATAATTTTCTTCTTAGACCAATTTCCTATTTTTTTCAAAATCCCAATTTTGTACCATTTAAAAATCTGTTTATCATAACCAGCCCGTCAACTCCCTTGTGAAAATTGCCCATCCAGGTACCCCTGGGACCCTCTCCTCAAGAGCATAAAAGCCTGAATAATTACTGTATAAATGTGCTGATTTGACCCAGTTGTGAATCAGTTTAATCCACATCTCTAGATGCCCTGCGAATTGGGACCCTATTAAATGTTCTTTACTCACAGCTACAGAAAATCCCCTGCATTCCATTAAGCCGTTCCCTCAACACAGCGGGAAATGAACCTGATACGTTGTGATTTGTCTTCAGCAAATCCAGTTGGCCTCCCAGCCTCCTTGCTCTGTTTTTCTCTAGGTGCACAGTAACTGATGGCTTTATTAATTGTTCAAACAACTCACCAAAAAGGCCCTAATCTGCCCTGTCCTTCCCACAGCCCCTTCAAACCAGGTACTTGCTTTCTTTTTGTGAAGCTTTTGAGTCTTTTCTTTACTTACCAGCTTCTGTTGCTGGTCTGATGCTGGATAATATCCCTCTACCCAGTTTGTTTTAACCAAAAAAAAACCCAAATAAACTTTGGGTTTAACCTCTGAGGTTTGCAGGATTTCATGGAGGAGGCAGAGGGAAGTTGGTGAAAATCTCTTTGTGGGCTTGGTGAAAATCTCTTTGTACCAGAGGATCAGAGCTGGTGGTGAACTACAAGTTTCTGAATTCACATTGATCCCATCAGGTCTTCCTGGACAGGATCTGCTTGCAAATAATTCTTTCCAGATTCTGCCAGGTTTTCTTATCACTGTCTGCGAATGTTTGCATCAAAGCAAACCCTTCTTGGGTGGGGAATGACACAGAGGAGACATTTTGCTTTTCAGCTGCCTTTTTATCTCTCTTTGCTCCCATTAAGTAGGTGAACAGAAGCTTCCCCAAGCCATTCTGGGGGCTCCTTTATGCTTAGAAATCTTGTTCTCACTCCTTTGACCTGCTTTGCTAATTCACTGCTTCACTTCTCTTGCTTTGCCTCAGTGCTGCTCTTTCTTGCTAATCCCAAAGAAAAATCTGCTTTCTTCTCCCATTCCCTTTACAGAGAGGTTTTCAAAGGCTGCAATACTGTGGCCACATTGTGGTGGAAGGTGATGTGCAGATTGTTTTATCGGCTGGGTTTTTTGGCATGTTGTGCTGCCTTTGAGGGGCTGAAGGAATGAAGTTAGGAAGTTTTCTAACACTTTTTATTTCTTTTCCTTTGAAGCCTCAGGGATGTCATTTGAGGTCTGTGCTGCTTTGATAGAATGAATGGTTTGGATGTGAGCTTTTGGACCCTCACATTGCAGCTGGAGGAGTGTGTGGAAAGAGATTTCAGCATCTTTCCAAAACATTCACTATCTTTGCAGTTAGATAGGTTTCATCAGTCTCAACATAGTCTGATTAGGGATTGATTTCTACTGGGGAAATTATCTTAATTTGACTCTTAATTAAGTGTAGTAGTCAGTGTAAATGTTCTTCCCATTGTACAAATAATTTAAGGGCTGCTTGTTGATTAGGAACTGGTTTAGTTGATGAGCTTGCTGTGAAATAGGAGTGTCGGTACAACCTTGCACACTTCCAGCTCTAATGACACAAAACTAAAATTTAATAATGTTTTCCCCCGATGGTTAATGCCCTTTCTTCATCCATTCTTTCATTTACTCATTCTTCCACAGGTGATGTCAGTATTTTGTGCATTTTCCATTTTTTCAATGTTTTTGGACTAATAGTAAGAAAACAATTTTAGAGCTCTTCTGTCCCTAATTCTCCAGGGTGCTCCATACAGAAGCAAGAGAGGACATGTGTTCTGCATGTACTTCCAAGCAGAATTAATGTTAAAGCTCTGACCTTAATTTCTGCAGTTTTGGAGCCTTTGTGCAAGTCTGGAGCAATCTGGTAAATTCCAGGCTGGCAGCCAGGCCTGGGCTGCCCACTGGACCAAAAGCTAGGAGGCATCCTGGGGTGTATCCTTATGGAGCAGCTTAGGTAGACTACAGGAAGCTTCTGAAGTTTGTCCTTGTTACAGACTGACACCTCCCTGTGTAACTGTCTGGTCTTCCAACTTTCCAACTCCAAAAGGTGGATGAGCTCTGGCTCCCTGTGCTGAGCCCTGGTGCTGGAGATAACTTGATTTAACTTTAATTTGAGCTATTCTTACCTTTTAAGCAGGTTGGCTCAGGCTGCCTGATTTCTCACAGCAGAAGAAATTCTGGGCAGAGATTTGTGGTAAATATCACTCTTGTGTGTTATCATGGCCACTCTTCTCACCAGTTTGTGTTAAGGCAGATCTACGTTCATCTAGACTGCTCTTGACCAAAGTTTGTGTCTAAAGCTTCTCTTGAAACATGAAGCTGTCTTTAAATTAAACTAGCTCCACAGTAGCTTCAGGTGAGCTCCTCCACAGCCCACAGGTTTTAAAAGTATTTCCTCTTTTCCTGTGTAAATCTTCTTTGTCTAAATTAGGCTGTGTATTTCTTGCCCCGTCCCTGGAGAGCCAGATAAATATTACTCACTGTTCTCTTTCTGACCTCATTTTACATAATGGAGTGTGTTTGCTCTATTCCTCCTTCGCTTTGCAAACTAATCATGCTAATTAATTTCTTGTGCTCTACGCCATAGCTACGATTTCTGCTAAGCCCTGTGTTTTCACTGTGCCACTCCAGCCTCACTTTCTGGGCTTGCAGAGACTCTTTCTTGGAGACCTCGATGTGTATACAAGCTGGGAATCTTCTACTGCTGGTGCCTGAGTCCTGGCAGCAGTTCCTGAGGCCAGGAGCTCATTACTGCTTGTACTGTGTGTTGTTGCTGGGACCCACTGAAATGCTTGTAGTCAGAATAAGGATGCTGGCTTACACTGCTTGTAGCATCTGCCCCTTTTCTTCAGGTAATCATATTCTCCAGAGCAGAGAACTCCCCACAGCTCATTACTGGTATTCATTCCTTCTTGTAAGAACTGGCTGGATCACTGGCATTGGAGCACTTGGTAGGACTGGGACCAAATCCTGTCAGTGGGACTACTGTCTCCTGGCAGCAGGACAGACCCATGCCAACCAGTGTTCTGGAGACCACTTGCAGCGGTGTTTAACACAGGGTACAACCGTGCTACTAAAAACTAAAACTATTTGAGGATGGAGTAAGTAAAAATACAACTAAAGTAGAGAGCTGAGGGGGTGCTCCAAGGGAACAAAGATGCTTGGGGTCTCAGCCAAGCATCCTGAGAGTTTGTGGTTTCTGCAGATGACATAAAACTTAAGTACTTTGTCTTTTAGGGTAGACATCTTTGCTGGCATGCTTGGGTTGTTAGGGTTTATGCAGTGGGGCTCACTGGGGTTCATTTCACAGCTTTCCCTGTTAACCTTCCAAGTTTTGATTTCCTTCCCTTTCTTACATTCTGCCTTTTGGGTAGCTTTCCTTGAGTGTGCTTTCCTCACCAGGGTAGCAAGTGGGACCCTTGGCAGTGTGTATATATATGCTCTTCCAGCCCCTGGTATTGGATTCCTCATTATGCATCTATATAATTCTTCCTCCAGTGCTTTTATAAAGTACAAAACACTAACCAGGTCAGCAACAACCTTATTATCACAGGCTCCGAGTCTCTGGGATCTGTAATCCTGTTGTTTGGATGAGCTTGTGTCAGTTTTGCTTTCTGTCACTGCTGCACAGTCGCTGACACAGATGATGTTTGACTTTGTTTTCTCGTTGCCAAGTGCAGCTGAGACTGAGCCCAGTCTGGGGCCTGCGTATTTGGCTAACGAGTCTGCAGGCACGAGGGGGGAAGGGAAGCTGCTGCCAACAGGGCTTCCCAGCTCTTCTTTGTGCTCTGTGGGTGACCAGAAGTCTGGGTGTCATTGAGGGATAAAGGTGTCTCTTCTTCAGAGGCAGCCAGTGAGGCAGCTGCACGTGCACAGCACTCGGAATACACACAGCTGGCTCTGAACCCAGGGGTTTCTGCCAGCCTGGCTGATAATTTGTGTTTACAGTGCAGTGGCGTGGCTCTGTCCTCTCCTTCGGTCTGTATCTTTGGCTCTGTGGGTTCTGGAGCAGGACAGAGGCCATGGCACTGCATTAATCTGGGAAATGCTCACTGGCACTCTGGTGGGCATTGATAAAATATCATCTTTAAGCTGCAGCCTAGGACTGCTGACTTCCCCCATCTCTTTGCCCCAGAACAAGAAACACAGAGCATCTCCTCCCATCCCCATCTCATTGGGAGTTTACTCTCCTTGCTGGGATGTCACTGTAGACATTCCTGTTTTTCCAAGAAACAGCTGAACCTCACCATTTCCTTGCTAGGCTGGAGTCTTAGTGAGAGCTTGCTACAGCAATTGCTGTGGAGCTGTAAATGCAAAACAGCTTCATGCTGAGCGTGGAGTCAGCAGTGTCAAAACTACCAGGCTCATGAGGAGTCCCGTGGCTAAAACATCCCGTTTTGTTTCTGTCAGGTTCGCTCCATCAGCATCAACGTGAGGAAGAACCTTGCTTTCAACACGCTGAGCCAGGAGCTGCTGCTGAAGGAGTTCTCGACGATCTCGTGAACGGGGCCGCTGCCGCAGCGCGGGCGGAGCGGGCCGGGCGGGCAGGGACACTGCGGTCTGCGGCCGGTGCCTGCGGAAGGGACTGTGTTTCTTTTAGGGGAACGCCTTGCTGCTGTGTGTTTGATCCCAAAGGAATGTGTTTAAACAGATCTTGGGCTGAGGAGAGCTGATTGGCATGTTGAGGAGGAAGCAATTTTTTATGGTGCCACGGGAGTGGTTAGCCATTCCTGTGACATGGCAATGGGAGATTCCCTCCACAGCCTCAGGGAAAATGCACTGGAAACCTTTGTAGCAGAGCTGGGGAGAGCTCACAACTGAAATAATAAAACCAGCCCAGCTGTGTGAAACTGTTCTGGGTAGAGATTGCTCACCTGCTCCATGGGGAAAGCTCTCTGGTCCCAGGTGAGGGCTGTTCTTTTCCATCAGCCTGGGTTAACGTGTCCTCCTGTCATGTAAGTCAAATCCACTGCCATACCATTGGGAACGGCTTTGGATTATAAAACAGCTTCCCCAAGGAGCAGGCCTTGCTCACTGCTGTCTCCTGATGTCAAAAGGTGTCACTTCAACCAAGACATCAGATTACTGGAAAAGGGGAAACTTTGCCTCCAAGGCTGTTGGCTTGCAGGGTCCAGTGTGAGCCAGTATACAAGAATATGGGTGATCAAACAGAGCACTTTGTTACTGGAGACCAGCTCTGCTTGGGGTCACTGTTGCTTCCAGTAGCGCCCAGCTCATCCGCTGTTTCTAAGGTAGAGGGACATTTTTAGATATTTGGTTTTCATGGGGCAGAGGACAGGCTGACTCCTTCTCCCCACTCACCTTAAAGCTAGTTAGAGACTGCTTTGCGACAATCCTCCTCTTCCTCACAGGAACATCTGCCTTGCACATGTTTGCAGGTGCCTGGTGACCTTCATAAATGAAGAAGTCTCCAGTTTTTCCTTTGTGTGTAGCACACAGTTAAAATGCATCTGGAGAAGCAGTGACTTCACTTTCTCACCCTCCTGTCTTCACCAAATGATTTACAGCGGTGGTCTGCTGAGGGCTTCCTAAGGAGGAGCTCTGGGATGATGCTGTGGGGCACAGGCAGACCTCTCTGCTCCCAGAGCCGGTGCTTCAGAGGTGCCCAGGTCTGGCAGAGCCTGTTTAGAGTGCTGTGTCAGGCTCCCAGCTCAGGAATACACAGCATAGACACCCGTTCCACACCTGTTCCCTGCTCATGCATTTTCAGTTCCCAGTAGTGATGTTTTGATACTAGGATCTGGCTTGACTTGGTGGACTGAAGTAGACAAGTTATTTACATCCCAGATCCACGGGGTTTTTTCCTCCCCCTAGAAAACAGATGTTTTTTTTTTTAAAAGTGCCTAGTCCTGCTCTTAGCCTTGTAGGTTAGTGTGAGTAATGTGGATGTCATGCTCATTTACTACCATTTTTAGGCAAGGCTTTTTTCATGCTAATGTGCATTAATTGTGTTAATGTTTCATCTTACCTGCTATGAGCATGGGAAACTGAAAGCTGTGTCCTTGGCCACCCACTGGGCACAACACTGATGACATCCCTGTGTTGTCTTTGGGAGCACTGGCTTCTCTCAGCAGATGATACTATTCCTCAGCAGGGAATTGTCTGGCTTTTAACAGCTAAGCCAGACATTTATTTGCTTTCTGCCATACAAGTGTATGGGAATGTGTATGTGTCAGAGGGGCAGTGCTTAGGAGAGCAAGCAGGCTTCATAAAATCACTGCCTGAGAACAGGCCAGGGCATGTAGAGGAGGCAGCTTCTCCAGTGGAAAATGAGAACAGTTGTTTGCAGTATGTGGTGCTTTTCTGGGGGAATAGAGGGGGATCTCACCTCTGAGGGGGGAGTTCCTTCTAAAGGGGACTTGAGGTGCAGCCCCAGCATTGTGACTGTTGGAGCATTGAGTCAGCCAGCTGTCCTCATGCCTCCTGTTCTCTGAGCCCATTTAGGCTGAGCCTAGACACATATGTGAGAGAGTTTGGGATGAGTCTGCTTCTGACTTGGCAGCCTCTGGAATTTTCAGCTTCTCACTCTGGGCTCAGCTGTCCTGTCTCCCTGAGGATGCTCCCTTGCTGGGATGATCATAGAAGCCCAGGCATGTGTAGGATCAGTTCCTGAGCCCAGCCCTCATCCAAGTCTGAGCTGGGGAAGACTGTGATACATGTCCTCTTGTCACACTGTCACTGAACCAAGCACTGTAAATGGATGTACATACAAACCTAGAGCTCAATAAATAGCAGAGCCCCGCCTGTCCAGTGTGCAGTGTTTGTCCTTCACTGGAGGGAGAGGGGGGTGGTTGTGGGAGTGGCCCTGTCACCGTTTGGTGGCACACTGGCTGCAGCAGGGCTGTCACCTGCCCTTGGGCTCTTCCTGCCTGTGCAGAGGGAGGCTGTGGCTCTGCACAGTGATGCTTTGTCCTTGGTCCATTATGCAGGTACCATCCAGTAGTCAGCATTCCTCTTCCTCTAACGTGTCCCTGTGGCTGGCACTAGGGAAGCCATGAGCGAGGGATGCAGGGACCTGCCTGTGCATGGTGTGATGCTCTCTCGTTGCTGGTGTCAGCAAACTCCTGCTCACAGATTCTGCTGAACATTTGCCTGCTTTGTTAAACACCCTACTACTATTTGTGTTTTGAGGCCAGCTTGAACTGAGCAGAAAGTAATTTAAATCTTAATGTTCAGCTTCAGGATGTGTGTGACAGCCTCCAACTTTACCGTATCTGATCTGAGCAGGTGAGTGTATTTTGTTATATCTAATTCATAACTGTCTGTTATTGGAAGAGCTGTTTCTGAGGCTTGGGGAGTGTGGGGAGAAGTCAGATTGCTACCTTTAAATTATGCATCAGCTGCAGGGAGACAAATATTTTGCAAAATAATGACCTGGAAGAAAATTGAATTTGAGCTAAACTTTGGAGGGAGTTGCTAAGAGTTGTTTTGTAAGTGCCACTGATTTTTGATCTCTTTTTCCTGAGCTCTGACAGGTCCCACTTTTCATGCAGACTCGATAGAGAGGCAGCTCCTCAGGAGCTGAGTCTTCCCTGTATGGGCCAGCAGCTCCAAATGGTGTTCTGTCTGTTCTTTGGAGCTGCTAGGAGCAGGTAATAGCAAATCCCTGATCGTGTACTGCAGCCAGAGGGCAGGGTGCACCTTTGCCCACCTGCTGTGTTTGCTTTGCAAACCTCCTCATCCTCTTCCTGGTCATGGCTATTGCCTGCTCTGGTCCTGTACCCATGGCACGGGGGCCATTCCTCTGTGGGATCGAGCTGCCTTCCATGTGAGCATGTCCTGGTGTCTGCTGTGGGGTGCTTTTCTCTTCCCACTTGAAGAACTGGACACTCCCTGCTCTGGGGTCCTGCTCACTGTTGCATGGTGGGTATCATCAGAAGTCCTGGAAAGAGATGTTTCCTAGACAGCACCTGCACAAGGGACCAACTGCAGTGTGCTCCACCTGCTTCCCCACACTTCCTTCTCAGCGTGGAGCTGCTCTCTTTCCTAGCTCCCATTCCAGTGCAGGGCAGGCAGAGGGAGCAGCTGTTCCCCCTGCCAGGTCACAGCTGGCACTGTGGGTGCTGGGACAGTGCGTGCCCAGCAGTCAATGGTAAGATTTACAGCTGGCTCTTGGCACTGGAAAGCAGCTCGTGGTCAGCACTGAGGCCTCTTGGGTGTTTATTCTCATCTTCTGTGGGGCTCTGTTTTCCTGTTTGGTGCTTCTTGGTATGAGCAGGGTCATGCTGGACAGAAGTATGATGGCTTTTTTGGCAGATGAGGCATTGCAGTAACCTGAAAGAGGTAAAGCCCAGCTTTGGAAAGCATAGAAATCCAAAGGGGCCAGCATAAGATGTGCTTTTCCCCTGGTGGCAGCTTATTAATGCCTTTGCTGATGCTTTCAGGGGGAGGGCAGGCAGAAAAAGAAATGATGAATGGAAGTCTGGACCAGCAGTCTAGAGAAAAGCTGGTGCAAGGCTGGTGGGACCTGGAGGCTCCTAGGGCTGCTGAGAGTCCTTCGTGCTGGTCAGAGCCCTGGTTCTCCCCACATACAGCACAGTGTGGTGGTGCCCAGGGGGACACTGATCAAGCAGAGGGGTGGTCCCAAATATATGTGATAGGCAGCACCCTCGAAGGAGCATTGCTGAGTGCTGTTGTCTTTTTAAAGCTTCTTTGGGCCACCCTGGCAGGTGCTGCAGACCTCAGATCTGACCCAGTGTGGCTGTCACCCCTCAGGGCTGTGACTGGCTGCAAAGAGATGCTCAGGATGGGGCTTCCCCAGCTGCCCACACATCACTCAGGACCAGCAGCTTCTTCCCAGAGAAGCCCCTGCTCTCCAGGACAGAATGGGGCTCCCCTGGAGCCCCTGACATCTCAGCTCATCCCAGAGGGCCAGAACAAGCACAGGGTCCTGTGCTGCCCTCTCCCAGCTTGGCAGCTGCTGGAGCCCAGGCTGGACCATGCTCTGCAGCTTCTGCTCTCTGTGCTGTCCCCCCAGGGCTAATTGAATCATGTGGCTGGAAATTGAATCCAATTGAACAGATTAAATGAGCCGGTCTTGCCTCTCACTGCAGCACAGCTCAGAGCCTTGCCAAGCTGCTGCCAGAGGCTGGGAGCTCCCAGGAGTCCCGTGGGGGCAGGAAGGGGCTATAGGCTGCTGGGAGATGGACACCCACTGTGCTGGGCTGCTTCTCCAGCTCTGCTGTGACAGATGGACCCTCAGCCTTTTCTCAGTGATGTGCAGCCTGGCTGTGTCCCAGGGCCCACAGGTCACTCTGCTACAGGCACACACAGGTTGGGTTGGCTCGTTTCCCTTCTGAAGCAATTAATGACTAATTAGCTGGAGCACCCCTGCTCCAGGGTTCAGCCAGGGCCCTCCCAACAGTGAACAGGGGCTGGGATGCTCTAATGACCTGTGGCTGCTCAGGAGTTCCAATCCTGTTGTTCCCCCAGCCTACAAGTGGAGCAAGCGGTGCTCCAGCAGCACCCCAGCCCCATGCCCTGCTTTCAGCCCCTCTGCTGCAACCACTGGCAGCCAGCGAGACAGGAGAGGATGGGTGGGGATGGGCAGCTGAGAGCAGAGTGCTGAGACCGCAGTCACAGTGGAGACATCCCTTCCCATGGAGGTGAGCTGGGGCACAGGACCCTGCCCTGGCAGAGCAGGAGGACACGTGTCCGCAGTGTGGCCTCGCTCGTGACAGAGATGCACATCTGTTCTAGCAGACCTGGGCTGCTGAAAGAGTCCCTGGTGTGGCATCCAGCATGGCATAAATGAAGGTTGGAAATAGTATCTAGTTCCTCTTTAATTAAAACCTGAGCCCACAGGCACTGAGCACACAAACATGAGACGCTTTGTAATGCTGGGAGGGCTTGTGGGACTCAGGGTATGTCCTGAGCCCAGGAATGCTCCAGTCTCCACTTCCCAGACTGAGTGGTTTCCTCACACAGATTTTGTATCTGTTGTGCAGAAGTGGCATTCTGGGTGGACACAGAGCCGCCCTGCAGCCCACCCAGCAGTGAGGCCGTGCTGGGGAATCCCTTCTTGCTGGGGGGATAAGCAGAGGCAGGTGACTGGCTTTCGAGGATACAGAGTGTGATGCAAAGTCCTTTCTCCCTCTGCACACCCAGATTTCTCACACCTGCTGGTTTGCATTTGACAGAGGAATTTCCTTCCTCCTGCAGCATTCCTGCTTGCAAAGCTCTCCCAGCAGCTTGCAGCATCATCTGTTCCTCCTCCAGCTTTGCAAGATTTTTCAGCAGCTGAAATTCCCCCCAGGTCTGAATCTCACCGTGGATCCCACCTGCCCCTGTGTCTCTGCAGGGAGGGTCAGTGGAGATGGGAGCAGCCCTCCCCTGTGTGTGTCCTGGCTGCTGTCCCCCTGGGGCATCACCTCCCAGGGACCTGCTGGTCTGCTGCAGCTGTTCCAAGATCACAGAGACCCTCTGTGGAGACCGAGACCCTCATCTCGTGTCACCCAGATCCATTTCCTCTGCAGATGTAGTAAATGTTGTGTTTTATTCCTGAGGGGGGCCATTTGCCCTGCCTGGAGCCCTCCCCAGACACCTGCATGGCCATGAACATCCCTGTGCCAGACTGGGAGCCTGGCTGGGTCCTGGCAGGGGAATAGCCCCTGGTGCAGAGCTGCTCATCTCCATCTGCTGGCATGTTTGCAAAGAGTGAAGCTGCTTTAAGGAGCTCCTCTTGTTTGCCCTCTGCCTCTGGAACCAGTCCCTGGGTGCTGCACCCCTTGTCCCAGCCCGGGAGCTGCCTGGGAGTCCTCTCTGCTGTGGAAGAAGAGCTGTCCCTTGTCACCAAGTGTATATCTGAGCCCAGAGACACCAGGTGACCACAGCCAAAATAGGATTAATGGCATCTGCTGGGAGCTCATCCCGAGGACTGCTATTGATGATCATGGCTTTAAAATACTGTTAACAGTGGATAAAGCACAATGATTTCGAGCACTCGACAATTACATCTCTGTTTGAAATTTCCTAAAGATAGGATCAGACTCCTGAGTCCCGCTCTCTGCTTTTTCGATAGAACTAATAAGAATGGAGATTTGTAATTAGAGAGTGTGCAGGATGGTAGGGCAGATCAATGCCTTGTAGTTACCTAATGAAATGTTAAATTATGTCTTTCCCTCTCCCTGTCGCTTAATCACACCCACCCCAGGGCTGCTTGCAGAGAGCAGAGGGCCTGGGGGAGATCTCCCTGCATTCCCCTACCCCTGAGGTGCAAACCTAAGCACTCCTGACTCCTCTCCAGGGTTGTCTTCTGTGGTTTGGGACTGTCTTGGGTTTTGTGTGGAGCCTAGGGTTTTCAGCAGGGGAGTGTAGGGACTTGTGGCCCCAGAGCTGGGGTGTCCCAGCAGGGAGCAGGAGGCAAAGATGAGCCAAAGGGATCAGTCCAGTATCGCAGGGTGAGTGTCCTGAAGGAGGAGCAGGGACGGCTGTGGGTGAGCTCAGCTCGGCCCAGCCTGGGTGTGGATGAGGCTGGTGGCAGCCTAGCACAGTTCTGTCTCCAGCCAGACTCTTAATCTGGTGAATTTCCAAACTTGTGCTCTTCCCCAGTTATGACAAGGCTGCAGTGGCCACATGATGAGCTGGGGACAAACAAGGCTCCTGGACAGCACGACCCTGCTCATACTTTCCAGCCCTTCTCACCCTAAGAGTCATTCCTGGCTGCAGCGTCACTGCCTGGGAGCAGCAGTAATCCTGTGCAGATGTGCCCCATCAAAGCTCTGCTGTCTCTGACAGGGTGACAGATAGGCCACTTGGGGACCATGCCTTGTGCCCAGGTGATTTCCATCATGATGAGGGTGTCTGAGTGGTCCCAGGCACCCCCTGCCTCACGTGGCCTGGGGGGCACCTCATGGGGCAGCACTATTTGGACCCCCAGCCTGTCTCCCTCTGTTTCCTACTCATCCCACCCCTCTGCTGGCTGTGCCAAGCCCTGGGGCTGGTTTACACGGCCCTGTTTTTCTCATGGCTCTCTGCTGCTGTTGCAGGGATAAATTTGGGGACCTGAGTGCATCCACCAGATCCCTGCCTGTCCCAGCAGGCTCGATCCACCTACCTGCTGCCTGCCCTGCACACCTCCCTGGCCCTGGGCTTTGGTGCATGGGATTCATGGTTAGCTGTGCCTGTGGAGCCTGTGCCATGTGTTGGCCACCCAGAGCACAGCCCTGCCTCCCAGGTACCCCGTGTAACTGGGATCTGGATTCTCAGGAGCCGACAGAGCTCTTTCTATCCTCTGGAAATAGTTAATCCAGTGACGTCTTCTGCAGTGCAGACCACCAGCCCTGCCTGCGGCCGGCTCCTGCCATCCTGAACCTGCTGATTGCTTTTGTGGTGGATGTGGCCAGCAGCAGCCAGGCTGCACAAGGCACGCTTTGATTAAAGCCTCTGACACTGCTTAGGTGATTTTCCTCAGCCTGGCCCGCTCTTTTTGCATCTGCAGCACGTCCCGGTGAGATTGAGATGTGTTGCGAGGGATGCTCAGCATTCTGGGGTGACTTTGCTGCTGTGCCTGTCCCTGTCCAGACATACTCACTGAGGCATCTCTGCACCCCGTGCACCCACAGCAGGGCACCTGTCTGGTCTGGAGAAAGGGCAGAGATCAGAGCAGTTCCTGCTTCTCCTACCTTGGCAACCTGCAGACCCCCACCTCCCAGTGCCCAGAGGAACATTTAGGGGAGGATGTTGTATTTTTCCCAAGCAGAGAAGGGCTCAGAGGCTGTGAATCCTGGCAGAATGCCCAGCCCTCATGTCTGCTACGGAAAGGAGCTGTAACCAGTGATCAAGTGAGTTGTGTCCCCCTTTTTCTACACTGTTGGGGGGTGGGATATGTTAGCCTGGGCCTGGGGCTGTCCCATCCTCCCCTGCAGTACCCACCAAACCACCCAGCTTCCCCCCTCTCCCCAGCCTGGCAAAGCATCTCTTGCTTGCCTGCTAGAACAGGAGCACTTAGCTAGGATAAAAATAGCCATGTTTGCCTCCCAGTGGACCAGGGATGGCAGAAGGTGAAAACTTCCTTGTGCAGCTCTGCTGGAATTGCCACATGGATAGCAGGATGGACCCCGAGGAAGGTGAAGTTGATGGGTGAGCTTGGGCATGGATCACACAGTGCTCCCAATCTACTTCCCTGGAACACTGCTGGTCCCCAAGGGAAGCCAAGAAAAAGTGGGCAAGCACGTGGTGGAGAGGTTGGAGGAGGGAGATTGAGGAGGCCAGGGAGCAGCAGGATGGACAAGCCCAGAAGGGCAGGGGATCTGTGGGCTGGCCAGGCTCCAGCTTTGCTTGTCAGGCTAAGCGGAGGGGGCGCTGCCAGAGCTGTCCCGGGAGTTCCCCTCCAGGCAGCCAGTGCATGCAGGCTCCGTGCCTCGGCCGGGCCACAGGGAGGGCTGGGGGAATGTGTTTAGTTCTCCAAGCATTTCTCCACTGCGTTTTCCTTGCTAAATGGCTCTTATTTTTAGATCCAGGCAGTTGCTAAGCATCACTGCCTCGCTAAGGCGGCTTCTTTCATGGCTTGACACCAAAGCACGCTGACAACATGCTGCCTCGTGAGCACGGCCCTCCCTCCTGCCTGAGCTGGATTCCCTCCTGCCCTGCGGCTCCTGTGTGCCGGGCTGCCACAGGGATCGGGAGGGATGCTTTGCCTCCTCCCGCAGCCCCTGCTCTCCTCTGTCTCTCTGCATGGGTGAGAGAATGAAGGGAGGAGCACTAGGAAGCTGGATGGGCCCTGAGGTGCGCCCAGGACCCCTGTCATGGTGCAAACAGTCAGTACTCAGGCAGTGGCATGACAAAAGCCCCTGGCTTTGTCCATGGAGGGGACTCTCCAGCACAGTCGGCATCCCCCGGGGATGGCTTCGTGCACAGATGGCAACAAATAACCAGGGGCAGCAGCGGGACATCAAGTTCCCAGTGCCAGATGTACCGGTGGGCTGTGAGCTCCTCTCTCGGCAGCACCGCGCCTGTGGAAGCCTTCCCAAATATGCAGCTGCTTCACCCTCTCCCTGGGGCTGCAGGAGATGGGGTAAAATCCTGCTAAAGAACCCTGCATGGAAAGCCATGCTCGGGATGGGGACGGCAGTGGGATCCGGTTCTGTGCTTGGCTGCAGGCAGAGGGACCTGGCCGCCCTCCACACACCTCTCCTGCATCTCTTGACCCCTGCCCGTCCCCTCCGCCTCGGGCCGATCTCTCACCCAGTTTCTCCCCCCAGGCGGAGGTGAGACAGCCCCGCGGGACCGGGCAGGGCTGGGGCTTCCCTTCCTGGGGGTCCCACGGCACAGCCCGGCATGGGCACTGACACGCAGGGCTCGGGGGACCATCGCTCCCCCGCACTGGGCTGTGGGGCTCTGCACCCTCCTGCCCCACGCCTTCTCCATCTCTGTCCCCTTCTCCGTCCCTGCGCGGTGTCTGATGCCCGGGGCTCTCCCGACCCGCCGGACACCGCACCTCGGTGCAGTCCGGAGCAGCTCTCTCCCTGCCTCTTCCCGGGAGCGTCCCCGCTCTCCGCCCCCCGCCCGTGCCTCAGTTTCCCCGCGGCGGCGGGGCCGGGCTGGCGGTTCCCGGGAAGAGGCGGGGAAGGACGAGAGGGAGGGGGCGGCCGTGCCCAGCCCCGGCGGCGGCGGCGGCGGCCGCGGGCAGCCCGTGCCCGCCGGCGCAGCCCGTGCGCCCCGTCGCCGTTCCCCCCGCCGCTCGGCAGGGCGGGAAGATGCGGAGCAAGGGCAGGAAGGAGAGCCTGTCCGACTCCCGCGACCTGGACGGCTCCTACGACCAGCTGACGGGTGAGTGCCGCCGCCGGGGAAGGTGCAGCAGCCGCTCGGAGCACGGCGCGGGGCGGTCCCGGGCACCCCGCTTCCAGCCCCGCTGAGCCCCGCTCCCTGCCCGCTCCGCTTCGCCGCACGCCTTGCTCGGGGAGAGGGGGAACGGCCGCGACCCCCGCGCTGGAGCAGGGGAACAGTCCCGACCCCCGGGGGAGGGTGCTCCGGGGGCGATAGGGCTGGTCCCAGCGCGCAGAGGCTGTCCCGAAGCAAGGAAAAGGCCCAGGGCGGGGGGTGGAATGCTTGGATCGCTTTTGGCCGCCCCTAGGTTCACACTCCCTCCCTGTTATGTCCGAGCCCCATGGGACACCAGGGTCTGGAGCTGGGCTCTCTCTGCCGTGCCTTGGGCCCCCGCTGCACCCTGGGGTGGCACAGCAGCATCCCGGCAGCAGGTTCCCCAGGGAAGAAAGGCTCACTCCGCTCAGAAAACCCCAGCAGCACCACGGTGCCTGGTGTCCTCACCCCTCACCCGGTGTCCCTTAGAGCACCCCTTGAGATGTCCTGCCCCTGGATGTGATAGCTGTGGGACAGAGAGGATTAAGACGACCCATTTGTGACCTTATTGTATCCCACTTCATCCTCTGCCCGATGAGGGAATTGTCGAGCATCCCACATCCCACAACATCTGTCCATCCGTCACACCTCATCTTCCACTGTCCGATAGGGAAGCAGCTGGGCTGGAGCAGACACCACCCCTCCTTCCCCACGTGCTCTCCACAGATCAGGCTAAATCCTGTCCTCTTTCAGGACAGGATTGCACCTGTGAAAGGGCAGCAGTTCCCACCTGCCTCCTGGGACCCACGATGAAGCTGAACCTGTCCTTGGCCAGTGGGGTTCGGTGTTGTCCTTGTGCCGCAGGCACTGTTGTGTGGGCACAGGCGGCTTCTCTGAGTCCTGGTGATGCTTTTCCTGCCGAAGTCTGGGGTGGATTTCAGGATTTGCTCTAGAATTTCAAATAGGTGGTGGCAGCAGAGCAGGACCTCTGCTCTTCTTTCCTGAACAGCCCCACACATGGGAAACACTGCTTACTGTCTGCCCAAACGTGCTGCAGGGAAGATATTTTTGAGCTGTGTAGGAACTTGGAACCCACACACAACTTTTGGTTTCTCCGGTAACTTTAAAATGTCCATATGGATTTAAATCAAATCAAAGTTAAAAATAAATTCCAGTCTCTCCAAGACAGACCTTTTATGCTTGGGCTTACCTCTGAGCCAGCTGTGCAGCAAGAACATGGATGGAGTGGAGCTGTACCACCATGCGAGTCCCTGCCCACAGGGATGGGCCTTTGGGGAAGTCTTTGGGGAATAAGGATGGAAATATCTGCCACACTTCCCAGAGTGGGAAACAGGCCCTGTAGGGCATGTCACTCATTTCCCATCTCTGTCAAGTCAGTGACCTGCCAGGGCAGAGCCTGCAGTAGCACCACGGAGGAGAGGGAGCCGGTCCCAGTGGCACTGATTTCCCCTGCGCTGGCTGAATGCACTGAAGCTGACGCCCCCATGGAGGGAAAGCTGGTTTTCTCCCAGAAAGTGTGGAAGTGATGCAGGCAGGAGAGGGGATGCAACCTTAACTCTAGGGAGGGTTTACTAGCTTGACCCCATGCCTTCTAATCTGGTCTTGGCTCTCCTGATATCCTGGAGATGTGGTGAGGAGCTGGAGCCTCCACAGGGCTGTAGCAACGCCCTGGGGTGAAGCTGGCAGTGCCTGTGTGGGCTCTATCTGCAGAAGGGAGGGTTGCCACTGGCACCTGCTGTTTGGTAGCTCAGCTCTGCTTGGGGTCAAGCATGAGCAGTTTGGGGTGTTCCTGCAGCTTGGGAGGCCCCCATCCATCAGGATGTGTCAGAGTTTAGAGGACATCTGCCATGCAAGAGCTGTTAGCCAATAGATGATCTGGTGTGAGGTGAGGCAACAGCCCCACAGCAGCTCCAGTGATTGCTGGTGTGTACAGGGACAGCAGTGAGTTCTGCTGCCTCCCATCACTGCCTGAAATCATGGGTGAGAGCAATGCAATTCCCACCTGTGCATGCCCAGAGGAGGGTTAGCACACCCACTTCCAGAAAGAGAGGGGCTAAACAGGAAGCAGGACCCCCATCCGTGGTCAGGGTAGATACACTCCATGATGTCCACTCATTTTTAAATTAAAAAAAGCTGTTGAAAATTAGGGTGCAGTGACAGTCCCCACTCCCTGCAGCATCTCCAGAGATGCCCAGCTGCCCTGGCTGCGTGGGCACGTGGATGTGTGTGTGAGAGGCCCGAGTGAATGAGAGCTGCCCGTGTGTGAGCAGTGGGGAGAGCAGCAGCGCTCCCTGTGCCGGGGAAACACAGACAGGCTGGGGAAACACAGACAGGCTGTGCTGGGGCGAGCTGGGATGGACCCTGGTGGTCCTGTGCTGACCCTGGTGGGGTGGCATGGGGCAAGGGCAGGAAGCAGCCATGCCTGCCTGGCTGCTGAGCCTGAGGCTGGGCACCCACCTGGGTGCTAAGGAGAGAAATGTTTAGGTTACACCACCAGGAAATTAAACTGGTCCATTTCTGGGATATTTAGATGACGCTAGCGAGAAATAAAAGCCATCTATAAATTACATTATTCCTCCTGCCTCTAATGGCATGAGCAATTAGTGTGCAAGCAGCGCCCAGAGCCAGTGTCTCAGGACTGCTCTGGCCATGGCTCTCCATGCAGAAGAAATGGGAATCCAGAGCCACTTTGTCCCGAGAAGTGCAGGTACCACATCCCTGACCCTGAATGCTGGCAGTGTGAGAGGTGAGTGAGCTTGGAGAAGGGTTTCCCTCCCGCCTGATGCTCCACAGGGATGTGTGGGCGTCATGGGTCCAGGCTCCAGATCTGGAGCAAGGGTGGGTGGCCTGGAATTTGTCTTACCCCATTGGACAAACCCCTCCCAGCCACGCTGTATCCCGTGAGTGGGACAGCATGTGCCAGCACAGGGTCAATATCCAGGCTGGCTGGGGTGGGGCAAAGCCCCTCACTGCCTTTTGGAAAAATGAGGGATTTATCCCCAGGGCTGTTGGGTCCCCAAAAAAGGATTAGGAGGCTCACTTTTCACCCTTGCTTTTTCACCCCTGCTTTTTTCCTCCAGTTGTCATGATCTGGGGACTCGAGCATCCGCTTGCTCCACCCCAAAGGCAGCCGCAGCGTTTGCAGGGTTGAGCAATTGCTGTAGAGATCATCTGCAGAGCTTTGGGATCCTCCTGTCTCCAAAGGCACAGCTGATGGATGGGGACTCCCCAACTCCTAGCACTTCTAGCAGCCCACCCCGTGAGATGAAAGCCTTAGGCGGCAGCGTAGCAGCAGCACAGCGTCTGGCTGAGCTCTCCTCCCTACCTCGGGGGAGGGTGTTTCAGAGGTATTTCCCCCCATGGCAGTAAGGAAGGAGAGGTGGGGCCAAGCTGTCCCCCACAGACACATCAGAGGGAGAACAGGCCAGCCAGGTCGGTGGGAGGACAGTGGGAACAGGATTCCAGTCCCTGCCACGGGATAAAGCTGGGGAGCTGTGTCCTGCCAGTGCTGCAGGAGGGTCCCAGGTGATGTGCAGATCTAGGGCTGTGCCAGGGGCTTGTTCTGCTGCCAGCAAACCCGGCAGCTTCATGGTGTCTGCTCACAGCCTGTGATCAGCCAGGTAGGGGGAACATGTCCACCAGCCTGCCATGGCGTAGGACTTCCATCTGCATGGGGGATAATTTATTTCCCAGAGTGTGGAGGAGGTGTCAGTGGTAGCCTGTCCCAAATAATAGTGTGTGTAGGGGGAAGCACTGGGATCTGCAGCTGGAAGATGGAGTGACAGGATCATTGGGTATGGGAGCAAGGGCATGAGCAGGCAGGGGCTGGCCAGGAGCCCAGCTGCAAGTGTGCATGGCAGGTTGTGTGCTGTGCCTGGGTGCTGGATGGATCCTGAGGAGGGGGACTGGGGTGGAGACTGTGCCCAAAACCAGCTCACCCACGTCCAGAATAAAGGTCCTTCTCTTGCCCAGTTGCTTTCTCAAGAACGGCTCTGCACAGCCCTGTCCTGATGGGTCTGGCAGGGCCAGCTACCTGCATCCCTCTGGTCACTGCATGGGTTGTCCCCTCCTCCTAACAGCAGCCCCCTGGAGGGGTGACACCCACCAGTGTCCTTCCCCTGGGTGTCTGACCCATGGAAACTGTGTGTTGCCCATCTGCCTGCTCCCCTGCTAACCTGCCTCCCTTCCTGCTGCTGCCCCATGCGACCTCCCTCTGCTTGCCACTTCTGCTCCTGCAGCCTGGCAGTGAGGCTGGGCTGGAAGCCACACTGACCCTCGAGCCAGGTCCCCGAGCTCCCAGGAGGTCCTCTGTCAGGGTGGGGTGCTGTAGGGAAGGGTCTCCCCCTCATATGCCAGGGTTAGGGGCTCCCACGGGTCATCTCTGTGCCAAAGCGCCTTGCCCTCGATGGCTGCTGCACCTTCCTGGGGTGGTGGGACTGTTGCCTGACTCTGCCTCATCTCTGTCTGCTGTCTCCCTCCTTCTGGCATCTGTACCTCTTCCTCTTCCCTGTTTGCTGTCCTGGCTTGTCTGCAGTCCTCTGATGCTGATGACTTCTCTCTCATGGGGTGTTGTGGCATTGCTGAGATCCTGAGGGTCCCTGATGGAAGGGATGCTGCTCCCAGCCACACACAGGGCAAGGAGCGCGTGAATGATGCTGCCGGGTACCACTGCTCACGGACAGGTTGGATTTTGCCGGTGGAAAGGCTGCAGCTGAGGTTTTGGCAGCTGCTGCTGCATCCCTGCAAGCAAAGGCAGGTTGGAGTCCATGGGGAATTGGTGACACAGGATTAATTGACAGGAAGTTGGTGGATTTGGTTGGGCTGGTTAAACAGCTGATCTCTACAGATGCTGATGCATAATTCATGGATTGTCGAAACTTCGGCCAAGGGATACTGCTCCTGCTGCACAGGGTGGCCATGCACAGGCTCTTTCACCAGGTCTGTGTCTGGGCATAGAGTTTTTCCTCACTGTTGGCCGTGTTATAACTGGAAAATGTGTCTCGACTCGGTGGTGCTGTTCTCATACTGTGTGTTGTGCTGGAACCAGTAGCCCTCAGAGCTTTGGGAGCCAGGACATGAAGAGGTTTGGTCCCTGGAGCAAACCCTGGTTTCTCCCAGCTGTATTGGGTCCGTATGTCCCAGCTGGACCTGAGCTTCACGCATTGAACAGCCTGGATGTCAGTGGGTTGCTCCAGCCCTGAAGGACAGGAGAGACCCCATTCATGGAGCTGCCTCCGCCTCACTCCTCATTAGTGATGTTTTCATTAGGGGAAGTGGTTTGGTTTTGTTTAAGCCAAATTGCTGTGCTTGGGAGATGATAAATCCATCTGCTGGCAAATCTCTCTCCTGCTGCCGGATCCCAGCCCTGCTCTCTAATCACGCCGCAGATAAATGAGCCTTTAGTGAAATGAATCTCCCTGTCGTCCCTCGCCGGGGGGCTGAGCTGGGTGGTCTGGTGTCATGGAGAGGGGCTCTGGCTTGAGGTGGGGAATCACAGCTCTTCACTAACACTGTAGAACTCTGAGGGTGATTCTTGCTGAGCAAGTGAACTGCTGGGGTTGTTGCAAGCGGCTTCTGTGGGAGCAGAGGGGCAGAGGAGCCCCTTTCCACGGGGCAGGGTCTGCAGATGGGTGCAGGGGTCATCTTCTACCCACTGTCCATGCCAGAGTGCTCTGCTGGCAGCTGGGGCTGGGTGCATGCCATGCCATGGGGGTGAGTGGCAGGATAGGGGGACGAGTGACCCTGGTCCCAGTGATACTTCCCCTTGAGGGCTTTGCAAATGTTCTGTGGCAGCCGGGCTCTGCTGGGTGGGAGGCTCTTACTGGGTCCTCCTGTCCCCGAGCTGCTGTGGCTCCGGCTGCTTCTGGCTTTTAAGTAAACTTGTCATCCTCTTCAAATGAAAAGGGGTGGTGCAGCCCCTGGGGAGCAGTAAGAGTAATTAGCTTGTTTGGAGACAGAGCCCTGCAGGAGGGAGCTGGGGACAGGATACTGCTGCCTTCCACAGGAGATGACAGAGATGGGGGATGTGGAGGGCTGCCACCTTTGCTGGCTCTGAACCTTGAATGTTTCCTCTGTGGTCCAGACAGGGCAAGTCACCTACGGACGCTGCTGGGCCGGGAAGGCACTCACTGCCATTGACATGCCCTTCTGTGTCCATGCCTTGCACGCCTCTCCAGCCCCAAAGGCTCAGCTCCATCAGGTTCCAGATGACTCCAGCCCCATTTTGGCAGGAAGCACTCCTCTTTTCAACCTGTGGGTTGGAGATCCCTTCTGTTTAGGGAGCTGGCATGTCTCCCAGCCCCAGGTTGGTGTGGCATTGCTGCTGGGGACTCTGGGCAAGGAGGTCAATGTCCCATCCATGCTGCTCCTGCTCACTCCACCTGGGGACATGGGAGGCCTTGAGAGGTCTGCAGGACACAGGAGCAGGAGCCCCACTCTGAGCGTGTGTGATCACCCGATTCCTGCACCAGCTTCATCCGCAGTGCGTGTTTGAGGGGCTGTGCCCTGTGCAGGCGGGGGCACTGCACACCTCTGCATGCAGACAAACCCGCTCTGCTTAGGGAGCCCTGGGCTGTACCTGAACGGACAGATGGCTTTGTCCTGATGGAAGGAGGTGTGGGGTCTGGCTGCTCCCAGAGAGGTGTGTCAGGGACCGTGCTGCAGCAGCAGCAGTGCCTGTAGGTAGGCAGGGAATACTCAGAGCCCCGAGGCGCTGGCAGTGGAGATGGACAGCTTCACCTGTGCTCCCTCTCTAGGGAGCAGGTCAGGGACAATGGTGGAGTGACTAACTCAGCAGGCTGGGTGGTGGCACAAATCTGCTGCCTTAGCTCTGCCCTGCAGAGACTTGAGAACTGGATGGGATTGGACACCCTGGTCTGTCCTGTTGTCCCCATGAGACACATCCCACGGCAGTGACATTCCTGCTGGGAAGTGGCTCGACAGTCTGAAGCAGAGGCAGGCTTCTTGGCAAGGTGCTACCATGAGAGACTGGCATGACCTGTCACTGAGCCTGTGGGGCAGAAAGCGGGACCCTGCTCCTGGCTTCAGGCACTGACCCCAGCAGCAGAGCAGAGATGCACCAAATCCCTTCCCTGTCCTTGTCCTGTTACCAACCACACATCTGGACGCCATAAAGTGCTTTTTAGGGATTGGTGATGGTTGGCCGGGATGAGAGTCACAGGGAAGAGGGGTTTCCTTCACCCAGATGGGGAAGGTGTAGCGCTGTGGGATGCAGGGAGGAACCAGAAAACACACATCCATCAGAAGCCTGATCAGGAGCCACGGAAGAGCCATCCGTGTGCTTTCACCAGTTACTGCAGCCCATGCAGTGGTGGGGTGAGATGGGAACTGGCCTGCTCACTAATGAGATTAGACAGGCAAGCCATTGCTCCTGGCCCCTTTGGTTAATCACTTCTTCCTAGATTGAATTTTTAAAAATTGCATTGCTTACAGAAAGCCCCTGAATGGGTTTAAAGGCAATAATCCACCTGGCCCTCTGTTGCTGCCAAGGCCTCCCTGGGGCTGCTGGGCAGTGGGTTGTTGAAGTCTCTGGTGTGTCTCCATGTGTCTCTGGTGTCCCCAGGAGGTGGCTGGCAGCACTGGCCCTTGACAGGTTCTGATTTATTCCAGAAGGGAATATGCATTAATTGTTAATGGTGTGATTATGGAAGTCTCCAGAGGTGAGGGAGAAGGGACTGGGTCAGATGCCAGGCTCTGTACTGCAGCCCATGTGACATGTCCCTTTTGCTGTCCCGCCTATCCCCTGCTGCCTCAAGGGCCATGGGAGGCAGCTGCCCATCCTGCTAGACTCCTGGGGCCATGCTGGATTTGGGTGGTTCAGTGACGGGGTACAGCACCCCCAGCCCTGGTTGCACCTGGCTGAGGTCTTGTCTGACCCTGGAGCAGGGAGGGACAGCTGCTGGTGCCAGGTTCTGGGGTCGCAGCAGAGGTGGAAAAGGGGTGTGGGGCTTGGGCAGCACAGTAACAGATATTATAATATGCTGTGGTTATGGCTGATCCCAGCATTTCCTGGAGACATCTCAGCCCTCTCCTGAGTGGTGGGATCTGCCCCTAAGTACCTCTTTCTTTCCCCTTCACTCTGCTCCTAGCAGTTGATCTTCTGAGCCCAACCCCAGCCCTCTGCTGATCATGCTGACCCAAACAAATTTCCCCTGGAGCCCGCCCTCCCTGCTGGCTTCCCCTCTATCGTGCAAAGTGAGTCACTCCCAGGCACCAGGAATCATTCATGTCATTTCCCCCTTTGCCGCAAAGTCATTAATGCGAGTGGAATAATTTGTTGCATAACGGAGAGGATCAGCGGGAGCGCTGCTCTGGCAAGCAATTCCTGGCCCTGGCCACCACTGCCCTGGGAGAGGGCAGCTTGATGGGATCCTACTGGTCCCACAGCTGCACCATGCTGGCAGCAATGGGGTCGGATCCCTGAGGCATTTTTCCAAAAGCCTCAAGTCTTGCCTGAATCCCAGCCTGTTTGTCGTGGCCTTGGTGTCTGCTCACCCTCACACAGATCCTCCGAAAGGGACGTGTCCCAACTCCCCCGCAGTGGCACAGGCAAGAAGTGTCCCCCGCATTGATCAGGGTGTGTATTGTGGCACTCTTTGTTCTGGCCGCATCCCTGCCTCCTACTCACTCTGGCTCCTCTGAGCTCCCCACTGTGCTGTGGGTGCCACAAGTGCTTCCCAGCAGCATCTAAATCCCTCCTGACTTCTTGCTCCAGAGCTGGGGACCCCAAAGTGTCCCAGCAAGGGTGCAGGCAGCTCTGGAACTGCTCCCAGTGAGTTCCCAGCTAGCTGTTTTTGGTATAAACCCAAGCACAGCTGGCAGTCTCTCCTGGGAACCTTGCGGCCTCCCAAGCAGAGGGCTGCCCAGAGGGGACTCTTGCCACCCCACCAGCAAAGGGGTGTGGGGGCTGAGAGCCTGTGCTCGAGTGATGCTCGCTGTGATTGTGCTAGATCCGGTGTCCCCCCTGCATTTCGAGTGGGAGAAGGGAGGGAACAGTGCTTTAGGTGATGAGGCATTGTGGAGACTGCTCCCCCTCCCCAGGGTTAATTTCCTTCTATCCCACGCTTGGCCAGGCATTAATTTAAAGATGCTGTAATGGGAGAGGGAGAGAGTAAGAGGATTGGGCTGAGGGCAGGAGGATTTAACAGAGGGAAAGGACGTGGCTGGGCTGGGGGCTGCACAGGGTCTGATGGTGCAGGATGGGCAGGAAATGCCGTGCACTCCTCAAGACTGAGCCATCCTGATGTGTCCCAGCTGCCACTGTGATGGCACCCATGGCACCCTCCAACAGGGAACATAGGAGTGAAGCTTTTCCCCTCCTCAGGGAGAGCTGCTGGTGGCTGGGTGGGGACAGGGCTGTGAGCTGCTTGTTTGCAGTGTGGCTGTGCCGTGTGTTCCACCTGTCTGTGCTTTTGTGAGACACCAGGCACGAGTTCAAACCCAAGCCTGGAGTAACCCAGCAGGAGGGCATCGTGCCTGGCTAGGGGGATTAGGGGGAAAGGAACAGGCAGAGCCCCTTTGGGGTGCCATGTCCCAGCTGGGACTTAGTGCCCTTGGCTCAGCTGGGCAGCAAGCCCCTCAGTGCAGGGGGCTGCCCTGAAGCAGAAAGGGGAAGAAGGAGATGGTATTTAATATTTCCAAGTGACTCACTGAAAACCTGCTGTGCCTTGAGACTGGTCAAACCCCAGCATCCCCCAGGAGGGGCTGGGATCGGGGCCACCCCACTGCAGGGTAAGCTGGAGGGAGAGGCTCTTTTGGGACCACACCCGTGGAGGCAAAGGAGCCTTTACCCCTCCTCCATCCCTCACAGACTCCAGAGTCCCACCTCTGCCCTGGACCACAGTGCCGGGACAGGGATGTGTGTCCCAAGGGATCGTGGTGTCCCCCCAGCCCCACACCATCCTGTGCCTCCCTCGGCACTGTTTGTTTTCTCAGCCTGCCCTGCTGTAATGACAACCTGCTGTCACTCTCTGGATAATACAACTTCTCTTTTATCATTGCTTAATTAAATAGCTGTGGGGAAGTGAGGGGCTGGCAACCCCTTGTTTGCTAGGATGAACAACCCCGTGGCACTGAGGAGGTCTCCCGGGGCTGGCAGAGGAGCTGGATGGGGCTGGCTATGCCCTGGCCTGGGCAACACAGCTGAACATGGGGTACCTGCATGCCCTTGGGAGGGATGAGGTGCTGACTTTGTTGTTCATGGGCACAGGGTCTCTAGCACACACGTTTCCAGGCCAGCCTTGAGGAAGTGCCCTGGATGTGACCACTGACACCCTGTCTATAATTCTCCCCTCAGTTTGGAGCCTTGCCCACTACCAGGCTGGGAAGAGTGTGTGGGCAGGGTGCCTGCTGCCAGGCCAGGCACCTCTGCCTGCAATTAGCTGGTGCTAATGAGTGTCCCTGGCAGCTGCTGCCAGGGCAGTGACCTCTGGCAGAGTATCTGCCAGGCTATCCCCCTGTGAGACCAGACACATGGGTCCCACTCCCTGCTCAGCAGAGCATCCTCGGTTGTGCTGTTGGTCCTCAATGCAGACGTGGCTCCCTCTGCTCAGTCTCCATCCCTTCCTCGTCCCTCTGCTGTCTCTCTGCCTTTGCACCTTCCCCTGGAGGCTGGTTCCAGTTTGGGCACTGTCAGTGGTGCACCTCCAGGTACTGCCCCTGTGCCTTTCTGCTCTGGGTGCTCCTTTCTCCCCATCACAGCCACCCCACAAGCTGTTGTAGCAGTGGAAATGGAGTCTGTTGTGACATCGTCAGGAGCAGGATATGGCCCTGTTTAAAAACACGTGGGCTGGGGTGGTAGCAGTACTCCCCTGGGGACTGCTCATTCTGCTGTGATGGATCAGGGAGGAGATGTACACCTGTCTGACTGGGGTAGACTGGGAAATACCCCCCACTTGAACAGCCCTGGCTCTTGGGGTCCTGGCTGGGAAACGATCAGTCTGGAGATTAAGCAGTTTTAGAGGCACTCTAGGTCTTCGTGGCAGGATGTTGTGGGGAGATGAGTTGTGTGATGATGCAGGGGTCGTGTACAGATGTGGAAGCATGGCATGACCTGCAGGTTCAGGGTAGCTCTCCTCCTGGTGTGCTGCCCATCCTCACAGCCTGTCCTCCTGCCTGCCCTGGATTTGCAGCTCCAGACTCGATTTGCACAGATCAAAGCCCGGGGCCATCTCTCATCTTGGCTTACCTGGGTCCCGCCTGCCCCCAGCCCGGAATGCGGGGGAGGTTTGGAGGTAATCCTTGCAGACTGGCTAATTATAGCAGAACCTCTCACTTCGTGGGAACCACGGCAAATTGTCCCTCGAGCCCTGGCAGCAATGGTACAAATCTTCCACTAATTAGACTTGAAAGTCCTCCCGTGAGCTCAGACACAGGATGGATATTTGATTATTAACATATTTATTTCTGAATCTCTCAGCAGGTCTTGCACTGGAAGATTTTACTCCCCTCCATAATTGCCAGGCACATTTATTCCTATCAAGAGTGCCTGGGGGCTCCAGGGAGGAGGAGGGGGGGGGGGCTGTTCATGTCTGTGTGCTAATTTTTGGGGTTGTCTCATTAAGGTGTGTAGAAGAAAACCTGCTGATGCTGTGAAGTCTTAGTCAGGAGCAAGGCCCCCGGGCTCTGCCCCGTGCCTCCCTCCAGCCCCTCTCCCACATGGGATGCTCCTGACCCTCCTGCCCAAGTGGGCACCCAGGGATATCCTCCCATGTGCTCCCAAGCACAGTGGGTCCAGGCACTGGCAGGCAGAGGAGGGATGAGGATGACTCAGTGGTGCAGAGCTGGTGCTGGGCACCACAGCCCAACACAAAGCTGCTGGCCATGGCACCTCCAGGGAGAGCCTCCCTCCCTCCAGTGGAGGCAGACAAACTGCAATGGAAACACTGTCTCTGAAACAACTGAAAATAGCTTTCCTGTCCCCAAAATGTCAGTTTAAAAAGGCAGTCTTTAGGGCCCCCCCTGGTTGGCAGTCAGCTGAGAGGGTGCCCTGGAGATGCTGAGTGGGTGGCCCTGCTGCCCCATGGGGCAGAGAGCAGCACGGTGGGAGGCTGAGCCGTCACTCAGGATACAAGTGGAGAGAGGGTCAGTGCTGGCATGGGGGGCCATTAGCCCAGCCTTGGGGATGGGCTGTGCCTTGCCTTGAGGCTGCAGATGGGCGAAGGTGTGCTGTGGGCTGTTGGAAGGGCAGCACTGATCTTGTGTGTCTGCCTTGCCCTGAGCCCCCAGGTCCATGGGTCAGGACCTCAGCCCCATCTCCAGCACCACTTTGCTCTCCCTGCTCGCCTCGTTGCTGTGTCTCCCTGAGCCGAGGGCACGCGCCTCGTTACAGCTCTGGAGTTATTAATAGCAGCAAACACTCTCGGTGCCTTCAAGCCAAGTCCATTTTGGGGGAGATTCCTGCCATTTGAAGCATGTTTCCCCTCTGGGCATCTTATCTCCCTCTCCCAGCTGTGCAGGCGGCGTGTGCCGGAGCCCTGGCTGAGCGGTGCTGCTAACACCGTGTCACTCAGCGCGCAGCAGCCGCCTGGGTGACAGAGGGTGTCCCGCTCCCCGGCCCACAGGCAGCCCTGAGCTGCCTGAACACGTGGGAGCCGAGGTCGTGTCCCAGCCTCTTCCCACTGTGCTTCCTCCTGTCACCCTGCCGAGACAGATCTGTTGGTGGCCAAGTGAGCACTGATTGCGAGGAAATGAGCCCAGTGCCACCTTCAATTTGCTGGAGCCCAACCTATTTGTGATTGCACAGAGCTCGTTAATTCGCCACCATCACTGTGGCTTGATGTGGGGTGGTGAGGGTGGCAAGGCTGGAGAGACGCTTAGGGCCATGTCCTCTCCTGGAGCAGATTGGGAGCAGGCTGAGATTTTTCTCAGCTTCTCAATTCAGGAGACCCTGGTGATGATTGGAATGGGTGCTGGAATGGGACTGGAGCTAGAAATCCCTGCTGATTTTCATAGGGTGCCATGGAGCAAGGTGGGCATCTGAGGGGCAGAAAGATGCTGGTTTGGGATAAGGAGATGCTGTGTCTGTGTTGTGCCCCAGTGTGAGCTGTGCACCCCCGTACAGCAAAGTGCACACTTGTGAAGGCTACGCTCTTTGGAGCTGCTGGGTGGAGTTCTGCCTCACTGCCTGATGTACCCTGGTGCTCCCAACACTGCTGTGCTTTTCGGACACAACGAGCTCTAAAATGCCCCCAGATGGTCCAGGGAGGTTATGGTTCTACTTGCTTACAGCTGCTGTCTCGATGTGTCAGCCCTGTAACCAGGGCTGGGGTCAGCTCCTCCCTTCCCTGTGCTTGTTTCCCTGCAGCTCTGGTGCAGTTCTCTGCCCTCCTATTGCAGGACATGCAGATGCTCGGGGTGCACCCCAGGAGCTGGGGCGGGGGATGATGAAGCCTTTCCCGCAACTTTGTCCTCTCCTACCGCCGCTTCTGTCCTGTTCATGGGGTCAATGAATTATTCATACCCTGGCAGGCGGGGGCGTGTCTGTGGCCGCCTCTGTGATGCCAAGGGGGCCGACATGCCGCCGAGCACAGAGAGCTTTTCTGTGTAAATACCTAAAATATTTAGCAGAACTGACGAAAAAAGATTCAGCTTGGGAGCATTCAGTGTCTCAGTGTAATCTGGATGTCTGAGGGCCACCACGAGGGTTCTGGGGGGTGATGGACACACCAGGGTGGACTGTCGGGCTCTGACTTTCATCTTGGCCTGACACGCACCACCCAAGCTGGTGGTGGAGTTTGTGCCTGTTTGTCTGTCCAACCACCCATCCATTGGGTGTCTCTTCTTGTCTCTGC
The DNA here is from genome assembly GCF_017590135.1 of Pyrgilauda ruficollis. Lineage (NCBI taxonomy): Eukaryota > Metazoa > Chordata > Aves > Passeriformes > Passeridae > Pyrgilauda > Pyrgilauda ruficollis. The sequence continues at coordinate 13,292,787 of NW_024513654.1, read as the reverse complement.
CATCAGAGAGTGTGGGTGCCCCATCCCTTCCCTGCATTGCAGGGATGCTTTGGCATGTGCTGGTCCCTAGCGTGGTGCCAGAGCCAGGCTGCTGCCCCGTCACCTGCTGCCTGCCAGCTGCTGGCAGGTGTGTGCTGCAGGACCAGAGCACAGCGTTGGGCTGGGTTCTTTCCCTGACAGCGCCTTCCTGAGCAGACAGATCACGTCACATGCATTTTTTAGCAAGATCCACCAGCTGAGAATGAGCTGAGCTGTCACTGCACGTTTGTGATCAAAGCCAGACGTGCCCTGGCAGCCCTGGGGAGAGTGGCCCTGCGTGCCATTCCTCTCTATCACAATTTACTGGGCACAGCAGGTTGGGGTTCCAGCGGTGTCACAGGTTGCAGGTATGTGCCCCTGCATTCCTGAATGTGCCAGGATGGCCACTGCCCTCCTGCCTGCTGTGGTTCAATGATGCCTGACCCGAACAGCTAGGGATGGGTGCAGTTATGATGCAGAGCTATTGATGGACTTACACTTCATGCACAGTCCTACATCCCAAAAATTGCACCTTCTGCTGGCAGTCAGAATGAGGTGGGTTTGCTGGCAGCAAAGATTGGGGTGGAAAAGGGTTTGTGCTTGTCCTGGGATGTGTTTTAGGCTGGGTTCACAAGGGAGCAAGCAGATGTAAGGGGTGCAGGGAGCTGTGGCCAGCTCTGGATGGGAAAGCACACAGAGCCAGCTGGCTGTGACAATGTAAGGCTGCCCTGCGAGGAAGCCTGGGCTGCTGGCAGCTTTTCCTTGGCCTTTGCAAGCTCGTCCTTTCATGGATGCTCTCTGAGCCTTGGCAAGGTAGGAGCTGTGTGCTGGCCCACGATCTGCACGTGGCAGGGCCAAGCCGCGGGCTGTGCGGCCAAAGGCAGGAGGGGCTCACGGTTAGAGCACACAGCTCCTCCCAGGCCGTGTGCCCTGCTCCGAGCCTTCCTCCACCTCCTTGCTGGATTTGCTGCTGCCCCCCTCTCCTCCCCGGCGGTGGGGTGGCGCTGCCTGCGGTCGGTGCGTTTTGTGTGTTTCCCTCTGCAAGCGCAGCAGAGCCCTCGGGCTGCGCTTCGCTGTGACAGCACATCCCATGTCAGACCCGCTGCAAATCCTGACTGCTAATAGCTATGCAAATTACCTCATTAGCCGCTTTATTTATTTTCTCTGGCATCACGTTTTCAGCACTTCCCCCAGACCCGGAGGCTGCGGTTTCCCCGGGCTGGGAGGAGGCAGGATCAGAGCAGCAGCACGCAGGGCTGGCTGGGCTGAGCCTTCCTCTGCTGGTGGCAGAGGTGTTGGGATCCCACGGAGCCACCCACCCCGATGTGGTGTATCTGGAGCCAGAATCTCACGGCTCCTGAAGTGATCCCTGCTACTGGGATGTCCACCTCCTTCTCCCCCATCGTGTCCTGGCTCTGGGGTGAGTCTTGCTGAGTTCTCCCTCCAGTCAGGACCTGCTCTGTCCCTGCGAAGCATCTGTGGGTCTGGCATTGCTGGAATGTGTATGCCCTCCAGCCGAAAAAAAAAAAAAGTGAGTTTGAATTATTTAGAAAGAGAACAGAGCATTTGCTCGGCTGCTGTGGACCTGAGAGGTGGGCTGAGGCTTGGCACAAGGTCAAAGGATGTCCTGCATCCTTCCAACCCTGATTATCCTTCCTTGGTAATGGAAATTTTCCTCCTTCCCGCCCTGATTGCCCTTCCTCATTACTGGAAATGTGCCTCCCATCCTGACAGCCCTTCCTCCCTGAGAGAAATGTTGGCATCTGCTTTCTGCCAACCACAGGATGACTCCAGAGAGCTCACAGATGCCCTGGCAAGGTGGCCCTGGGCTGGGGCCCTTCTCTGGTGTTATCCCTGAGGAGTGTAGCCCAAACTGAAATCCTTTGAAGCCCAGGCACCATCCAGGGCTGGCACAGGCACAAACAGTCTCTGACCACCAACCCAGCATGGTGCCCCTTGGTGATGTGCCTGTCGCAGGGCATCCTACGACATGCTGGATGGTAGGCACATCCCGACCCATGCTGGATGTGCCTGCAAGCACTGCTCTTTCCTGGCTGCATTTTCTAAGGGTGTTTATGTGCCCACGACATCCATTGCAGTGAATCAGGCTTTGCATGGACACCAGGGGACCCACATGCTGGTGTTATGCCTGGTATAAAGACCTTGATTCAGCCACTCCATGGGCTTGTCAGTGCCATGCTGAGCTGCCTGCAAGCATTATGTCTTCTCCCCCATCCCCTTATGTTTATCTTTTATTTCCTCCCTTCTCTTGGCGGCTGTGCTAATGAATATTTCATGGCCAGGAACCAGCGTGAATTCCCCCGGCAGCTCCCTGCACTCCCTCGCCAGGTACCAGCCCAATAATCGGTGGCTTAGGAAGGATGCATCTGCCAGGAAGCCATCTCGGGAGGAGAGGGCCCGGGTAGGAAAGGAAGCAATGGCTTTGGTGTGGGCAGATGTGTCGTGTCCCCCTCCTCGGCGGTGTTGCCACTGTCTCTTCAGCCTCCGGGGGACTGCCAGCGGACCGCGGTGGCCGCATGCCCGCCGTGGCCGCGTGGCCTTTACGGTTCCCGTGCATCCTCTCACACGCGTGCAGGGCCACGCTCCGACACAACAACACGTGTCCTCTCCTGTCCCCCGTGTGCCATCAGCTGCCACAGCCGTCTGAACGAGCCGTGTCCCCGGCTCACCTCCCGCCGCTCCGCTGCGCTGTACCGGGGCTCCTCTCAGCGACAGGCGGCGGCACCGCGGCCGCACGGAGCGAGGGGCTTGGAGAGAGGGGCATGGAGAGAGGGGCAGGGAGCGAGGGGCAGGGAGTGTGGGCAGTCCGTGTCACCACGCATGACATCACAGGTGCATCGCATGGCCTGTACTGCCCGTCCTGGCTCCTGTGCTTCCAAGCTGGAGGTGTCCCAGCAAGTCAGCAGGCATAGGACTGGGGCAGGGAAGTGCAGGACGGTGTTGGTCTTCATTCTCTCTGAATTTGCCCTTTATCCCCTAAGCCAGGCTGGTCCCCAGTGCAGGCTCGGCATTGGGAGGTGCGGGCAGTATCTCTCTTTGCCAGGGTCAAAGCACATGGGGGGAGCATGTGCTGGAGCTGGAGCCAGAGCCTGGAGCCATAGTCTTCCTCCCTCCCATTGCTGCAGCTCCAGTAGCAGCACATCCCCTTTGGGGGCCCAGCAGATGCTCTGGGGACACAGGCTGACTCTGTCTTTTTGGGAGATGATGTCCTTTGCCCCACAGTGAGGCACTGTGGGGAATGGAGCTCACCTGGGGCTGCAGTTGGGGCAGGGGCGGGGGAACCACTGGCCTTCTTAAGCAGGGAGCAGGTGTGGGAGAACCACAGGCTGGGTTGTGGGGCAGGAGGCTGGCAGAATGCACCCTGCAGTGGCACCCGTGGGTGGATGTGACCCAGGTGGGGTTTTTAGCAAGAAAAGTTGTGTAAGGGTGGGCTCAACAGCCCTGCCTTGTGGCTTGCTTTTGATTTGTGCTGAATTCCTACTCGGCTTTCCAGGGAGGAGCAGAGTCAGTGACCAGGGTGGCCAACATCTGCTGATCTGGAAGGGACAGGAGATCCCCTGTCCAGCATGACCATCACGACCAGAGTGAACAGGATGGCATGTGCATGTGTCACCCACCCGGGACATGCTGGGATGGAGCAACTTTCCATGTCAGGTGGAAACTGGCTGCCGAGGAGCTGGATGGTGGGGCTTGGGATGGATCTGCAAACTTTGTAAGCTGCCACGTACTGTGGGCTCTGGCACCCTCCTGTGGCTGTTCTGTCGCCTGTCCTGTATCCCGCGGCCCTTTGGGATGCTGCAGCTGCCTTGGTCTGGTTTGTGCTGGCTGGTCCCCGTAGCAGTGGGGACGCTGTGCATTTGCAGGATCTGGCCTTGTATCACACAGCTCATGGGACGTGATCACTGCAAGAAACTGTCCCAATGTGTTTGTGTTGTGGGGTTAAGCCGGGAGCAGAGCTCCTGGGTGCTGTAGACCTGGATGAGGGTTTTAAACCCCACGCCTGTTCCTGGAAGGTGTCAGGACTGGACTGGGCACTGCTGGCTCCCCAGTCTCTGAACTTTCAGCTGGGGGCAAGTGGTCCACAGGGGTAGATTCTGTCAAGGTGCTGCATTCACAGATTGTCTCTACATCTGTGTCTCTGTGTGCTGAGCTGCCCAGTCTGCCTCAGCTGGCCTGGACTGGGCCCTTCCTCTTGTGAGGTTGATGTCCCTTGCAGCCCTTCCCTGGCCTGGGGCTTTGTGGATGTATTACTAAAGGATTGCATGTCCCTGCTGTGCTGTATGTTGTGCCTTGTTTAGGATCTCTCCAAACCTGGCTCAGCTATGCAGTGGCCAGTGCAGCATCCCCTCCCCCGGGACGCTGTCATGCTGTGGTGTGGGGACACTGTTGGGCAGCTGGCCCCTTTTTGCAGGGCCATAGTCTGTATAAGAGAGGGAGGCACACAGAGGGTTCTTGGTTTGGAAGGGATGGCCTTTCTTTTGGGGAGCAGGAGGTGAGGTTCCCCTATGCCAACCCCAGTACTGGGTTGGTGGGAGGTGGTGCTGCTCTTGCCCCTTCCCTTTGGACTCCTCCTTGAGGTGCTTGTAGGTACTGGACAGTCTGGCTGTTCCTGGCTGTATCATGGCTCCACCCTCTTTTCCATCCCTGAGGGAACAGAAGCTGTAATTTCCATCAGGTCCCTTTTTGTTCGCTTCCTTCCCTATTAATAAGAGATGAAATTTATGAGATTATAGAGTCTGGATGGATTCAGAACGGATAGAATCCTGCTGCTGTGGGGTGTGAATGCACTGTAGAGATGGAATACAGCTGGGGAAATGGTCCTAGGGGAAAGTATGTTGTCTTGAGTCTGCACAGACCGTCTCAGGCTGGCCCCGGGAGCAGGGAAATCCCACTGCCACCACACTCCAGTCTGTCTTCTGGCTCTGACGTACTGTGCAAGTTAGCAACTTGCTGCCAGGCTGAGCTTTGGAGTGAACGGCGCTTAGCCTGGGTGGTCTCAGAATCTGACTCCTCTTCCTCCTATCCTTGCATCCATCCTTGTCTCCTCCCCTGTGTGGAGCCAGCAGAAGTGGATGCTTGGAGATGCAGGACACTTGCAGTGATGAAGGACTGATGCCCAGGGATGCAGGATGCTCACAGCACTTGATTGTGGGAGTGGATGTCTCCTGCTCAAGGCTGCAGGATGCTCTCGGCGCCGGCTTCTCTCCGGAAGGAGCATCCTTGCCTGCTCTTGGAGAGAGGCGGCCCTGGGATGCAGCGGTGCCTCATTGGTCAGCGGGACCTGTGGAGTCTGCGGGTTGCCATACCAACCTGCCTCTGGTTCCCGGCCAGCCGGGGCGTGAAGTGCCGGGTCGAGCTGGTGCCAAGGGGCGGATCAGGAGCCAGGGGCAACCCGAGGCTCTGCCAGCCAGGGAGGCGTCCATCCGCCTCTGCCGGAGGGCTGGCTGGCACCGCTGGGCTCCCCGGCACCCCGCATCACCCTGACGCCGCTCCCCGCCGCTCCCCGCAACTTTGCGGCGCGGAGGGGGCCGGCGGGAGGGCACGGCCCGGGGGGGCGAACCCGGACATCCCGCTCCCGTTCAGCGGCCGGCTTTCGTGAGCCCGAGCCCCGGGAGGGCACCGCCGCCGAACTCTGTGTCCCACTGCCCACCCGCACCGGAGCATCCCCGCGCAAAAGTTCCCGCTGCCCGCCGCCGGGGAGCGGGGCCGGCGGCTGCCGCGCTGCCGGGCGCTGCGCTGCCCGCTCCGCCGGCCTGCAGCGGCCGCCGGTGCCCGCAGGCTCGCTCCGGGCACAAAGGCTCAGTCCTGCCCCGGGCATCGCCCGCTGCTCCGAGGAGCTGGGGGGCTGTCTGGCGGCCCGGAGGGGGTGCGGCTGGGTCCCTCCCCAGCGCTGGGAGCTGGAGCCATGAGCCACTGCCAGCAGCGCTGCAAGAGGCAGCTGGGCCGGGTGATCCGCTTCTTCTACCAGTTTGTCACCGGGACTCTCTCCCAAGGTAAGTAGTGTCCTGGGGGACACGGGGTCTCTGCTCTGTGACAGGGGATGTCTGTCTGGTGAGCTCTGTGGGGTCATTTGGGGAGGGGAGAAATGCTGCTTGGAAATGCTGGTGGAAGGGTTGCACTGAGCTCTGTGTGGAGCAATGCTGAAGATGGTTCCAGGAGGCAACAAAAGCCCCTGAAGGCCCCTTGTGGGCCTGGGCTGAGGGGAGTGTTTTGTTTGGGGAGGGGACTGATGCAAAGTGGAGCATGAAAGAACTGCTGTACAAATAAAGTGCAGATGCTTCCTGACATGTCAAGGAATCTGACTCCTCTGGGGCTGGAGCCATGCCCTCCATCTAGCTGGACAAAAAAGCCCTGGGTGTGCCCCATGAGCCAGGGCAGGGACACACCCTGGTGCCTGCATCTACTGGTGCTTTTGTCCTGGGATGCTTGGTCCTGGGGACAGAACCTGCCTGCTGTGTGCTCCTGGTTTGATGTCACTGCCATGGCAGGACCCTCACCCCTGTGCCAGCCCTGCACTGCCCTGCCAGCTGCCCAGAACCTCGTCTTCTGGGTGTGCACCCAGCACCACCTCCTGAACCCAGTGGGCATATCCTGGGGAGGTCATCATGGGCCTGTGTGTGCTGGGAATCTGGGTGCCCTACTCCCACCCCTGTTCCTGCGTCCCTGTGCAGGGACAAAGTTGGCATCCCCATGGCCTTACCCTGCTGAGAACCACCGGGCTGCCCCTCTGGGCCCCAGCAGGGCTGGGAAGGGATGCACTGCACCATGAGTGCAGGGAAAGCCTTGTTAGGCCAATGTGGCAGCGTCACGCCTCAGAGCAGGGCTGGGACTTGCACTGCTTCTGCCAGGACTCAGCCTGCCTGGAAAACCCCTCCCAGGTTTTGTCCCCTCCTTGCCTGGGGAAACCCCTGGGTCTCCACAGCCTGTGGGGCCAGAGAAATGCAGGAATAGCATGGAGCACTTGGCCCAGCCCGGGAGGCTGGGATGTGGCAGCAATATTTGACCTGTGAGCTGTGCCCAGCTGGCATGCTGTCTTCCTGCCCACAGGGACCCAAGCCCTAGGACAGAGGCTCCCAGTCAAAGCAGGGGACAGTTCCCCTGGCAAGGCCAGCAGCGTGCCAGGCTCTGGGGGCTGGGTGTGCCGCACGCAGTGCCAGGTCCATCTCCGCTAGCTGGCTCCATTGGGCACCAGCCAGCTTGCCTCGAGTGGAGGGGCAGAGGATGAGTCAGCTGAGTCCAGCCCAGGCATGAGGGGCAGAGCTGCAGGTGATGGAGCAAAGAGGGAATGGGACCTCAGGATGTTCCCAAACCCCATCACCTGCAAGGATACCCTACAGGTCCTTCTCCCACTGTCCTGGGCTTTACAGCTAAGTGCTGTGGCATTGGAACTGTAGCAGGTGTCCCCTGGGACTGGGTTTCTGGAGTGACCATGTGTGGTGCTGCGCAGGACCAGGGGCTTTCCCTACAGCCCTGCTGGGTGTGCATGAGATTGGGATGGCACAGAGGGCATGGCTGGGCGTGGGGCACTGACTACCCTCACCGTCTTCTTGGTGTCCTCCCAAGCTCTGAGACAAGCCAAAGTGGGGTGAAACCCAAAGCTGGGCAGCTCAGAGTTGGGTGTGGGATGTGGGGATTGCACAGTCTTCTCCCCTCTCAGCTCCCCTCCTCCCCAGCTGCTGCTCCTGTCCTTGGGTCACCAAGATGCTGACCCCTCTCTGGTTGTTATCCTACCACATCATTCCCTTTTGGGGGGCAGTGGCCCCCTGTCCTTCCTGCCCAGGTGAAGGAGGTCTCCTGGAGCTCACTGCAGAAGGCGCTGGGTGCTTGACCAGGTGGGCCTGGGGCAAGGGGCCCCCTGGCTGGGTGCCCTGGGGAGCTGCCCAAGGACGGGTTGCCAGAGAGGGCAAAGAGAAATGACTCAATCAATTAACCAGATTAAAACTGTGACTTCACCTCCCAAAAATAGCATTTCACCAATATTTTAATGTGCTTATTAATAATCTGCTCGCGCTCTGATTAGCAGCAAGGTAATAAGGGATCAGCTTTAACCTAAATTTAACTCTCCCTAATGGATGATGGCCCCGAGAACCAAAAAAAAGGAGAAATTCCTATCCATCAGGCTGGCCCCCCGGCAGGTCAGGAGCACCTGAGAGACCTGGGCAGCAGCTGTCCAGCTGTGTCCAGGGACCATCACCTCATTGTGGCCCAGCAGGTCCTGTGGCACATTTTGTGGAAGTAGTGAGCTAACACCCTGCTGCACTGAGGGAAGAGCACTTCAGGGGTAGCCACAGGGGTGGCTCTCAAGGAGGGCAGGTCCTGGCCACAGTCAAGGTGCATGGTGCCCTCCTGAAGAGACAGGTCCCTTGACAATGGATGATTGCCCTGCTCTGTCCCCATCTGCTCCATCCTGCAGTGGGGAACAGTTCCCCATCCCCAGCTGCTGGTAGTGCTGGGAGGATGGAGACAGGGCCTGGCCACCTGACTATCTGATGGCTCTGGGTGTGCTTGTGGCATGCTGTGTGCATGGAGCTGCTTTTTGGGCAAGAAACCCCACTCCAGGGGTTATTTATATGCCACCCGGCAGGTGGCTGGTGGGGTGTTTAAATTTAGCAGTGTGGCAGGGCTGTGCTGCCAGCAGCACTGGAGAGTCAGGGCTGGGCTGGCTGGGTGGGAGATGCTTTATGGCTGTTAGTGTCACAGCCCAAAGTCCAGCCTGGGCTGCCTGGTCCTGGGACAGTGGTACAGGGCCTGCTGCTCTCCCCCACTGAGCCATGGGCATGTGCCAGGGCCACTTTGCCATCCTGTCCTGTGTCACCTGTGGATCCTCAGAGCCGGTGATCTCAGGGGAGAGAGAAGGGAGGGAAGGAGGAGGGGAGGGATGGATCTGCATGCTTGGATTCTGCTCCCTGAAAGGGGCACAGCTGGGGCAATGCTGTACTCTCACACATTTAGGTGGCCACAACCCCTGGCTGTGGCTGCAGGGTAGGGATAGGACATCTTGTATGCAAAGAGGGTTTGGGATGAAACACTTGGGTCCGGTGTCTTCCTCGGCCGCGTGTCCCATGGGACAGCAGATGGGGCCAAGCGCCGTGCAGGGGCCAGAAGTGTCTCAGGCATGGGTGCAGCTAATCCAGTGTGGTTTGGGATCTGTGAGTGAGTGTGCCCAAACCCAGAGAGGCACTAAATGCACCTGGCATCACGGAGCAGGAACCAGGCTGGTTGGCTCTGACTGCGGGCTGAGAGAAACAGATGCTGATCGCAGACATCTCTGGGGAGGTGCTGCTGTGGGACACAGGGAACAAGATGCCAGACCCAACTCTCCAGGATGGCAGAACTGCAGACACCTTCCTTCAAGGCCTCGTGTCTGGAGCAAGGACGGACACAGGCATTGGCAGAGATCCTGGCAGCATTGTTCCCTAGGGAGCCCCTTTTCCAGGACTCCCAGTTTCACCGGTGGTATGGCAGCAAGGAGCTGAGCCCTGAGGATCCCAAGATCATCAGGGAACTCAGAGCAGCCCTTGGGCTGTGGTGGTGCCTTGCTGGCCCCATGGCACTGAGATGCAGCCACATGTGTAAAGAGCCCCGTCTATTCTCTGCCCCCTGCCTCCTTCTCCTGGCTGATGGTGCCACTCTCCCCCCGGGCCAGGAGGGTTATTTTTAACTGTTTGCCATGTGCTGTCTGAGCACAATTAAGGTAATTGGTTTGGGAGCCTGGCTCTCACACAACGCTCCCAATTACCTGCCTTCCTGCCCGTGCAGCCCCCCGCCTCCCTGCCCGCGGTGGCCGCTCCTCTGGCAGGGGACTGCCGGGACAGGGCTGCCCCAGATAGCACAGCGGGGCTGGGTGGGGGCACAGCGGGCACAGGGGATGGAGCCATGGAGAGGACATCTCTGCACAACGACAGCCTGCTCTATGCCTCCCTGATTGCCATCCTCCTCCTCATCTCCTATTGGTTCACCACCCGCTGCTTCAAAATCATCAGCGGCATTGAAGGTACGGGGCTGGGGACGTGGGGGGACAGGCTGGCCCGGCCCGGCCGCTTCCACAAACCAAGCGGTGAGGCGAGCCAGATACTTGCTGTGGGAGAGGTGCTTTGGGGGCTCCCTCTCTGCCTCTCTGGGAGACCTCCATCTCCTCAGTCACTTCATTAGTTCCTCCTGGCCGTGGTCCTGCTCCGCTGTGTGTGAGAGCAGCCGGTGGCAGCCTGGGGCTGAGCTGTGGCTCAGGGCTCTGTCCAGCGCTGCTCCGGGGTCCACCATGCTGCCAGTGTCCAGGTGCTGCTGCCCCTCGCTGTGAGATGGGGATGCAGATGGGCTCTCTGGAGCCTCCCCCTCTTGTGGGGTGCCCAGAGCTCATGCTCGGGCCTCAGTCTGTGTTTTGGGGCTCTGGGTCCCTTTGGGCATGACCCACATCTTTGGTGCTCAGCTGGTGTGTTGGGGAGCTCTGGAATGTGGTGGGGGTCCCTCTTTCCCCAGTGAAGGGTCTCTTCAAGCCCCACTGCAGTGGGATGTGAGTGCCAGGGGTTTGCAGGGTGAGACCCCAAAGCAAGGAGCAGGGCAGGAGGGGTGAAACTGGCATCACGTGTCAGGGGACGTGCAGAGCCTCTCCTGCCCGGGGTGTGCATTGCTCCATCCATCTGTGAGACTTCTCTCTGCACAGCTCAGCCAGAGCCTTGAGGCACTTCCCACATCATTGCCAAATGCTGACTGGCTGCAGGGAGCAGCCCTGGGAGTGATACCCCTCAGTGGGATGGGGGGAAAAGCCATGTCCCACACTTCTGGTGGGGTATGCGTGCTCTTGAGCATCCCTTGCAGGCAGCTGTGGGTCTGGCTCCATTGATGACATCCCACATGTGGTCCCACATGTCTCCTGCCTCCTGGGGGCAGCTCCAGATGAAGTAACATGCCTGGGGACCTGGGTGAGGTGAAGGGGTGGTCCTTTGTCACACCTAGCCCATCTGGATCTGCCCTCAGTTAGAGGGAATATGCTCTGGGCAAGACACCCTGGGGAGTCTGGGCACAGAGTGTGGCACTGGGACATGGCACCAGTGCTGGATGCCTGAGTTGGTCCTGGTAGGATTCTCTATCATGCTGGCAGCAAACAATGGAGTGTTTTTTTAATGGCTCCAGCATGGAAATGTGTAATCCTGACATGGCAGGCAGTGGTAGAATTATCACTGCTCTGCTGGGGAGGATGGCTGGCACAGAGGAGGCACAAGGGCAGGTGGGGAAGCTGTCACTTGGTGACTGACTTGCCACTGTGGCCTTCAGCCCCAGCATCCCACGAGGGGCCAATGACAGTCCGTTCACATGGGTTCAGCAAGTTCCCTTTGCAGAGAGGCTGCCCTAAACCGTCTGGATCAGGCTGGAAGGGCTTCTCTCCCTCTAGGTCGGGCCAAAACTAGATTGCAAAAATAGATTAATGGCCTGTGGGACAGGCACTGGTGCGGGAAGCAGCTGGAGGCTTGAGGAGAAGATGGGTTGTAACTGGGGCTCAGCAAGAAAAGTGGATTTGAAAACACAATTGACATCAGTGGGAAACTTCCTTCAAGTGTGCAACAGGTCTGTGCCACCCCAGCCCAGAAGGATTGACTCAAGGGGAAAACTGGGAGGCAGATGCATGAAATCCAGGCTCGGTGCCTGGAAACTCAGCTCTTTCCAAGAAAAGGAAATGTGAGGTCTGAAAACTTCCAGCCTGGGGAATGTTTCCCCGGGGAAGGCTTTCAGCTCTTTCCCCAAGACGCCTCTGATGCATCTCTGGCATCTCCTGCTGGTGTTAGAACAACCTTGGGAGCGTGCCCCAGGTGGGGAGGAGATGCCAAGCCAGTGGCATGGAGCCACTAGATAGCCAGGCTATGCCATGACCTGGACTGAGACACCAGCCCTCCCCATCCCCTGCCAGGGGACAAACCTGCAGCCAGCTGGGCTGGAGATGGGAGTTCCTGGGAGATTGGTGTGAGGCAGCCCTTCTGGGAGCTCTTGCCGAGGGTCTGCTCCATAGCCTGGGTATGGCAACCCCACCTGTGGCAGCTGGCCTTGCTCCTGGGGTGAACTGGGAGGGCTGGGAGGCAGCAGTGGCAGGGGGGAGGCCTGCTCCCTGCTTACCACACTAGTGCTGCAGTTAGGACTGCTCTTGCATCATGTGCCATATGGGAATTGTCCGCCTGGAGATGGGCAGTGCCGGTGGCATCCCTGGGGGAAGCCATGGGGAAGACCCCAAGGGGTGCTGAGCCCTGGTGATAGGCAGTGACCACAGGTACCTGGATCCCCAGTGATCCCTGTGGCTTGCGATCAAACAGCCAGGCAGGGGCTGGAATGCTGTTAGAAAAGAGCAGGGGAGTTAAATTTAGCCCCGTTGGCTGTGTGGATGTGTGCTTGAGGCACACAGATGCACAGGTTCACCCTCTGTTTCCAGTGCCTGAGTGACCTTGGCTGGGTCCCTAGTCCCTGCTTCTCCTCCTCTCCTGCTATTGCTGCACCATTTGGGGGTCTGGCAGTGTCTTGGGAATCCTGCATCACAGCCTCTGCTCCCAGCCTGTTCTCCCAGACCTGCTCCCCATCTTCTCTTGGTGTTCCCAGCAAAACAGGTGGACCCATCTGCCCGCTCAGAAGCGGGGCAGATGGAATTGTTGCCCCAGACACTCTCCAGGAGGGAGATGTTGAGGTGTTTAGCCAGGTTGGTCCCCATGGGGCAGACATATGTCTGGGGCACAGAGGACAAATCTGAGTCATCCCCATCCTGGATGTTTTGCCAGTGCCCAGCGTCCTGCTCCTCCCCGTGTCCCCCCCTGGGAACCGAGTGCCTTTTAATATCTGTGGCCCGTTTCCTTAGCAACTGCATTAAGCAAATCGATGGAGGTGGTGTCATTGGAATGGGAGGGCATGCCTTCTTTCCCCCTCCGACCCCCCCATCCCCGCCACCCCCCACGCCTCCCTCCACTTGGCCTCTCTCCACTCTTACTCACAGGCACGGCCCTGCCCTGCCTGGGCTCTCAGCCGTGGCTCCCTGAGCCTCCTGCCACAGCCCTGCGCTGACCCCTCGCTCGCCCATGGCTGATGGCAGGTGCCCCTGAGTAGGGGGTGACAGCTGAGCCCCCACCAGGGACAAGGCCCTGGTCCCTGGGGATGCGTGGTCTGGCAGCTGAGGTGCTGGGGTGAGGGGCTCAAGGACTGTGGTAGGGAGAGGTGGGGGGTGAGGGGCCATGAGACACCCCCACCATGAACCTGGAAGGCCTTGAGATGATTGCAGTGCTGGTGGTCTTGGTCCTCTTCGTCAAGGTGCTGGAGCAATTTGGCCTCTTCGAGCCTGTGTCCTTGGAAGGTAACGGGTGTGGGTGGTGCTGTCACCTCCGGGGACATGAGGGGCAGGTGGTGGGTGTCCAGAGCTGCCCTCAAGGATGCTCCAAGGCTGCTGCATCCATGAGAGAGTCCTGGTGTCCGTTGGCTGCTTATAGGGGTGTAGGATGCAAGGAGCAGAGTATCCTGCCTGTCCCAGCGGCTAGGGATGTAGGGAGGGGACCGGGCTGGCAAGGTGTCTGCTGTATGGTGGTGACTTTGATGTGTGCTGGGATGCTGGAGCTGGGACTGTGTCTGACTATATATGTGAGCACCAGAGTGTTTTCCAGCACCTCCACAGGAGCACGGTGTTACCAGAGTCCATGGTCACCTCACCCTGCACGTGAGGGGTTGGACTCAGCACCAGTCTGCAGAGCAGCCTGGCTCAGGCAGGACGGGTGCATGCTGGGCCCCCTGCTCCTGGCTCTCTCCAGGGCTCCCTGTGGCCCCTGGGCAGGGTGGGGGACACAGAGGGAGCTGTCCAGATACGGATGGGCTGTGCGAGGTGCTGAGTGCTGTGCACGGGACACACTTGGCAGGGTCTGGATCCGTTTTGTTCATGGTGGGAGCGAGGTCGGGACTGTTTGGCTGGTTGTTTCCTGAACTCCCGGGATGATGGTTGTGTGAAGGGTTCCCCCAGCTCAGCCCTGCCCAGTCCCTGCCCGTGCCTGCACACACCTCTCTGAAGGATGCAGCAGCCTGCCTGGCCCCTGGCATTGGGGCGTGCACAGAGTGAGGAGGAGACAGACAGTTTCCCTGGTCCACTGGTGCCCTGAGATACTCTGCTGAGCTTCTCCAGCACTGGCTCCCACATGGAGTGGGTGTAGTGGTGAATGCTCACCTCCACAAGCAGTGGAGCAGGCAGCACCCCGAGGCTGCACCTACAGCTTGGCTGTGCCTGGGGATAGAGAGGGAGGGAGGGGAGAGATGGGGGGGGATCTCTCCCTCTGATCCTGTGAACCTGATCGCAGGACAGGAAAGATGGGTGGAAGTTTTCATCACTATTTAACTGCTTGCTAAGTCCCTGTGTTCCAGCAGCATCAGTCCTAGGTGGATCATACCAGGAGTGAAACTGAGGCAGGAGCTGACCTGTCAGACATCCTGCCTTGTGAGTGCCAAGGGAGGGCATGCTGACTGTGCCCAGGGTGGGTTCCCCCTCCCCAGTTCTGATGGTGATTTGGGGGTGCCTCTCTCAGACCCTGCTTTCCCCCTTCCCAGTGCTTTTGCTTCCCCGTGTAGCTGCTTGAAGCTTTGGACCAAAATCAGCTGCACTGATTGCAGCTGTTCTGCAGCTCCCAGGTGCGGTGGAAAGAATGGAGACAGAGAGCCTCCAGCACCTGCAGCAACCCTGCAGAGGGGCTCAGGACAAGGCAGGGGCCACTCCTTGCCTTGTGTGGCTGCTCTGTTTCCTGGGGCACACTCCTTGTCCATCTGCAATTGACTTTTCTCTAGCATGGGCCAGAGCAGGATGCTGGAGATGGGGTGTCCTGTGTCCAGCCTTGTCTCGGTCATTTGTCACCCCTCCAGAAGGAACAGGGGCATTCCTGTCCCACTCCACCCACATTCCCATGCTGAGAAGCTGCAGTTCCCTCTGGCTTGGCTGGAGATGCGCCCCAGCTGTGAGAGTGGGAATGGGATCCAGGTGCCCTGGATTGCCAGCAATTGCTCCCATTGCCTGAAGGTGCCCACAGGAGAGGAAAACGTGTTGCCTAAGGGGTAGAAATTGGCTGAGGTTAAGCTGAGCCCTGGGCACTGTACAAGGAGTCCTGTGTGCGAGCGGCAGTGGTTTGGGATGGAGATGAGGTGCTGTTGCATTGGTTGCTTCCCCTTTTTGACTTGAGAGGCTGCAGGTAGGATTTTGCTCTCCAGGGAAGGTCCCAGGCAGTGTCTGGGGCTGGTAAATACTGTGTCCCCTCCAGGGGTTGTTTACGAGCCATGGCTCTGTCAACAGTGACAGCCCAGAGACCGCAAAGAGCCTGAAACCAAACACTAATGGCTTGGGTCTGCTAATGGACACAGGGCTCTGCCACCTGCTCCGGAGCCATCGATGCTGCTGGCGGTGCTTCCCCTGCTCCGGCTGCTGGCCCGTGCTCTCCCTGCCCCATCCCTGCTGGTCCCCTGCCTGCAGCTGTTTCTCTGCTCAGGTTGTGCTGCGCCACCACTGTGATGGGCTGGGAATGGAGCAGCTCCAGAGGGGACCAAGCCATCCCATCTAAGTCTGGGGGAAGCGTTCAATGGGAGCATCTTGCAATGAGATCCTGGGGGAATTCCAGGCTTGCTGGCTTCCCAAATGCAGCTGGATGAGACCCCAAGGACCCCATCCTTCATTTGGAGCTAGCACTTTCCTGAAAAGGGGCTTAGACAGAAGTGCTGACTGTTTGCAACCCCTTGTCCTGTCTGCTTGGCACTGTACCCCCTGGGACCTTGCCACTGCCTTGGTGGCACAGGCACAGCCACTGTCTGGCAGCAGCAATGGAGCATCCCTGTGACTGCACTGTGCTCCAGGATCTTCAAGGTGATCAATGCTGGAACTGACGTTGTTTACCAGCTGGATAATCAATGATGGGTTGTGTCATCCCACCTCTGCCCTGTGCCATCATGGCTGTCCCCAGCCCTGAAGATCTCCTGGCAGACCCACGCAGGAGGGTCTCAGACCTCTGCTGAGATCTCGCTTTGGCCAAGCGCTCAGGATGGGGCAGGTGGAGAGAAACGCTATCAATTTTGCCTCTTGAAGTGCAGCATCAATAATTCAGCACAGAGCAATCGGTCCCGGCTGGGAGGAGGGAAAAGGCGGGAGAGCCACCCGCGTCGCCCAGCCACAGATTAATATTAAATGAAGTGGCACATTGCTGTCGGCAGGATAATTGGTGCCTGCCCAGGGCTGTTCCTGCCCTGGCTGTTCAGGGTACGTGCTGGGGGGCAGGCAGGATTGGGGGTGTCTTGGAGAGACCCCAACATAGAGTGTGCTGGCCTCTGCCTTCCCTGGGGGCTGCTGCTGCTGTAGAGCTCAGGATATGGAGAGAGAAGCAGGGCTGGGAGGGTGCCAAACCCTTCCGGAACCTGGGAAGAAACAGGAGGGAGCAGCAGCATGCCTGGGTGCCATCGGCACCCCGAGAGGTGCCAGGCAGGAGGGTGGTGGCAGTGAGCAGAATGGACCCCTCCTCATGGCTGGCTCAGGATGAGGGTCCCTCTGGAGAGGGGAGAAAACGAGCATCCCCAAGGTGCTGGCGAGAGCAAAGTCCTGTGCCAAGCCTTGATTCCTCCTGCTTTCCAGGAACCTCTTTGGCAGGAGTGCTGTGTCTTGGCTGCAGGGGGGACTGGCCCTCTGGGGTGTGGTGCTTTGGTCCCTGGGCTCAGGGTGTCATCCAGCCTGCTGGCTTTGACAGACCCCAGAGGCCAAGGTGAGCTTGCTGCAGGGTGGTAGATCTTGGAGCATCGAAGTCTAGCCTAGGATAGCTGCAGGCACTCCAGGTTGAAGTTTGGGGTTCCCTGGGCTGGGCTGCACCAGACATTCCCCCATCTGCACTGGATTTAACCCTTGCCTTTCCATGGGCTAGCAGGTTTGTCAGCTGCCTCTAGGGCTGGGCAGGGTTGGCTCTCCTAGCAGCCCTGAGCTCCCCAAGGTCCACAGTACCTGTAGTACACCCTGTGCCTCTGCTGCTGCATGGTGACATGTCCTGCTCAGCCAGACCTAATTAGCTTGTTGAATCTCTTCTCCCTCCGGCCTTGTGTTAATCACTTTTCACATTGCTTCCTCCCCAATTCCCTCTGGCCTGATTTGCTCTTACTGTTGCCAATGTGCCTGGAGAGGGGAGCAAGGAGATCTGGCTGGACATGGGAAAGGGCCCCCACTCTGTCCCAGGATGGGCTCTGAGCCAGCAGACGGAGGGGCAGGAGATCACTCGGCCACAGGGAGGTGAGAAAACCACAGGCTGGAGAAAAAGCAAGAAATGTAGAGAGCAAAGGAGCCTATTAGGACTGCCCTTCTTTACAGTGCTGCTCTCTTGGTGGAGGGTGAAACCTTCAAGTTCAGTGGGAGAGGCTGTGACTCTCTAGCGCAAGGTTGTGTTAGGCTGCAGGGTGCTGTGGGAGCTCATTGGGATGTCCTTCACCTCTTCCCTGTGAGGAGCAGGGTTAGACCGCAGGACTGGGCACAGGAGGAAATAGAGGTGCCCTGGACTGGGCTCTAGGGAGTATGGAGTTCATGGTCCCTGGAGTGCTGTTATCAGGATGTCAGATGTGCCATCCATGCTTGGCTACAGCATCCCCTCCACTCCAGGGATACAGGAGAATGTCTCATTCCCCCATGGGTGCCCGGGGCTTGTTGTACTGCTGGGACAGGAGATGGCCACATCAGAAGCAGCTGTTAGGTGAGAGATGCATGGACAGCTGAAAGCCACTTCCTAATAACCACTGCTGCCAGGCTGGAGTCTCTCCTGCTGCCCTCAAAGCCTGATGCTGGGTGGACTGTGGGGAGCACCACCCTGGCTGTCCCTGATGTGCTGCCCTCCCTCCAGGCAGCACCCTGTGGGGCACGTTTGCACCCTGTGGAGCACATTTCTCTCCAGCAGCAGGCAAGGTACCCAGGGCTGGCAGCCCCAGCTGTGGCTGTGACTGACTTGCTGGTGCAGAGATGCAGAAGAAGAGGGAGGAGATGAGGGTTGCAGAATACTGTGGAGGTGATCAGTGGACAAGCCTGAGCTCCAAGGCAGGGAGCTTGTGCTATGCAAGGTGGGGACACTGTTGGGGGGAAGGTTTGGTGGTTTGTGATGGGGCTGAGGGGATTTTCTAGGCGGAGCTGCTCCCCGGGCTGGTGACAGCAGTATCCCAGTAGCGTGTGATGAGCTCAAGGGTCCCAGCAGACTGCTCAGCTCCAGGGCCACCACGAGCTGCTGTTGGGGAGGAAGTCAGCGTGGCTGAGCCTCCTCCACCTCCATGCACCCACTGGTGCCCAGTGTGCACCCCTTTGCAGGTTCCTGTGCCAGGCTGTGTGGTGCAGGTGTGCCCAGCAGGAGAGCTGACCCCTAAGTCCCTTGGGCAGTCTCGTGGGCTCTCCTTCTCTGCAGCCTGGGTGCCCCGGGGGACCCCAGAGGGTGCCAGGGCTGGAAGAGGGAGGGCCAAGGCAGGTCTCTCCTCCCCTGCCCTCCCCTCTCCTGCGTTGCTGGGTCTGTTGCTGCCAGAGCAGCTGCCGGCTGGGGCTGTGTGTCTGGGGGATGGCGGCTGCTGAGGCGCCCTGGGACCTGCAGGGGCTGCAAACGGTGGGCATCATCCTGCTGCTCTGCTCCAGCCTCAAGATACTCCATGCTCTGGGCATCATCGACCTGACCAGGGGAGGTGGGATGGGGACGGGGATGGGGTTGCAAGGAGAAGGGGATGTGGTGGTGGAGGTGCTCCTCCTATCCCAAGGGCTGCAGGGTGCTTAGGGGGGTTTCTGAAGGGTTAGTGTGGTTTAGGGGTTTTTTGAGGGGGGGAGGGGCAGGGGGGGCATTGGAGTGTCTGGCAGCATCAGGGTATAGGGAACTGGGGAAGTGAGGGTGTCTGTGGGTGATTCAGAGTGTTAAGCTATCAGGTGGGAATATTTGTGGACATTGGAATGTGTGGTGTTTGGTGCAGGATGGTAGAAATTTAAGGTGTCTGGGAGCTTTAGGGTGGGGGATATCTGGGTCTTGAGGCACTGGGATGCAGTGGGGTGCTGGGGGATGGAGATTGTCTGGGCTATTGGAGTCTCAGGGCAATGGGATGCAGAGGGCTGGGCTTTGTCAGATGATGGGGGAAAGCACTGCAGGTAACGGGCTGAAGAGATAATTGTGAACTGGGAGAAAAGAGCCATGAATGTGGGGTGCAGCACCATGCAGGGCAGGGCTGCTACAGGAATTGGTGGCTATGGGGAAAACATGGGAAAAGAGGAGAGAGCCCCTTTGCCTTCCTGTGAGGCTGTGCCAGGACTGGGGAAGGAAGAGGGTGCTCTGGGTGTTGAGCTTCCTGGATTGGCAAGTGGGTACTGAGGATTGAAAGTCGCCAAAGGAGAGGACCCAAAATATGTCAGAGCAATGGATGCACGACATGTTGGCTGTGCCTGGTGAGGGTGGGTGTGCAGGGAGCTGATGCATTGTGCTGATGCCTTGTTTCCTTTGGCTCAATGGTGCCACAGACAGTCGCAGCTCAGACAAGGGCTGCCAATAGACTTTGCTTGAATGTGTTTTGGGGTTGGTTTGCTTCCATCCCCTCTGCCTCCTTGCTGGCACTGGGGATGCTGTGAAATGAAGGGACTGCAGATCACATCCCCTTGGGTAGCCAGATTTTGGAATGGGAGGCATGTGGCCAGGAGCGATCAGAGGAGCAACTAGTAGTAGAGCAGAGGGAGGGGAGAAGAGGAAGGTGCTGTGCCCAGGAGGTGCTTTCAACCTCCTTTTGATGGAGGATGTCCCTGAGCTGGCTGGGGTGTGGCTGAAGCACATCCACTTTTTGTCCCTGTGCCCCACTGTGGAGGGTATGGATGGCATCTGGGTAATGGATATGCAGAGCCCTAGCTCTCTTGTGGGCTGCTGGTGCTCTGCTCCCCTCCTGAGATGTGCTTGCAGCCAAGAGGAGCTGCTGCTCTGCTGGGGCATTTTTTTGGGTAGCTCCTCTGGCACCTTGGATGTGCTGGTTCCTGCTGCCAGAGGAGGTGCTGAGGGGGGCAGGATGTGTCCCTGTGTGTGGGTTTTCAGCAGGGTGATGCATATGGTTGTCCCAGTCCTGCAGCTTTGTCTGCTCCATTTGGGGAGCTCCTGAGCTCCACTGTCTCTTGGGATGTGTATCTTATCCCATTCAATGCTCACAACATTTTGTACATGGTGTGGTCTGAAGAAATTATTATTCTGCAATATCTCCTTTGGGCGCAGTCAGGCTCTCTGGGAGCACTGTCACAGGCTGGGGGTGGGAATGGGGACAGCAGTGCTGTGAGTCCCACTTGACTCTGTGGCCCGTTCTGGCCCATGGCCAGTACCCCACTGGGGACTGCTCAGCACAAGGGTTGTGCAGCTGTTTTTCCCTCTAGCACCAGGGAATATCCTGGTCCCGAGCCTGTCCCACAAACTGCAGCTTGCTTGGCAGCTTTGCTTCTCCCAGCTCTGTCCCACCCCCAGGACAGGGACTCTTTGGCCCTGGGAGATGCCAGCTGTGATATCATTCCTCTGATGGATGACTGTCTGGCACCTTTGCTCCGCTTGGCTCTGCATTGCTGACTGATGAGGGTCATTTGCAGAGCTGCTGTTGGTGGGACACATCCTGACCTCCCCAGGGCGGCTGAGGAGACTCACTCTTCCTACTGCTGAGTGTCATTGCAGACCCCAGAGAGCTGTGGTTGATGGCACTGCCTGAGCCTGGGCGCTTCCCTGAGTGGCTGAGCCCTGCACAGGGATGATTGTCAGCCACAGGTTTTAGGGGTAGCTGGGTTCAGATCAGCCTTGGCATACCAGCTCCTCCTGACTTGCCAGCTGACCCAGTGTTGCCCCATGGGGCCAAACAGGGGCTGTGATGCTGCATTACTGGTGGGCTGCTGGTGCTCTGCTCCCCTCCTGAGATGTGCTGTGTCCTGGAGCTGGGGACACCGGGGAGGTCTTGTTGTGGGATGCACATTTTCCACCCATCATGATCATGCATTTATTGACAGGTTACTGAGGGTGATGGGGGAGTTTTGGCACTGCCTGTTGGTTTGTTATTGAGGGTGTATTCTAGCAGGAGGACACCATGGAAGGGGTGGGTTGATCTCCCCATCCAGCTGTCACTGGAAGGGCACTGGTGGCTGTGGCTCTGTGGGAGGACAGGGACATTGTTATGCACCTGACTGACTCTGTCTCCTGCTTTTCCTCTGGAGAGACCATGGAGCAGCCCAGCTTGGGTCCTGCGTGGGAAGGGGGTGTCAGCCCAGCAGCAGGTAACCTTCAGTATGGTGGCATTGGCTGGATCCAGCCTCCAAGGGACACATCAGCTGCTGATGTGCTGGCTCGATACAAAGTGGTCTGTGGCCATCCTGATGGCAATCATTGCTGGGGGCAAGGAACTACTCACTGTAGGTCCCTTTGGAGCCAGCCTTCGGGACTCATTTCAACTGTGTGTAGAGGTGGAGATGGGAAATCCCTTCCCCTTCTGGTGCTACTCAAGGATGGAGTCTCAGTTTGTGTGTTTTGAAGTCACCGAGCTGCAGAGCGATGCACGGGAAGCGACAAGCCACTTAACCCGGCAGGCCTCCGCGGCAGATAAAGCACTGCCAGCCCTTTCTGCTCTGCGCCGCCGCTGGATGGCCCTTGCAGGAGGGTGGAGAGCAGAGCGGCATCTGGGAAAGGAGCTGCCGCTGGCAGGGACAGGGCTTCGTGCTGCAATGTCCCTTGTGTCCAGAGTGGCAGCAAAAGGCTGGGTTCTGCTCCTCATCTTTGGGCAGAGCTGTTTCCCAGCAAGGAGGAGCTCCCAGACTTGCTTGTGGTTTGGATGCTGGGGACAGAAAGAGGGTAGCGTGTCCTACTCAGGAGAGCCCTTGTGTTCACTAAAGCCAGGACAGCAAAATCCCAGTCCTGGTCACCCCTCTCCTGTTGTTAAGCTGCATGTGCTGAATGTGCTCTCCCACCTTGCACTGGGGACCCTGGAATCGGGCCCCCTTTGGTTTCCTCCTTGAGAAAACGCCCATGTTCTTTATTTTTTTCTTTTTCCTTCTTTATAACAAACTAAAGTGTAACTTGCACCCGACCTGACCTACTGCACGTGCCTATACCTGCTGCCCCTGTGAGTCCAACCACAGTTTACTCTCTGTTGCATCTCTCTCGCTGTGTGGTTTCCCTCCTGCCCTGCTCCCTCCTAGGTGCATCACCCTGGCATTGGGTGTTGCTCTGCCCACCCTGTCCCTTCTCTCTCAGCAAAGGGGGTACTTCTGCCTGTCAGGTCCATTCCCACAGCTCAGCTCTGCTGGAGGGACCTGGCTCCAGAGCATCCTTGGAAGGCTGAAAGGTGCAATTTCCCTTTCCCTCTGCAAATTAAGGCCCTGGAAGGGTAGCTGGGACAAAATCATGGTTTATGTACAACTGATGCCCACTTCTAGGAAAGAAAAGTCCTCTTTCCTCACCTGCCTGCAAACCCTGCAGCAGACAGAAGCCAGGTTGTGCTGTTCTGCCAGTGCCAAGATCCTGGTCCTCACTCTTGCTCCTGTCACCCCCGATAAATGCCAGGGGATGTGTTTGTTCATCCCTATAGGTTTGCATCTCATTGTCACCCTGCTGGGGATGCCACATTCCTGGGGAGAATTTGCCCTCTTTGAGTGGCTTTTTGTGATGTCCTGCTGGATCCATGACCTCCTGGAGCTATTCTCCATCCCCTAGAATGATGGAGCTGCCTTGGTGTGAGCTCAGAGGGTGCCAGGTCCTGCACTGTGAGCACATCCTGTGAGGGGCCAACCAGCCTAGAAGTGGCTGCTGGATGCAAACCCATGTCTCTGTCTTGGAGCTGGGTACCATGCAACACCATTTTCCTGGCATCTTGCACTCAGCTTAGCCCCAAAAGGCTGAGAAAGGGCTTCTCTGGCAGCTATTTGCTAGACCCCTAGAGAAACAACCCCAAAACCAGGTCTCAGGATGCACAGGCATTATGACCTGCTGCTTGCAGATGTACAGGATGCTTGAAGCAAACACAGTGACAAACAAACCAGAACCCCAAAGGGACTTTGCACCTTTTGTCCCATTTGTCCCCATGCTGGTGTCTGCCTCCCCTCGGAGGCTGGAGCCCAGCATGGCCTTCATCCCCTCCTCTCCTCCTCCTTTCCCCACCTGCAGTGTTAGTCCTGCGCTGAGTTTGCTGGCTTGAGGCACTGTGGGAAGGGAGGGAGGGGGTCTGCAGCCATGGGGCAACACCAGCTGGGAGAGATGGGGCTGAGTGAAACCACTGGGGTCCAAATGGGGGAACAGAGGGTGGCAGTGGGGTCAGTACAGTGAGGGGACCTACTATTAATGCAGGGTGACTTGGATGCAGTGGCCATGGGCCAGGCTGGTGTGGGGAGTCCCTCACCCAGCCCTGTAGCCTGGCCAAGGCAAAGCCCCATTCCCCTTCTGGCTGTCTCAAAGCAGGTCCCTGGTCTCGGGTCCCAGTGTTGCACTGGGGTGGGGGTGCATGCTGCAGTCTGGGCTGCATGGGGGGTCCGGTGCATGCTTTGCCTTCAGCCCTTGGGTGCCAGCAGGATCAAACCCAGCCAGAGCTTAGGGAGGATGCAATGCCCTGGCTCCACCACAGGCTATTTCTTCGGCTTGATTCTACCTTGCCTCCTTACAGAGTCCCTTGAGAGGGTCCCCAGGGAACAGGCAATTGTCCTCAAGGCTAAAGGACAGAGTCTGGCTCTGATGTTTCCTGACTCTCTGGGCTCCTGGGAGTCTCCAGTGCACCCTGGTATGATGGGGGTGTAAAGAGACGCTGGGTGTGGGTAGCATAGCAGGGTTGTCCTCATCCTTCCCAAGGATGGATACTCCACTGCTGGGTTTGTCCTGGGATTGAGCAGGAAGGTCGACCAGAGCCTGGGCTGGGTTTTGCCTTCCTGCTCCTCCAGCCTCACGCTGCATGTGCTGCCTCTGCTCAGATCACCCCGCGCCGGGTGCCCAACCCTGCTGCCCGTCGGGACCGGGGGCTGATGCTGTGTTAATTCTTCTGCTTGGTGACTCCTTCTTTCTTCCAGGCAACCCGCCAGTCCAAACTAAAAAAGCGCTGAAGCAGCGATTCCTCAAACTGCTGCCCTGCTGCCGGCCCAAATCCATCCCCTCGCTCAGTGAAAGCAAGTGCTTCTTCTTGCCTTTGTGTGTGTTTGTCCCGGCGGTGCTGCTGCCTGCTCTCCGCCCTGGCCCTGCCTGCGGGAAGGGGACGCCTCCACCTCTCCCCTGCCCTGGCTGTCAGGATCAGCCCTGCCCTGGAGGGGTCCGATCCCATGGGCTCTGCACCCACCTCTGTCGTTACCTGCTCACAGGCTGGTTTTCTCCCTCTTCATCTCCCTGGAGCAGCTCCCATGGGATGCACAGCGGCAAGGACCGCTTGGGAGCTGGCTCAGGCAGCAGGGCCCTCCTGGCACTGGTCTAAGGGGTGGGGAGTTGTTTCTCTAAGCTGAAGGTCGGTTTGGAGGTGGAGGTGTGATAGGGTGACGAGAGAGGCTGAGCAGGGAGTGAGTGTGGAGTCCCTTAACCCCCTGTACTGGGTGTGCTTGGTTCCTTGGTGAGTCCAAGCCCCCGGTCAGAATCTCTCCCAGCTCCACGGTGCAAGCCAATCCCCCCTGGGAACAGGTGAGTATGAGGGGCAGGGTCTGAGCCGTCCCACGAAGAGGGAGTACCTGCTGTGTGCCCCTCTTGGCTGAGTGGGGTCTAGGGTGCTGGTGCTGCAGGCAGGGGTTGTGCAGCTTGGCAGGTGGTGGAGAGAAGCCGTCAAGGAAGGTGGGAGCACAGTGGGTAGAAAAGAATCTGGAAAGGCTGGGAGGGGGGTGGTATTTGGGGCTGGGGGTTCTGAGAGGCAACTCTCCTACTGGATGTGAGCCCTGGTGCTGCAGGACATCACGGGTCTGAACTCCACAGGGCAGATGCCTGTGCTGGTGGGAGGAGAAGGGCAGGCATGGAGGGTTTCAGCACTGGGGGGTTTTCACACTTCTTTTGTGCCCAGCCTGGGCTGTACTGGAGGGGGGTTGTTGCCCAGTGTCAGTCTCTGGTCTGTAGCCAGGGTGTCTATGAGTGTCCTCTTCTGGCATAGACCCAGCTCTGGCTGAGCAGAGCACCCCAAAAATGTGCCAACCTGGGCAGGTGTGAGAGGATATAGTGTGCTGTGCAAGGTGCCTCTCTGCCCCCTGGCATGACAAGATAGGGCAGGACAGTGCTGGCCTCAGCCACCCTCTCTTCCCCTGGGTTCCTTGCAGACAGTGTTGAGGATGAGTTTGAGCTCTCCACCGTCTGCCACCGCCCCGAGGGGCTGGAGCAGCTCCAGGAGCAGACCAAGTTCACCCGCAAAGAGCTGCAGGTCCTGTACCGAGGCTTCAAGAATGTGAGTACTCCTTGACCAGCTTTGATAGCCCCCACCTCTGCTGCCATGTCTGCCTCGGGGTACTGCTTTGTTTGTGAAAGTTTTTGGGGTTGAAGTTTATATAAGGCTACAGCCTGATCTTACCTCCAGGGAGCTCAGGGGGAAGACCTGATCCTGTGCTCTGTTTCCTTGGGTGCAGAGAGCCCCCTTCTTGGGTGCCTGGGATTCAGAGCCCCTCCAGTGAGGGGTGCAGCCCAAAAAGTCAGAGAGATGCTCTAAGCAGCTTTTCTAGCCACCCCACCAGCTGCACAGGGCTGGAAGGCAAGGCAAGGCAGCCACAGGTTTTTAGGGGGTGCTCAGCCCTTTCTGCAACGTGGAAGTGACACTGTGACCTTACCCTGGCAGGAGTGCCCAAGTGGCATTGTCAATGAAGAAAACTTCAAGCAGATCTATTCACAGTTCTTCCCTCAAGGAGGTGAGTGCCCATCCCCGTCCTTGTCCCCATATACATGGGTGCCTTTGCAGGGCAGAGGGTCACACAGCACCCCTCATGCTGTCTGCCTCCCTGCAGACTCCAGCACCTATGCCACCTTCCTCTTCAATGCCTTCGACACTGACCACGATGGCTCCGTCAGCTTTGAGGTGAGCTGTGGCCAAGGAGGGGGTGATGGGGTGCAGTGGGGCAAGGAGAGCACAGCCCTCCAGGGACCATGGACTGGGACCAGCAGTGTTGTTGTTGCAGATGGATGAAGAGTTGGCAGGCCTAGTGGAGTTTATTAAATTCCCAGAGGCAACAGAAAACTAATGAAAAGCAAAAAAAAGGGGCTTTCTGTATCTTCTGGGTAGGGATGTGTAGGGACCCAGACTGGCAGACACAGCCATGGCTGAGTCTTGTTCAGGCTTTGGCTGAACACATTGTCCTCTTGGCTGCTGTGACTCAAGGAAGTAGTGTGGGAAATGTACAGAGTTAAACAATTTTTTCTCCCCTAACTCTTTTTGATACCCAACATTTCGCCTTGTCAGCCCAGCCGCAGAGCATATCAGCTTTGGGGCTGAGTTCCTCTCTGCAGGAGAATCAAGCAGGGCTGTACCCTGTGTCTCTGAGGCCTTTTGTGGCTGTAACTCCTGTCTGCCTGCCTTGTCCGTCCTTGCAGGACTTTGTGTCTGGGCTGTCCACCATCCTGCGGGGCACCATTGATGATCGCCTGAACTGGGCCTTCAACCTCTATGACCTGAACAAAGATGGCTGCATCACCAAAGAGGTGGGATGGGGGATCCAGACTGGTCCCTGGGGCTAGTGCAAATCTGCACCTGACAGGGACAAGGGCAGAACTCGACTGAGCTCTGGAGGAGAGCCTAGGGGATCAATATTTAACTGAGCTCAGCTTTGCAAATGTCCCTCCTGGCCCCCTGGCACTGGTGTGACTCTGGGATGGAGGGTGGATGAGTGGTGTGCAGCTTTGGGGCTCCATCACACATGCACGTGCACACATGGCCCCACACTGTACACAGAGCCAGAAACACATTTGAGCACCCCACAGGTCCTTCAGGAGCATCAAGAAAAAAGTGTGGGCTGGGGACCAGGCGGAAGCAGAGCCCCGTGTTGACAATGCAACCCTGCTCCCCTTTCCATCAGGAAATGCTGGACATCATGAAGTCCATCTACGACATGATGGGCAAATACACCTACCCAGCCATGCGGGAGGAAGCACCCCGGGAGCATGTGGAGAACTTCTTCCAGGTGAGCTGAGTACATCCTCAGGAAGCATGAGCACATGGGGAAGCAGAGCTCCAGCACAGAGCTGCAGTGGGTACAGTAGAAAACACCCCACCCTGGGGATGAAGCAGGGCTGTGCTGGTTCTGTTGGTGCTTGGGCATGCCTGGGGCCAGAGGTGCATTGTGTCCAGCCCCTGTGGGACTTAGGAAGGGGGTACCAGGTTCTCCCTAGGGCTGGGGCTGTCCCTGCTATGCTCCCTGTGCTGTGCTTGTCTGCAGAAAATGGACCGGAATAAGGATGGCGTGGTGACAATCGAGGAGTTCCTGGAGTCCTGCCAGAAGGTAAAGTCACCAGCAACTCTTCTCTGAGCTAGGTCACCACCCTCTTCCTTGGGGACCTTTGTCCCTCTTGCTTCCTTCCTGTAGAGAGGGAGTGAAGCCAGGGCTCCCAGGAACAAGGCTGGAGCTCTGCTTTGGGAACTGTACCCATGCCAGCATCCTTGTACAGATGAGGAGAGCCATGGATCCCAGTAGGGCTTGGAAACTGCCTGTAATCCCTGGGGCTCTTGTCCCATGTGCCAGAGTTGACATGAGGGTAAAGCCAGGTTTGGGGGAGCTGCCCAGATTGCTGTTCTGTGCCCAACTTGCCTGCTTCCCACCTGCTCCTGACAGGATGAGAACATCATGCGATCCATGCAGCTCTTCGACAGCGTGATTTAGCTCCCAGACCTGCCTCCAGATGAGCTCTCCTGACACTGGGCCCAGAACCTTCTCTCTCTTGACTTTTCCTTTGAGACTCCCCTCCTCCGGCTGCACAGACACCTACATGGAAAGGGGCCTTCCTTCCCTGAGATGCAGCTGGAGCCGAGATCTTCCCTTTCCCCTGGCCCAGCTCTGCTTTCCTTGGGGAATGCCAAGCAGGTGCTCCCAGATGTTGGAGCATGGGCATGGCTGGCACAGGATGAGAATTTCACCTGGATGGACCTCCCTGCACCCAGTCCCGGTGGAAAAGACACATCCTTGGGCTGCAGTAGAGGTTTCCCCATGCACACACCTTGTGCAGCCACAGCTCACTTACCCTGATCCTCCCCAGCCCCAGGAGCCCCCAGTCCCAGCTCCAGCCCAAATCCTCCAGCAACACTGTCTAGAAACCAATAAAGTCTTGCAATGGGCACAGCCAGTGCCTTGGCTTCCTCCCCTGCCCTGGCTGTGCCCTGCTGTGGGAAGATGTCCGGTGTGTCCACTGTGAGCCACTGGCCACCCTCCCTGTCCTGGGCCAGTGGTGGGCAGAGGGGCTATGCCTGGAGAAGGCAGCCACATAAGCCCTGGGGGTTCATTGCTGCATGAGCTATGGGGAGCATCCCCTGATCCCAGGGATCCTGGTTAGACCTACGAGGCTCTTCTTGACAGGGGCGGAGGGGAGGCTAAAGGGACTCCGAGGTGACTTGTGGCACTTGTCCCCCAGGATGGATGATGAAGGGCTGAGAGAGCTGCAACTTTAGCCCCTGTCCCTTAGGTTTGGGGTGCTGGCACAGGGGGACCCCAGAGATCCACTCTGAGGCTCCAGTGGAGAGACACCCTTTCCACCCTTCCCGAGGATGTGACAACCAGGGTATACGTGGAAGAGGGAGATGGGCTGCTCTCCGGTGGCCATTCTGGTCCCATAGGGCTCAGAGCCGTGCTTCTGGCGTCATTTGCTGCTGACTTTGCCCTGCTCCTGTGCCCTGACCCATCCCAGCCCACCTGCTGTCCCTGGGGCTAGGGGAATGAGCAATGGGGCAGAGAAGTGTCCCCACAGGATAGCCCTGTGCTGGTGACATGGCTGAGCTGGCAGCTCCTGGAGGAGAAAGTCTAAGCTTTGGTTAGACAGGAGACACTGCCACGCTGCTGGCAGGCCAGAGGGTCACCTTGGGGCAGGGGACTCTTCTCCTTTTTCCAGCATGGCCATGTGAGAGCCTGCTTGGGGACCTTGGGGATGGGGACCCTCGGTGTTTTTGTCACCACCAGCTCCTTGGAGATGGGTGTGTGCAGACAAGCCTGTCCTGCCCACTTACCACTCCAAGTCATAGCTGGGAGAGTGATGACAATGGGCTAGTGATCCCATGCTAACTCCAGAAGCCCCTCACAGGCAGTGGGAATGTACCCAGCCCTGGCAGCCCCGACTGTGGCTCCACTCTCTGTATCCTTGGCCAGGGGTGGTTTGGGCTGGCCTGAGCTGCAATGTCTGGGATCAGCACCCATGCTGGGCCAGACCCAGGCTGAGACCCTGGGGCTGGAGACATTAGAATTTAACCCCTGGGGCTCTGAGCCAAAGCTGTGGGGCTGCTTCCCAGGGGCACCATCCTTGTCCCAGCCCTTGCAGATATCACATATTTTTAGGCTCATTTGACACATTTATCTCGCAGACATGATGTGTTTTTTAGGTTCATTCAACACACTGTTCATCTCATAGACCTGTTCCCAGGTTTGGTGTGGGGCTGATCTCCCACTTGCATTTTCCTAAGGGTGGGAGGGCCTTACCCCTCCATCTCTTGGCCCTTTTCTCCCTCCTCCCAGCTCTCTGGGGTACCCATTGTTTGCTGCCATGTGGAGCACCTGCCGCCTCCCCCCTCACGCTGTAGGTCGCATGGTGTGACCCCCTGCCCTGGGGCATGGTGACCCACAACCCGCTTGGCATCTCCAGTCTGTATATTTTGTATTATAACAATTATATGAGTTAAAAAAAAAAACAAAACAAAAAACCAACAAAAAACCAATAAAATCTAACCACAATCGCTATGCACACTACTGTTCTGTCTTTGCATCTGTCAGCTGCCTGGGATGGGAGGGCAGGAAAAACGAGGGGTCTCTGCAGAGGCTTGGTATCTTATTGGGGTGCTATGGTTGCAGGGTGCCCTGCATGGGTGCTCTGGGAGGTTGCATGGGGGACAGGGTGCACACTGAGCTTTGTCATGCTGTTGGGGGTCCTGTAAATACAGATTTTCTCCTGCTAAGAGGCTGGAGGTGTTGAGGTTGAAAAGCTTTTACATCAAGTGTGTCACATTTCAGGAGTCAGGCTGCCAGGTGTGTTTTCAGCTTGCCACAGATGCTGCTGGGTGAACCCAAGCTTGGGACCAGGTGACCCTTGTTAGGATGTGGCATTTAAGGCTGAGCTAACAGGAACATAGTCGCCTGCCACCTTGAGGAGGACTGGGAAGGGGTTTTTCTTATGGCAATTACTGGTTGTTGTAAAAGTCCTGCATTGAAAACTGGGAAGAATTAAGTAAACAGTCATGTAAGTAAGAAAGTAGCAGAACAAGAGAGCAATGGACCTGATGTGGGACAGCAGAATGGTCCAGCATTCTACAGACTGTGGTCCAGGAACTGAAAGCTCAATGCAAAGAGCTGCCTGGAGACCAAACAGAGCCTTAAAAGGATGGGCTCTGGCTGTGAGGGGGATTACCATTGTGGGACTGGGTAAGCAGCAAGTCTGAGCTTTCCAAAGCCTCTGACTCTCCAGGGACCTTTTTGGGCTGCTGGCCATCACCCAGGGCTGTGTATGGCAGTATGAATGGGCCTGAGCACGTTTTCCCCTCTAACCCACTTTCCCCGGTATATCCTATCCCCTGAGCTCTGTTTGGCTGGTTGCTATTTCAGGCAATGACATCCAAGGGCTTGATGTGCCCTCTTGTGGCACAGGGATGCTGTGAGCCACTGATGGGATCCC
Source organism: Pyrgilauda ruficollis (assembly GCF_017590135.1). Lineage (NCBI taxonomy): Eukaryota > Metazoa > Chordata > Aves > Passeriformes > Passeridae > Pyrgilauda > Pyrgilauda ruficollis. The sequence continues at coordinate 13,261,981 of NW_024513654.1, read as the reverse complement.
TTGTCCCCAGGGGGAAGGGCAGGAAGGAGGCTGAGGTGATAACGGGAAAAACAGCACTGTGGGGCTCAGCCTTGGAATGGTGCCGTAGCCTTTCCACACCAAATGGGAAAAGATTTGTGCAGGGAGTGTAGCTTTTGGAGTGGGGGGTGGGAAAGCATCACTGGGAGTCAAAAATAATCTTTTTACTCTCTCCCAAACAGGGCCTCAGGAAGGGCCCAAGGGAAGGGAGGGCTGGATCCTTTAGGTGTGCCTTCAGCTTGCCATGAGAAGCTGCTGTGTGAGCCAGGGCTTGGATCACCCTTGTTAGTAGGAGGTGGCATTTAAGTGTGGACAGCCAAGTCATTTGGTCTATGATGAGAACAGAGGCTAGACCTGATGGGTCTTTGGAAAAGAGTAGCCTTGTGTTGTTTCCAGGCAACTTTTTCCCAGCTTTCAGAAGCAAAATTAATAGTAGCTATGGGGTAAAACAGCTGAGCAACTGGATGAGGCAGATGATGCAGCCCGGGGCAGTGATTCACTCTGGCATCCTGAATACTAGAAACACAAGCATTTTGTAAAAGAATGAGATTCCAACACTGAGAGAACTATTACTGTTCCTTTGCCATGATCAGAGATATGAGCACCCCTTCAGGGCCTTTTGTGACCCTGTAGTCACCACCAAGCTCTGGAGGTGTGTGAAAGACCTGTGTGTTCTCCACCCAGATTATGTGCATATCTCGTCTCTAACCCTTCTGTAGAGTCTGCTCGTGCATCAATACAATTTAGCTGGTTCCTATTTAGGGTATCTGTACAATTTCTATTTTTGCTCTTTGAAAGCTTTGGCCTGCTGATGGTGGTAACTGGAGATGCCCCTTGGCCAGGGGCTCTGCTGCAGCTTTCCCAGAGGGTATTGCCGGCGCCGGAAACGCAGCCGCCTTCGGTTTCTTGTTGTGCCCGAGCTGCTATCAGTGGGAATAAGCGGAAACGTGGCTGAAACGTGAAGCGTCTGCCCTGGTGTCTGCAGGCCTTCTCCAGCCCTTCCTCACGAGCTGGGGTTTTCGGCAGCTCTTTGGTAACTTGTTTCTTGTTGGCTGGCAGCTGCTGCACGCTCCCCAGCGCTGGGAAGGCTGGCAGGATCACCCTGCCGGCCTCTCTCCACAGTCACAAGAGAGGTCATCTCAGCCCTGAGGTGCTCCCCTTCGGCTGCAGCAGGAGAGATGCTGTGTGACCTCAGATCTACTGATACCATCCCACCTTCAGCATTCTCGTGGCCTCTTCCAGGCACGGGCACACCTCCAGGCGTGCCATGGGCCGTGCCACGCCAGGGGGGTCGCAGCCGTCTCCCCTCAGCAGCTCGGCGTCCCCGGCGGGCCCTGCTGCGCTTGCGCGGCAGCGCGAGAAGTAGGGCACGTCTCACGGGAACCCGCGCGCCCTCCGCTCCTGCGCAGGCGCGCTCCCACAGGGGCGCTGAGCCGCGAAGCGCAGGCGCAGTGCCGAGGTAAACACTCCACTCCCCACCCTCCTTCCCCCCTCGGCGCCGCTTCCCTACACAAACCTCACGGCGCATGCGTGCTGTCCCACTGCCGCTTCCCCCTCAGTCCCTGCGGCCCCTCGCGCGTGCGCCGCGGGCGCGCGCTGCCGCCCCGCGCAAGCGCTCTGAGGCCGCCGCGGCCTCGCCCCTCCCGCTGCCGGCCCCGCCGAGCACGCGCAGTGCGCGCCCACCCGCTCCCCGCGCCTGCGCAGACCGCGCGCACCGCCCGCCCGCCTCATTCCCTGAGGAGCCTCCCGCGCCCCAGCCCGTTGTTCCCGCTCCACCGGCGCGGTCCCGGCCGCCCGCGTCCCTCGCTCTCTTCCCGCCGAGGCAGACGCTTCCCCTGCCCCCGCGGTCCCGCGGAGCGGGGCGGCTGCGGGCGGAGCGGCGCGGACCGGTTGGGGCCGGTTCCCCGCGCAGGCGCAGCGCCCCGTAAACAGGAAGCGGCGGCGGCGGCCCCGGAGCGGCGGAGACAAAGGGGCTGCGGAGCGGGGACGGCAGGGACGCGGCTCGGCTCGGCCCGGCCCGGCGAGCGGCGGCGCTGGCGGCGGGCGGCAGGATGGTGCAGAAGGAGGGGCAGGCGGCGCTGGAGGAGCCCCAGGGCAGTCCCAACCCGGCCGGGGTGCCCGGCGCCCCCTTAGAACCGCCGGGCGCCGCGGCAGGGCCGGTCCCGGGGGGCGAGGAGACCGACACCGAGACGGAGACCGCGCTGGGCTCCCGCCGCTTCCTCTGCGGAGTCGTCGAAGGTGAGAGCTTTCAGAAGGGGTCTCCCCTGGGAGACAGGGGGTGCGGGAGAGCGGGGGGTTCGGTATCCGCGGGAGACGGGGCTGGGCTGGTCCCAGCTGGCTTTGCTTTGCCGCCTCCTCCCCCGCCCGGAGGAGCCCGCTCGGCGGGGAGGTGGCGTGCGGTTCTTGGCCGGGACTCCGCCAGGGTGGGGAGGAGCCGCGGCTCCCGGGCGGGGCTTCTGCCCCCGGGGCTCGAGCGGGGAGCGCCCTTTGGTGGCAGCTGTGCGGCGGGGCGAGGGCAGGCCTGGCTCGCAGCGCGCCGATGATTCCGCAGAGAGGCTGAGGCAGTGCTGGGGCTCCCTTGCTCCTGCGTGTCTAAAGGGGGAAGTGGGGGAGCAGAGCTACCGCGCGGTTATCTCGGCTGTACGTGCTCTTCCTGCGCTCCAGAGGCTCACATTCAGTCCTGAGTAGGAAATAGGTGATTCCGTGGATTTCTGCTCAGTAATTAATATTAAATGCTCCTTGTTCTCTAAAATATTTCAGCGTATCATTTTAATTGTCAGTCAGACAATTAGTGTTGACAGTCCTCTGTCTTTTAGCACAGTTGCACCATTAAAAGGTTTAAATTGTTCTTGAAGCTGCAGAATAAAGGGGCTTTTTGCAGTTCTCAGTAATGTGTTTCTGACAGGTCAGTTAAGGTAGGTGGTTGAAAGTCAGCAGGAAAAATGGTTTATTCCCAGCATAACAGTTGGTTTTAAATTGTTTATTTCCCGAGATCTCAGATTATTTCTGTACCAATAATGATGTTCTAGTAGGAAAACAAAATTATTAGCACATGGAATGGAGAGGACAACAGGCGTTTTATCAAAGTCAGTATCTGCATTGCTTTGCAGACTGTTTTCTGTTTGTATCTTTAAAAAAAAAAATCATTCGGGTTCTGTGAATATGACTGTGAGAGGTGAATTGGTAGAGCTTAAATACAATCAGTGGAGAAAAATGCCTTTCTTTTGTTAATAGACTTAATTCTGTGAAGGTAGATACCAGATTGAGGGCTTTGGAGACACATAACAGTGAAGAAAAACACAGATTGTTACAGCGTGTTTTCTCATGTTCCTGCTATACACCTGGAACGTCACTTGTTCTTCCAGGTTTCTGTTGGGACCACTGAGAATACTGTAATAAATTTTCTTGTCATGTTAGTTACATCGTTGGTTGCCTCAGCATGTATTTTGTTGCAGGTGTTCCTGAGTGTACTGAGCACAAAACAAACCAAGAAAATGGCCTCTGCCCGAAGAAGCCGTCAAACACTGGTTAGGAGTTACCAGTCTAACAATAATATGAGTACAGGGGAAAAGGAATAGGGGAGTGTTAAAAAAAAAAGGCAAACCAAAAAAACCAGCGACAGAAAAACAAACTTGTGGTGAAGGAGGTAGACGGTAGTGGGTGAAAACATCTGTCTCATTAGTGACTCAAGGGAATTACAGAGTTAAGAGAAAAACAGGAATTAACTTCAGAAGTGTAGATAAATACTTAAACATAAAGTAGTGGTTAACACAGACTAAGGTGTGGTGAGGTTAGAGTGCCGAGATGGAGAATTTGGATCTTTGGTAGAAAAGGCAGAGGGCAATTGGCCAGACACTGGGTGTGCACTCTAGGAGTGTGAAGAGCGTATGCCACTTACCAAATTCATTGTTTTGCAGAGTAATAAGGTCTGAGAGATTGCTGAATGCAAATCTTTGGTGCACTGCCTCTAGGATGTGCTGACTTGTAGTGATGGAGAGCGTGGTAATGGGATGAGGTATTTTGGCATAATCTGTTGACTTTGTATTAACCTGACACACAGTCCTGAAGGATTAATACAAAACTGGGTCGATTTTTTTTTGTTTTAGTTAGACAGAAAGATCCAAGAATTGTACTTGGCTGGTGACAGTAGTAACCTAAGAAATGTGGTGACAGATGGAAAAGTATTGCTGCAGATTAGCCAGTTCTGTTCAGCCTTATTTAATTAGTTTTTGATATCTGATTTTCTTTTTTTTTTTTTTTTAATAGGAGGCTTTGCTCTGCTTTAGGCTTGTAGGTCTGAAGCAGTAGTATCATAAGTAAAGCAAAAGTGTCACAAGTGAACAAGTTATGAAGCATAGGGGATATTCTTTAGGTTTCACAGGATTTCACTTTTGTGCATTCCTGAGCTTCCTCAGGGCAACATCAGTCAGAGTTAGGAAACTGTAGTGAAAATAAGAAATTCCTTCTGGGTGAAGTAAACTGGGAGGTTTTCAGGCCTCTCAGCTCTCTCTTGTTGTTCCCTGCTGTACTGGGCAGTTGTGAGGAGAAGTTGTTGCTCAGTTTTGCCACGTTGTGGTGCCAGGCAGTAACTTTAGCCTCTTGCTTTAAGCTTCTTAAAAGAGCATTGTACACTTAACATGTAATTGAATTATAATATATAAAAAATGTCTTCAATTGCATCAGTTTGGAGTTTTTGAAGGTAGAAGGGTGGTTGTGTCCTCAGTGAGACTGAACATTTACAGATTTACAAGGGTGAATAGCTTTGGAAATGAAGACACTGTTTACCTTTTGAACTGGTGTTCTATGGGGACTCGTGAGCTTTGTGTATTAGTGGTATCATTCATCACTGAGTGCCCATGCCATTTGAAAATAAGAGCTTATTAAATTTCGTGTTATTTTAATCTCTGGTCTTTGCATGGACTGCAAGCCGAAGCTTTGTTTTGAAGTGCCCACTTGTGGTTGAACTGTTTGCACATAGGTCTAAGTGAGTTGGCTTGACTAAGAGGGCATTGAAGTGCTTTTTTAAAGTATTATTTCTAGAATGGAAACATTAGATTTAAAGCCAGAAGCAGTTGCAATTTCCGTGGAATTGTATGACTTTCAGTACACTCTAAAATCACTAAATTCACAGGCATAGTTAGCTTGTAAAATATGGAAATGGTAAAGTAGGATATCAGTTTGCAACTTAATTTTGACAAAGATCCTATTAAACAGAATAAAACAAATTAAATCCTAGGCATTTTGTTGACTCACTTGCACATTTTTTTTTTAATTACACATAATCTTTTGCAGTATGTATTTATATAGTCTGCTTATATAAATCCTAGTCTGTACCACCAGTTAAGCATTTTTGAGCTGGTCAGGTATTGAGGTAAATATTTTCAAGTGTGTTCAGTGTTCAAATTAAAGTCAAATCTATTTTGCAGGTGTCTGATGTGGTAGTTTAATTAGGTTATAACTGTTCAGTCTGCTGCTATAAAAATGCTGACTTGACTTGTCAAGGGCATATGCTCAGGAACACAGTTTATATTCTGAAAATTAATTGCTTCAGTGGCCAGAATTATAAGACCTTAGATCATAAGAAATAAAACAAGTTATAATTGCATTTTAAATTTAGATCACTTTAGATTATTACACTTTTCTCATGCTAACTATTTTTTTTCCCTTTTTGCTTTGGGGAGCTTTTTGACAAATGTAGCAAAAGAGGAAGAAAATGGTGGGTTGTAATACAGAGTTTCATGAAGCAGGCATAATCTAACTGGATAATTCTAATCTTGTTGCCCATAGGATTTTATGGAAGACCTTGGGTGATGGAGCAGCGGAAAGAACTTTTTAGAAGGCAAGTCATGTTTCCTCTTACTGCAGCACATTCCATGGGAATGTAATCATAAACTTCCACTTAAGTCTGGAAAGAATTATTGTTCTAACCTCGAGTAACTTTCTGCCTAATATCTGTATTCTTGGGATTTGTATTCACCTTTTTATCTTGCATATACCAAATTTGTCCAATATAGTTTGGGCTTGAAGTTATTGTAACTTAATAGTATAACAATGTTCAGTGAAGAAAAATGTATTCGATCGAGTAAAAGAATAACATGAAGTAAAACACAGAATTCCTGAATTTGTAGGCTATTTGAAGGCTTTTTTCCTGTGTTTTTAGGCTTCAGAAGTGGGGACTGAATACATACCTGTATGCTCCAAAGGATGACTACAAGCACAGGATGTTTTGGCGAGAAATGTACTCTGTGGAGGAAGCAGGTAATTGCCTTCATTTCTCCTCTGTGTTTTTTATAAGTAGATTTTTGAATGAATTGGTTATTGCTTTGTATACTTGTATGTGTTTAATCACAGTAGCCATTCCCAAAGGTGACTGAAAACCTCTTTTTAATACCCTGCAGGTGTGTTTATGGGAGCTTTGGAACAAGCATGGATTTACTTCTTTTAACTATAATTGCAGATGATTTCTGAAACTGCTTTTAAGGCTTTGTCTTACAAGTTGTTTTTTTTTGTCACAGGAAAGGTTGCTTAGGCTTATTCCTCTGTCTCTTGAACATCTTTTGAACATTTTTTGAAGTAGAAATTATTTGCTTTAGGAAAGGAAAAAAAGATTGATGAGCAAATAGCATGCCCTTTTATGTGATTCATTAAGTTCTTGTGTTAATGAAAAGAGTACCTGTTAGAAAAACAGCTCTTGACCAATTAGTCAGAACATAAAAGGTCTGTTCACGCTAGTGTGAGTTGTTTTATCCACCTCTGCCGTTTATGGGGTTTATGATGCTTTATTAGACTGAAGGGATTATAGTTTTTCTTGGGTGAGGGGAAAAATTAGAATCTTGAAATTAAATAATTCTTCTTGGAGACCTCTTTGGATCAATGCAGAAAAATAATCTAAAGGATACTGCAAGGTAATATCTAATAACAACAAAGATTGTTAAATATGCTAAAAATAATTCTCTTTAGTCATTCTATGAAAGATTCAATTACATGTTTTTTTAAGGAAACTACTTCTGCACAGTGATGCTACAGCCCACATTTTCATGTGCCCAATCTTCAGTCATATGAGTAGTGTGTGAACCTCTGTCACACGGGGTGATATTACTGCAATAAATTGTTAGTATGTGTGGAAAAAGTGAGCAATAGTACTAGAACTGTTGATGTACTTACTGTGGAAACAGACTATATCCATATATGTCTCACAGCATTGAGATAAATAATTTTTTTTAAAATATTTGTAAAAATTTTAACATGGAAAATGAGAATACAAGGTCAGTTGTTGTATTCCCTTTGGCATAATTGCTGAAAAATCTTCCAAGTAATTTGGTGTTCTTTGCTGTGTTAGTTTCAAGAAATTCCAGCAATTCTTTTTTCTAATTATGATAGAAGAGATATCTGCCCATTATAATATATTTTAGATGATGCCTGAGATTTTTTTTAAATTTTGAGTCCTTCTGAAATATTTTAATTTAATTTCCAGAGCAGCTAATGACTCTAATATCAGCTGCACGAGAACATGAAATAGAATTCATCTATGCAATCTCACCTGGACTTGACATCACTTTCTCCAATCCTAAAGAGGTATCCACATTGAAGCGTAAGCTGGACCAGGTAAGGATGACACAAACTTAGCACAATTCCAGTGCTGCTTAATTTGGAAGCTGCAATTCCTTGCTCACTCTTGCTGCTTTTCACCAGATCCTTGAACCTTTTCAGCACTGGTGTTAGTTTGGGTGTCTCTGAACGATTCCGATGGATGTGTTCAAGTTGCATTGCAGAAGTAGCCAATGAAAACTGTGATTTAAAAAAAACAAATTCTCATCCTGTATTGGATGCTGAAGGCTATTTTTGTCTTCAGAGTATTGCACAATCTTGAAGCCAAGATGCACTGCTAAAGCAAGAACTCTAGCCCACAATAATTGCCTTTGCAGACCTGACATGCACATCTTCTTTGTTCTCCTGACTCCTCTCCTTTGTCCAAGAGCTGTTACAGAATTAGCTTTTTTCCCAGCTGTCCATTCTGTGAGGTCAGCTTTGGATGGTTAAAACTGGAACAGATTGCAGGTCTTTAAAGATCTAATCTTTGAGAGAAGCAGAGCTATGGGTCAGAGACAGGCATTCATTGTGAATAGAAACCAAAGTCTGTCTTGCCTCCACTGTATCCCTGTTCCTGTAGCTGTCTCTGAGGTAGATTAGATCTAAAAATCCTACAGTTTGATTAAAAGAAGCAACAATAATTTAACACATTAAACATTTTACTCTTGTCTCCTGTATTAGGTTTCTCAGTTTGGCTGCAGATCTTTTGCACTGCTGTTTGATGATATCGATCACAACATGTGTGCAGCAGACAAAGAAGTTTTCAGTTCTTTTGCTCATGCTCAAGTCTCAATCACAAATGAAATTTATCAATATCTAGGAGAACCAGACACATTCCTTTTCTGTCCTACAGGTAAAAGCAGAATAGTTTTCATTCAGCCTTAAAGGAGGGGGCTGTTACCTTACTGTTTGAAAATGTGGTTTAACATTTAATAACTGCCTTAAGGAGTATTTTGGGGTTGATTGAAGACACTTATTTACAGAGAAAAGTTTGATTATTCAGATGTATGCAAAGATTTTTCCCAAATTTTTAAATCTCTGAAAGGCTCAATGCCAAGCAAATAAGGCAGCTTGATAGAACAGTTCAAGAAGTTTGAACTGAGAATTAGGCTAATGGAAAATTTATTTTTTCCTAACTTGAACTGAAATCTTTTCTTCTTGAATTAGCAGGTTGTTAGTTTCTAAGAATTTTTTCAAGTAGAGGTAGTTGGTGCTTATGGCTGTCACTGGTTCCTATTTTTAATAAGATTGCTCACTTCAGTAGTCATAGAGTTGCTTTTTTTATCAAAAATTATTTTTAGTTTATTCTCTTACACTGTAGTATTGTGGTTCTGTTGCAGACCTTAACTTTAAAGTTAGGCATTTGCACTTTGTAATGAGTCTTGGGGTTTTCTCATTCTCTTGGATGCTGTCTGCTGTAACAGGCCTTGTCCTTATAGACTTGATTAATTTTTCCTCATTTTGACATTTGGCAATTTAAAATAATTCTTTCCCATATTTATATTTATGCTGAATGTCATTCATAATGTCTTTTTTATTTGTACTTTAGAATTTTGGGCCTTACTTGATTAATTTTATAAATGTTTTTCATTTCCAATGGTGGTATTCTTCCAGTGTGTTTGTGGGACAGTTGGGTATGTTGTCACACATGTGCATCCTTCTAATGACAGCGACATTCTCTTTTCCTGTGCAGAGTACTGTGGAACTTTCTGTTATCCAAATGTTGCCCAGTCACCGTATTTACGGACTGTAGGAGAAAAACTGCTCCCTGGAATTGAAGTGTTATGGACAGGTAAAGATTGATGGCTTATTTATTTTATTTTGTCGGTATTAAGTATTTTCTCATAAGTGTTTAGTAAAAGAAACTGTCCAGCTACCTGGGGGTTGAATCTTCAAGTATATGCAAAGCCCTCTGATCATCCTGTTTCCTGCTTAGGTCCGAAAGTTGTATCCAAAGACATTCCGGTAGAATCCATTGAAGAAGTTTCAAAGATCATCAGGAGAGCACCAGTTATCTGGGATAACATTCATGCTAATGATTATGATCAAAAGAGGCTTTTTCTTGGGCCTTACAAGGGTCGGTCAACTGAACTCATCCCTCGACTAAAGGGTGTTCTGACCAATCCAAACTGTGAATTTGAAGCCAATTATGTTGCCATTCACACACTTGCAACCTGGTACAAGTCTAACATGAATGGAGTGAGAAAAGATGTGGTGATGAGTAAGTATGCATAACTGTTTGCTGGATCTATGCTTAACCATATAAATCATACCACTTCTCAATGTTTTTAATGATTTTGTGTCTTCCTCACTAACTTTTTCTTCATATGATCACCTAGCCTTTTCTGTTCCAGAAGTAAATGGCACTTGCCTGCAAGATAATGATCTTGCTTTACTGACTTCCTGGAGCATATCTGTAGCACATGGTATCAAAGAATTTCTTAGTCTGAAGAGCTTTCTGTGGTTATGTAATTAATGCTCTTGGGAAGCAAGTTTAATGCCCAAGTTCAGATCAGAAGACACCCTGAATGCCAGGGTGTTTGGTTTCTGTGTTGACATTGGTGTGACCATAATTTTAGGTTTTTTTTCTAATTAGAATCTGGTAACTTGTCCTTTTTGTCAAGTAAGCCCCTGAGTTACTGAATGCCTTGTCTGATATCTATTTTTGCTATTTTAAATTAAACTAATGGGATAACTTTTAAAATTTGTCTCTGTAGCTGATACTGAAGACACCACAGTTTCAATCCAGATTAAATTGGAAAATGAGGGGAGTGATGAAGATATTGAAACAGATGTTCTCTACAGCCCACAAATGGCCCTGAAGTTGGCCTTAACGGAATGGTTACAGGAATTTGGAGTACCTCAGCAATACAGCAGTGAGTATGATTTGGTATCATTCTGGGGCTGGTAGAAAAATGGTGTTAGATATTCAGTATTTGGGTTTAGATTAAAGATATTTTACAATCCTGGCAATTCATACACTTCGGCTGGAAATATTTTCTGCCTTAGTAACTGGGGAACCTTAATTAAAAAGTAAGAATGCTTGATGTTCTGCAGTGTGCTTGTAATGCTCTGACTGATCAACAGAAGCAATCTTGATGTATTATCTTTTGGTATTTCTGATAGAAGGCAGGAAAGGGTCTGGATCTTGCTAGTCCCAGTTCTTACTAGGCTTCAGTGGAACCTGACAGAATAAGAAGTACAGTGGGGATTTTTTTTTTTTTTGAGTTGATGTTAGATTGTTGTAAAAACTAGTTCTGGTCCCGAAGACTCCATGTTCTTCCAGTTGTTTTAAGATAGTTTCGCTTTCCTGAGTTTGTCTGCATAAATCAGCTGAGTTCCTTCTGGCACTGTACACCTTTTTTGTACAAGTGGGAGCTTGGTATATATCTTGAGTCTAACGACCTTGGTCAGGGAGGGTGAGTTAGAGTATGTTGTCCAAAGTTGTATCTGGTAATGTTTTGAATGTCTTCATTTTCCCCAGGTTAAAGACAGTTTTGAATTTGAAATATTTAAGCATCAGCTTATCATATTAAGCTTTTATTATGAACTGTTCTTTATATTCAAATACAACTTTACCAAGTCAGTTGATGCAGAGGGAAAAATAGTTTATTTGGAGAGCTTTTTTTATTCTGATGACATAGTTAAAAGTAAATGTTAAATAATTCTCCTAACTTTTTCTTCATCCTCTCTTTGCTTACGAGTTATGGGAAAAAAACTTGCAAAACTCAAAGTCAATAGTTAGAGTTACATTGACAGAAGTGAACAGGCAAAGTACCAAAAGGAAGCTGTGCTGATGGGATGCTGTGGTAACAGAATCATCCATCATTTGCAGGAGCTGCTGATTTGGATGTTAGTTGGCAGATATTGAAAACTAAACTTGTTTCTTCTTATTCTCAGGTAGGCAAGTGGCCCACAGTGGTGCTAAAACCACTGTAGGGGATGTAGGGCCACTGGTGGCACCATCCTCTTTAAATGCAGCAACAGTGGTTACCACGGTGTACCAGGAGCCCATCATGAGCCAGGGTGCGGCACTGAGCAGTGACTCACAGGCCTTGGCCAAGGAGGAGGAGAAGAAGCAATCTGATGAGGAACCCATGGACATGGTGGTGGAAAAACAAGATGATGCAGACAAGAATGCAAACCAGATACTGACGGATATCGCCGAAGCCAAGATGGCAGAGGAGCTGAAGCCAATGGATACAGATAAGGAGAGTATAGTTGAGTCAAAGTCTCCAGAGATGTCTATGCAGGAAGACTCCGGAAGTGACATTGCACCTATGCAGACTGATGAGCAAATTAACAAAGAACATTTTGTGCCTGGGCCGAATGAAAAGCCTCTTTACACAGTAGAACCAGTGACTTTAGAGGACTTACAGCTTCTTGCTGACTTGTTTTACCTTCCTTATGAGCATGGACCCAAAGGTGCACAGATGCTGAGGGAATTCCAGTGGCTTAGAGCAAATAGCAGTGTTGTCAGCGTAAATTGCAAAGGAAAGGATGCTGAAAAAGTGAGTGCAAATCTTGTTTCTCTCCTTTTATGTCAAAATTCCAAACAATTTTATGTGTTGTCTGTAATAGAGACTGGTGTTCTACTTAGTAGGACCTGAAGGGTAGTGTATAATGAACGACAGGTCACAGTAATTTTCATTCCTCCGGTGAAATCTACTGTTTTAAGCCCTGTAGTGCCACACAGCCATGAAGGCAGTCTAGTATCTGCATTTGACCAGTGTTCCCTGTACTGACCTCACTTCTAACAGCCATAGAGACTATTTGTGAGTCATGTGTGGTGTGGTAGTCCATCCTGGTAAAATGAAGTAGTGAATTGTTCAGTCTTTCTCCATATTTAGAGTACCACTTCCCTCTAGGAGCCTGTGTTTGATCTTGTGGATCTTTCTCATAGATAGAAGAATGGCGTAACCGAGCAGCCAAGTTTGAAGAGATGTGCAGCTTGGTGATGGGCATGTTCACTCGCCTCTCCAATTGTGCCAACAGGACAATCCTTTATGACATGTACTCCTACGTCTGGGATATCAAGAGTATTATGTCAATGGTGAAATCTTTTGTGCAGTGGTTAGGTAGGTGCATTGGGAGCCATTATAATCCCAGATAGCTTATTTTTTATGTGTGTTTTTAATTAGCCCACGGGGAAAACTGAAGTATTAGGTGAATGTGTTTTCTTGGACAGAGGTCTAGTTTGACCCTGTTTTAAAGGTTTTCCTGTCTTGCTATTTGAAGCAACGCTTGCAGTGAGTTTGCTTTGCTATTAAAAGTGAAGTCTGCTGGATGCTTAAGATTGGAGACCTTGATTTTCTTCTTGGGCTAATGAAACTTGAATCTCATCTGACACGTAAGTGTTGACTTTAACTTACTCTTGACTGAATGCACACTGGACTATGCCATGTAACTCCTTGGATGCCCCGTGGTACGATTGGAAATGACACTACGAAATGTGATCACATCAGCCATCTGCTGTTTGCTCTGTCTTGATAACATTATTGCTGTCTTCAACAGACCTTTCAATGGGCCTGGCCATGAGGAAGGTGATCCTCCCAGCCCCTGTGCGCATGCGAGCTTTAGCATAAGGCTATTCTGGTGCAAAATAATTTCCTTTAAACACTTTCCAAATTGCTGATTTTTTAAAAATTTTTTAATCTACATTTTAGTTTTTGGTAATGGATGGAAATTGTGGAGCTCTCTGGACAGATTTAGTCTGAGACTTAAAATGATCTTGAAACCGGTTTTTTTTGTTTTTTTAATATATGGCGTTTTCTTCTTTGTTTTGTTTTGTTGTTTTTTTTCCTGAAAGATTTTTGGGAGATCCTAAGTTGGCAGATAGCACCAGCATGGCCTGAGTAATTCTAGTCACCTCATTTCACTTTCAGGTTCCAATCCAACTGTAAGGAATATGCTGTGGAGTTGCTTGACATGCACAGCAGACAGCAAAGCTGATGGTCTCAAGTCACACTTTCTGTAGCTGTCACAAACCTCACAGTGGCTAACCATTACACAACCTTGGTCTAATCCTAGTGTTTGGATTGTCTTTAAATTATATTCTTACATACTGACAGATTTAAATAGGGACAGAGAAGACCTATTAAATCATCAACTTGGTCTATGCCCAGCAAATTCCTGTGTTTTGTGCTTATTAAATGTCTGATCCCTAAACTCATAGTTGATAAAGAAGAGAGCTTTTAAGACTGCCTTCTGCAAAGCACAGAGAAGAAAACCTAGTGGGGGAGGAAAAACTCAGCAGCATTGTAGTGTGTTAACATTTCTCAAACAACTTCATGCTGTTTTAAAAGCCTTACTTTGTGCATTTTTAAGTGTAACACATCTCCTCCAACTTTACTATCCTTGGTGTTTGTTGACCTTTAGCTAGACAGAATGCTCTCTTCTTGATAACTTAATCTGCTTACAACTCTAGGCCAAAGCTCTATAAAGGGAACAGTGGTTCTTGTAGTCTTTGAAAACATCAAGGGCCCAATGCAGACTGCATTTCAGAATTATCAGACTATGTACTAAATTCAGCTGAAATTGTTTTCAGTATCCTGTAAAGTTAGGCTCGAGTCTCTAAGTGCAACAAATATTTGGAGTGGTTCACAGTAGAAGCCAACTCAGTAAACACCAACTCTGTTAACTTTGGCACTGTTCTGTTCCAGTCTCACACTGGTATTACATAGTTGAAAAATTAAGGCGTTTTCACATGTGCAGTTTAATACTCTTACGCTAACAGTGCTTCTGTGAGAGGGGCCATTTTTGTCCTCAGCTTGTGTTTTATCACTCGTGTAAATACAGAGTAAAGGTGTTTGATAAAACACCTCATTATGTAAAGTCAAGTACATTACAAATCCAAACAAGTTAGTTTTCAGTGGTGTGCTCAATGGTCCACTGGATGTTCACTTTCTTCACCTCTCCTCCAAGTCCAGCTAGCATTCAGTCCCTTAAATTAGTGTGGCTGTACAGTACTATGGATTACTAATGACTTCTATTGTCTTCTTCCCCATTGTGTACAGATGGGAGAATCCTCAGCACAAGTTTCTACTGCTATTGGATGGACAGCGCCAGATGTTCACAGCGCGTCGTCATTAATTAATTAAAATGGAAAGGTTTTGTCTGTGAGGCAGCTCAGATAGATTAGATGTACAGCAGGCATGAACTGAAGTCACATTTGCGCAGCGACTAAGGCATTAACTATGTTTTTCATTTATACAGCTCTTCATTCACACAGCTCTTTACTGTAATAATTGGAAGTGCTAGTTAAGTTGTAGTCTCAAAGGACAGACAGATACTGTCTTCCAAGTTTTTGACTAAATCTCTTTGGGAAGGATGTCTTCTTATGTGAGAATTCTAAAATGTGGGAGTGAACCAAATTTGAGTTCTGGTGTTTGGATTGTTTCTGAAATTTACCATACTTAGGATAGTGCGTATTGAACCTATATTCCTAAACTCGCATAAATGTCAAACTTGGCACACTTTGGGACTCTCTGACTAGCACAATATACTTGTCTGTACTGATCTGAGACTGTTACTTGAACAGGAGGTAGATTGCTGTCCACAAAAGGAAAAGAGTATTTGCGCTGCTCCTCTTGTCAGAAAACTAGGCAGGTAGTTGAGATCTCCACTCCAGATACCGCTTGGGTTTTTGTCTCTCCAGAGCTGTCATTTATGTTACTTGCTGAAGGCTGCAGTGCCTTGCTGGCAGAACAGTGTTAAAAATCAAACAGCCAATGCAAGCTTCTTTTCTAAAGCAAGTGCAAGCTAAAGCTAAGCACTGCAACGGGCCTGCTAATGCTGGTTGAGCAGCAACCAGCTGGTGCATCCAGTATGCTTGTGGAAATAAAAATCAAAGATACAAAAAGCAAAGCTAGTAGTGGCCACCAAGGTGTATTTGTTAAATTGTAAGTTAATTCCAGTTAACACTACTTAGCTTTTTAATGTGCCAACAGTATTGTGAAGGTGTGGCCTGGATTATGTAAATCTGTGTAGTCTCTTGCAAGAACACTGTTTCATACAGCTGTCCTGGCTGCCTGATCTGTTCCAGACTGTTTATGTATATTGCTAGTCCTAGTTTTCTGACAAGATTAGAAACAATCAGTACTAAAATGTGACTTCAGAAAGGTCCATTTTTTTTTCAGGGGCTGTGATAATGGCATTTGTTTGATCTAAAATTTATGGCAGCCACGTAAATTTACTGAGCCACGTAGCTTCCAAGATGTCAGATTTTCATAGATTAAATGAATGTTTCTGACACAAATACCCCCCCAAAAAAAAGTGTACAAAATGTCTGCATAGTTCTGCATGGCACCATTGTTGTGCCTTCTGGTCTAGAATGAAGCGTGTAGCTGAATTGTCTCACCTGTCTGTTATCAAAAATTTGAAATACCGCAGTTAGTGCGCACGCACGAAAGCTTTATGAATGATTCATTATTACAGCCCCTCCCCCTCCCCAAGCCCTGGATTCTAGCTCAGTTAGAGAGCTTTTTCCACAAGTGTATGTTAGCTTTTTGGACATGTAAGACACCCAGGAAATCCCCCTTCTCGTAACATTCTCCGCTTGGATCTGATCTCAACAGGGTGTCGTAGTCAATCTTCAGCACAGTTCTTAAGTGGAGACCAAGAACCCTGGGCCTTTAGAGGTGGTCTAGCAGGAGAGTTCCAGGTATCAATATGACTTCACAACTGAATGACATTTTCTTTGTTTTATGAGAAACCTTTTGTTGCACATCAGAGGTCTGGAAGGATTGGTCTGCCGAAGGCTTTCTGGTCCAAAGCCCATTAGCCTTACAGCTTGGTTTAAAACAATTTTCCTCCCCTTTCTACAGTAATTTCTCAAGGAGATGCTGCCTGTCCCACGCGCATGCGAAGCGCAGCGGCTTTAGTTGTACATTTCACATTGTTTCTTTGCAGGTCGCACAGCATTTTTACCTGCGCCCGCAATTGCACAATGCGCGCATGCTTGTCTGCCGATGGGAATTCCATGAGCAAAAGGGATCGTCGTCCAAATTTTGGTTCCTCTCGAAATAATGCTGTAATGTGCTTTATTGCGAGGAATTCAATTGGCAAATATTCCTAGATCGCTGTTTGTACCATGTGCAGATTTGTTCATGGATTTTTCAGGCGCTATACTTTTCCCCCCTCACAGGTGCTCTGCGCGCAGCAAATTGAATCAGCGCATTGCTTTTGGGATAAAGCGTCTCCTCTGGCCAGTTAACCCTCTTCAGACCAAACCTTTCCTCCTGACATTCTGTGTTCTTAGACAGTGTAGATATGATTGGTAAAAAGTTTTTAAAGCAGTTAAGATTAACAGACTCTTAATGTGCTGTTTCAATTGCATATTTTAGAACACCAATTGGATATTTTCTATTCAAATAAGGTCTTTGCATTTGTAAAGCATACCAACCCCACCTTCTTTTGGGGTAGCAAGTAGCAAATGTTATTTTGGGAGTCTGCAGTGCACACCCAAGAGTGATGGGTTTTGTTGTTCATACAGTTATATTAAATATTTTGTTTTCACAGCGTTTGCTGCCTATTGATGGGGCAAATGACCTCTTTTTTCAACCACCTCCATTAACACCCACTTCCAAAGTGTACACCATACGACCTTACTTCCCTAAAGATGAGGTAACTGCTTTTGACACTTGTCACTTTTACTGTTAGTGATGCGCTTTCTTTTGTGGCAGCAGTGATTACTGCCGAGTTCCCTCTTCCCTAATGAAGCAGGTGTCCTGATATCTTGCACAAGGCACAAATGCAAACTCACAAGAAAATTGAGGTTAAGTGATATGCCTCTGGTTCAGCAACACGCTGTGCAACACTTCATGTACACCCACAGCTTGACTTCCAGCTTCCCACCCCCTCACCCTTTTAAATCTGAGTGCCTTTCTTATTTATGAAAGACAAGTTAAATTTGTTCAGCTGGTGGAAGAATTCTTGCAGCAGGGATACATCCAGTGAATTAACCTGAGAGGGTGGGTGTGTATGCCTGTTTCAGTCAGTGGTTATTGTGGTACCTGCTGGTATGTGCAGAGCTGTATAGGCAGAACATTGATACCACATCTCAAAATGGAGTTGAAAAATGTGATCATGGTTCAGCCATTCATATCATTTTAGTTATTATACCATTACAGTTGGAAGCTTTTTGGTCTGATTTTGAAAGAATGTTGTCATATCTGCTTTGGAGTGTTTGATACTTTAAAATCAGGAAAATTTCATTAGTCATTTTTGATTAGTGTTTTTTACCTTTTCTGAATGGATCTGTAGTGTAGTTTCTTTCCTATAAGCTTGGCATGGAGAATACTTGAAAGTAAAGTATCAGCCAATAGTTAATTAACTCTTTATGGATGCAGTTTAAACAATGTAGGGATTAATGCAGCTTGAAACCTTGTGTTGGTAGGTACACTGAGATGAAACAGAAGTTTCTAGGTTGAGTTTGCAGTATTTCAAACGAGTCTTAACTTTGAAGCCAGTCAGACATACGAGGCTGACACATGAAGACTCCTTTTCCTGTCACTTCTAGGGCAGCTCTATCCTGTGTTGTTCTCATGAGCAGTAAAGCAGCCTTTTCCAAACCTTTGTGCAGGACTCCACCTAAGCTGACTTGTTCTTTTGTAGAAAATGAAATTGATATTTCTAAACCACCTTAGCAATTAGAGGTGCAGCTGAGCATGCAGTCATTTCTTCTGAGGAGTTACCCTTTAGTTAAAGGAAGAAAGTGTCAAATGCAAAGCATTTTTGCTTTAAAAAAAAAAAAAGAAGTTTCATATTTAAGATGTGACTAATTCAAATTTGCTCTTTTAAAGTGATCCAGGTGAAACATCCTGCATGTTAAAAGGCTATCTGTCCTTTGCAGAGGTTGAGTTGCCATCATGGAGCATTAGTGGTTTTGTGAAGGGACTTTGTAGCAATGGTGGTGGTCTTCACTGAGTGTTTAGTATCTTATCCTCAGAAATAAT
Organism: Pyrgilauda ruficollis; assembly: GCF_017590135.1. Lineage (NCBI taxonomy): Eukaryota > Metazoa > Chordata > Aves > Passeriformes > Passeridae > Pyrgilauda > Pyrgilauda ruficollis. Next base: position 13,243,418 of record NW_024513654.1, on the reverse strand, counting down.
TTCTGCTGTTACAAGAGCGGGAGGTTGCCCTCCAGCTTTTCCTTCCCAGCCATTCAACTTAACTGCAATGTTTTTGAAGGCAGCTTTGAGTTACTTTCAGGGCAGAGGTGGAGGGAATGCCATCCTTTTGTATAGATGGGTACTTTTCATCTCTGGTGACTGGGTGCCTGTCAGTGTTAGAGTGCAGCTGTTAATGACATACTTTCTTTTGAATGTGACTGCTAAGTTGAAATCATCTCTTTTCTCCTCTTAGGCATCTGTATATAAGATCTGCAGAGAAATGTATGCTGATGGAGCTGATCAACCCTTCCATAGTTTACCAGATTTAATTGGAGACAAGTATGTATTAGGAACAAGTGTCCTGCAGAGGTGGTTCTGAAGGATGAAGTCCTGATTGTGTATTTAATTTGAATTTTTAGAATTGTGTGTGGGAAGAATACAAAGAACATTTGAAGTAGATAAAATAATTTACTCTCAGGAAATTGGGGTTTTGGTTTCTTAAAGAGACTGTTGACAGTTATGTCTCAGTTGATGTGCTGGTTGCCTGTTGTGAGCTTTTAGAAAATAAATTTAGCTGAAACCTCTGTATTATGAAAGGTGTGCATCACAATATCTTATTTCCGATTTTGTGAAAGTATATCGTGAGAGTGTCCATAGTCTGTAGTTATCCTCTGGTATTTTTTCTGATCTACTACCGTTCTTAATATAGAACTGACAGGTTTTTGAGGTGTAGTCTCCCAGCCAAGTGCCTCAAGTTGTTTCTGAAGTACAAACTTTTTAAAAGGATAAGCAATGAAAGATAAAGTTTAAAAAAAAAAAGAGGGCATTAAAAATGAGCTGTAAAAGGAGCTACTTTGAGTAGATTTTTTTTTTGTCTCAGATGTTTCATTTAGATAGAATTTTATAGAGTCTGCTCTGAGTGACAGAAAGGGATTTAAGAAAGGATGTGTAACTGTTATTAAACAATACCCAAAGGCAATTATGAAAGCAAGGAAATACTGACAGCAGAGCAGCTAAGAGCAAAAGCTGAAGAGTAGTGTGTGTAGAATTAAACAGTGGAATCCTGAGGTGCAGATGTTGCTTACAGCTGTTTTGACAGCTGATCAGTCAGTTAGTGCTTTGTTGGAACTAGTTCCATGACTGGAGGACTCACTTCTTTGGTTGACTCTGGAATGTCTCCTCTGTGGAACCTGGAGGGCATACTTGGTCAAACAGACCTTCTTTTGACTGAATTTGCACTTTTTTTCTGCAGGTTAGTTGGAGGTCTGCTCACCCTCAGCCTGGATTACTGCTTTGTCTTAGAAGATGAGGATGGCATATGTGGCTATGCTTTGGGAACAGTTGATGTAACTCCCTTCATTAAGAAATGCAAAATGTCTTGGATCCCTTTCATGCAAGAAAAATATACTAAACCAAATAGTGACAAGGAGCTGTCTGAAGCAGAGGTTGGTATAACCTGTGAGATCAGAACTGTATGCTGAAGTCTTTCCAAAGTGGGCCTTTGTTTTTCTGAGGTCACATGAAATTCAGTTTTTTCACCTTTCTGAAGACTTCCAGCATGTATTAAAGTATCTGGTGTATCAGAAGGAGACAGTGGAATTATTCATTGCCAGTCAGATGCAGCTATGTGCTGTAATACACCCATGAGGTGTGCTTTAGTAGTAATCCATGCAGTAAATGTAGAACATCTTCATCTAGAGAAAATTACAGTTTGAAAGTAAAATATTGCTCCTGCTCTCTTCTACTGCAAAATGCAGTATTAGTTTCCCCATGCTGCAGGTAGAGCACTGAAAGTCTTATCAGTTTAAGTACAGAAAACAAATTCAAGAGCACTTGGTTTTGGTGTGAAAATCTGTGAGCTATTTGTGGACTGTGACAGCTGTAAATGGTGCAAGGCAGCCTAAAACTGCCCATTAAAAAGGCAAAGAAAGAGAGAAGAGTATCTGTGCACAAACTGTTGTTTATGTGTTGGCTTATGTTTTCTTTCACTTGAAGTATGGGTCACTGAGAGAAGGAGCTTTGCATGCCTCCTTTGATGGTCTGAGAAGCTTTTCTAGCCAGTCTTTTTGTCTAGAGTACAGACAGGAATTCAGCAGATGAGGAACTAAGTGGCTATCAGAGGTGTAGCTGAAAAGCCTGGTGCTTTGGAGGGTACACTCCATGTGCAAAGCAATGTCCCCTGAAAGATGAATGAAAATGAAAAGCTGGATAATTGTTAAATACCTGTTTCAAATATTCTTTTCAGAAAATAATGCTAAGCTTCCATGAAGAACAAGAAGTATTGCCAGAATCGTTCCTTGCTAACTTCCCATCTTTGATAAAGATTGATATCCACAAAAAAGTGACAGATCCAAGTGTGGCCAAAAGTATGATGGCCTGCCTGCTCTCTTCTCTAAAGGCTAATGGTAAGTTTCTTGCACTTAGAATTCCTTGTTTCCTAACTACACGTCATTTCTAGGGTGCAAGGCAAACTTGGGAAGATTTGGGTAAATAATTACAAAAGCTTTTGAACAGCTAACTTCTGCTGCTGCCTTGAAAAAGGGAGCTTTTCATTTTAGCCATTATCCTGCAAATTATAAGAGGGGCAGGACTGAGGGAGCAATTTGGCACTGAGAGCACACGTCTTTACGTCTTGAACACTGCACAAAAGCCTATATTTTTCCTGCTGGCATTGGTAATGATGCTTTTTTAAAAGTTTGGCTGTGTGCACTGGTGGGTAATTACCAGATCTCCAGTGTGGGAAGTGCTTGGCTGCCTGCCCTGACTGTGCACCTCACACTTCCTTTGTGTCACTTGGTGCCCTCTTGCATTTTTGGAACCAACATCAGATATTTTTGTGTGCAGTGAAAGATGTGCAGAGGGTTTGTTCAGACTGATGGATGCCTGCAGTGTGCAGTCTTGTTAGGGGATGGTCAGCTGTGCTGCCATAAATCTGGACTCTTGGGCACTATCCTCCATGTGGAATTGGATCACTGATTTAGCTGCTAAAGTTGGTGGGAACTCTAGTAATACTTGATGTCTGTGCTTTTTACGGTAACTCTTCTCCCACAGTATTTTCTTTTCTTTCTTCTTCAGGCTCCCGTGGGGCTTTTTGTGAAGTGAGACCAGATGATAAAAGAATCTTGGAATTTTACAGCAAGCTGGGTTGTTTTGAAATTGCTAAAATGGAAGGATTTCCAAAGGATGTTGTTATCCTTGGAAGAAGCCTTTGAAGTGCTTGACAGTGAACTGTTCCAGTACTGTAGACCCTTAACAGCTGGGCAGGTGGTGGTGGGGATCTTCATATGGTCTAACTGCACAAAGCCAGCAATAAGCCAGCTTGGTAAAAGGGGCTATGCGAAAATCACCCATCACACATTCAGACTGTAATTTGTTGGAAGGGGATAATGCTGCTGAAAACATTGTTAAACAGAGAAACCCTGTCCTCTCCTGGTCCTGTGTGAAGTGCCAAGGAATCTTGCATGGGCTATAGCTTCTCAGAGGAATCCCTCTCAGTCGGTGCTGTGGTTGACGACAGTTCTCTGCGTTCAAGTGTCAACAGAAAATTGGTCTCTGGCAGAATGCCTATAAAGATGCAGGTTTTGTTCACTGTCATAGAGCAGAATGTGCAATTGGAAGTTGCAGAAATGGGAGGGATTGCTTGTGTCAATCAGCATTTTTAAAGATAAGTAGTTACAGCTCTATTTTTTACTACCTTTATGCTTGTTGATAAAGCAATGACCCGTTGTCACTTCTAATGGCCATTGGTTCGAGCTTTGTGTTTTGTTAGGGACAAATGTGCAGTGGTCTGTGGCAGAAGTCACTCAATGACAAACTTGTAAATCTCAGTGTATATAAACTTAGCTGTATGCTGACTAACTTTTTGTTTACTGGTTTTTGTAACTTTTTCTTTTGAAAAGTGAAATGGTATAGGTCCAAGATGGCACTTTTGAAAAACCTAAAACCACAATCGAGAACAAGTCTGTCCTCAGCACTGACCTTTCTTACTGTGCCTCATATCCAGGGCTAGGTACTGACCATCTTGGGAAAGGGGAGCAAATCCCAACTGACCCTTCCTTCAGATAGCAGTTTGTCACTGCTTGAGGGTATCATTCTCCTGCGACTGAAACAGCAATTCACAGGATGCTTTGCTGAATCCGTTAATTTTGGTAATGTTCACATGAGATTATGGATGAAAGATGGTGAGAGGGAGAGAGAGCTGGCCCACAGCTGGGATTTGTCCTTGGAGGAGTCACCATGTTTCAAAGCCTGTTCGTACTAGTTTGATTAAATCAGGGTCTTCAAGTCCTGCACATTTGTATCAAATAACTTTTCTATAAGAAATGCCACAATAAGCACATTTTTACACATTATTTAAATGGTTATCTACTTTTAAATGTTCCAAGAGTTTAATGTTTTTACCCAGGATGGACATGCTTGGTGATGGGATGGAACTGGCGTTGTATGGGACCTGGTAGTCAGGTACTTGGATCATTTAATGGCAGTGGTATTTTGCAGTAGTCCCAGCGTCCCAGCCAGGTGATTGGACAAGGGTATGCACTTTGCAGTACTTTGTTCCACCTGCTGCCATAAGCTGTCTATATCTTATGTTTAAATTTTCCTGGGGTTTTTTCAGTGGTGCACAAAGGAAGCTTGGTTGCTCTTACAAGCCTCCAGCTGCATAGAAGTTGATTTGCAACCTGTAATGAATGGCATTAAGATTGCAGTAATGCTCTCTGCAACCTGTAAGGAGATGCTGTGTTTGGCCTTCTGATGCAGTCATGTGCAAGATGTTTCTTTTTTTATTTTTTTTTTCTCTGCAGAATGTGAATGATTTTTAATGCGGTAGCGAAGTATTTAAGTTGAAACAAGTTCATTTCA
>NW_024513654.1:12521166-12638500 GCF_017590135.1 Pyrgilauda ruficollis | reverse complement strand
AGGCCTGGGCCTGCCTGCTGGGGGGGGGGGGGCGTGGGGAGGGGGCTTGGCAGGCAGTGTTTGAAGCCGTTGCACGTTGAGGGATGTTCTTTGTTTAGTCCCAGGTTCCCTCTGGGGTCTCAGCCCACCAGCCTACCATCTTGCCTCAGGACATGGCTGCCTTCTGTCTTGGACCAAGACACTCCTGCCATGAGGCTGCTGTAGTTCTTTACTGGTTCAATCATAAGTTATTTGTGCAACTTCTAACCAAGTTTGAGAATGATTCTCCATTTCATAAATTAAAGATGATCTTTTTCTGAACTGCTTGATGATTTTCTTCTAGCCAGTGGCTCTACCTGGCTGGGTGAATGTGGTGGTGTGGGGACACAGCTGTGGCTGGGTGGAGACAAGGGGACAGCTCCTTCTCCATAAAACTGCACTGATGCTTGGCTGTTTCTGCAGTGGCCAGAGGGGCTCACCTGCCTTTGAAGGGAGGCATCACTTACCCCTGCTGCTTTGGAAGGCCCAGAGTTAGGGCCTGTTCCTACACCAGTGGGTGCTGGGGACAAAATGTGACAGTCATACCACTGGGCACTTGTGCCACCTTCCCTGTGAGAACAACTTGACTCACTGCTCTCTCTGCAAACACCTGGGCTGGCACCAGCCACACAACAGCAGCGGCATCACCCTTTCTCAGCCCAGGCTGCCCTCTTCCACCCTTTCATGTGTCTGCAGTGACAGAAGACTCAGGGATAACACATGTAAAGGAGAGAAGGTGTGGACACCATGGCTGCAGCCCAGGAATCTCCTCCCACAAAAGCCATACCAGGAATGCAATCCTGGACCAATGATGGTGTCTCCTTGCAGTCTGGCCAGCAACAATTCTGCACAGGCAAGAGAACACAAGTTACCTCCTTAAAATTGGAAATGTGGGCAGAGGAGGCCAGGAGAGGAGGCTCGAGTGTTGTATATGAATGACTTTATTTATTTAAGTATGCTGGGCACCACCAGGCAACATGGTTTGGACAGTGTGCGAGGGAACAGGCAGACCAAACAAACGCTAGATTGGAGACAGCACCATCCTGCCCAGTCACTGCAGGTTACAAAATGAGCACTGCTGCTGCAAGGCCAGCGGAGGGGCTGGGGGGATGGAGAGCACTGCCTGGGGCACACAGTAATGGAACTGAGAGGAATTGCTGGAATTCCCCTCTGTGTGCTGCAGCAAATCAGCAAGAACACAACCAGTTTCCAGCAGAAGGCTGAGCATTGATGGCTCTTTTCTGACAGGTTCTTGCTTAAAAAACAGTCTGCTCCAATGGGGCAAGGGGAACAAGCAGCCTAGCCTCAGCTGGGAGAGACCACCCTACCCACCTGCCTACAGCCTCTCCAAACCCATGGGTGAGCCCCAAGAATGTGGTTCCTGCAGTGGCAACTGGCTGCTGCTTACTTTTGTCTCAGCTGGGGCAGTGCACTGGCCTTTCCCTCACCTCTGTGGCAATCCTCCAGCTCTTACCCCAGCTCTGCACCTGAGAGTGACCCTAAGGTGATGTGTGGCAAAGAAGAGAAAAAAGAGAAACGGAGGAACTGCTACCAAATCCAGCTCCATCGCTACTGCCATGTTCTGCAGAAAACTAATGGGAAAAAAAAAGAGCACCGAATAATGCACAAGTAAAACCGGAACAGTGGCATGCCCCAACACAAGCAGGTCTGCAGGCTGCCCAGGGCTGTTAGAGCAGTACAAGCAAAGCAGCCACCAGGTGAGCAGAAAGGCACTGCAGTGCAGCGAACACAGCCAGCAGGACAACTTCCTGCTCACACACGTGCCACTCACACCGGCCTCCCAGCGCGCTTTACTGTCCTCTCCCCTGGTGCATTCCCAGTGACCAGCGAGTCCCCGCGGAGCAGGGACCGGGGGTGGTGCAGGGCTGGCCTTTCCGCTAAGCGTGGGTGCTGTGCGCAGTGCGAACATCGAGCAGCGGGCAGCTGGGCAACAGGTGTTCAAAGAAGACCCAAAGCATAATTCCCAGGTGCTGTGGTCAGTATTTGAGAGATCCTCAGACATTTCAATAAATAAAACAATTCTTACATTACAATGCACCTTCCCAATTATTATTTTGCCCCAGAATGGATAAAGTACACAAGAGTTATGCCTGGCTGTGAATACATGCTCCCTTTGCCCTGACATGGCAGGAAGGAGGGAAACAGCCTCGACTCTTACAAAGAACACGAGAAGTCAGCACTGTAAATCTTGGCAGGTTGAGGGGGAACACACAAGTGCCTTCATGCCCATTCCGGGGTACTTGCTTCCAGAGGAGAAAAGGTATTTAAAACAAGGTACGAGAGAATAACCGTCTAGTACAATGATAGCTGATTAGATTTGCTTTGTTCTACTCCATGCAATACAAACTAAGTCCTATCGCCAACTTCTCCAGCTGTGGTGCAGACCCCACATCAAGCTAAGAAGTTACACACTCATACACATACTCATACACCAAAACAGTGGGGGCAAACGGACTTAACTGTTGAGAATGTGCTTTCTCTTAATAAAAAAATGTATTAAAAACAACTTCAAAAACTTACTGATAGTGAAGACACCGCTGAAGAAGGAAGTAGCTATGGGGCCTCAGCTATGTTTCCAGACAATCCAGGCATTGCAGTCAGGCTAACTAAAGCCTGCACGAGCAGTCTGCAGTGGTTGGCTCCCTTCTGGCTTGCCAGGCAGTTTCTACAAGCTGTTCCCTTTGTTTTTGCTTATTTGTTTTACAATGACAGATGTGACTGTGATACAGAAAATAAGGGACTGAAATGAAAAAGGAATGGGCCATTCTGGAGAAATGTAGATTGGTATTTTCTCCTTTCCAATAAAAAACGAAACAAAACAAAAAAGAAGTTAGTAGTACTAATACAACCCTCCTGCTGCTGTCGTCTTTGCTCAGTGACATCGGGGCATGCTGGCGCACACACACACACACAGGCAGCTCTCAGACACTCGGACTCAGAAAAGCGAGTTTAAGTGAGTCTTCGGAGGAGACTGAGGACAGGTCCCAGGGCTAGAAGGTTTTTCGGTGGATGGCACGAGCTCCATCTTCTTCATATTCCTTTTTCGAAACCCACATTTTCTTAAAGGTGTCCAGAGAGGCCAGGATAGAGCCACTATGGAAAGACAGGTATGTTACGAGTTAAAGGAAAATGCTAGGGGCGCTCTCATAGTATCTCTGCAGAGATGGGCTGTTTCTATCGTGACACTTCCCCAAAAGGTGCCTAAGCTCAGTTACACAACACATACACTCTCTGGACAGTCACTCCCTCTCCCACTATCCTCAAATGTGCCAGTGCTACAGAGCCTGGCACCACCTGCCCCCTCCCACACAACCTGGTGACTGCTGCTTCAAGAACACACCAAGCATTGCCCAGCTGAGCAACACAACCCCCCTGACACACAGCACCAGTTGGGATAACAACATGAGAGCTACTGAGTTGTGCCTTCCCAGCCCAATCCCACAGCAAAATGTGTTGCTGTACAGAACATACATACCCAATCCATGTGGAATACAATCTCTCCTGAGGAGCCGATATCTGGAAGAAAGAGAGAATCAGTCTGTACCTTCCCAAGCTCCAGTCTGCTCCTCCTAGCACACTGCCCACACTTCACTCTAGCTAGCACCTGACACAGATGTGATCTCTCCCAACAGAAAGACACCTGGCAGTCCCCACAAAATTGCCACTCTGGTCCAGAACCCTGGACAGGGGTCACGTCAGATGAGTCACCTTCTCAGTGATGAAACCAGACTGATTTTCATCACAACAGCAAATGCTATTGGGCATGTGAGTGTCTCAGGAAAGGCATTTCTGATTTGAAGTAAATGGCAGCTGCAGTCTGAGCAACGTTCTTTCAAGGTCACAGACCAACACATTTGGTAAGTGACAAACACAAAAGAGATGGCTCTTACCCTTATTTTGACGTCCTTCGGGGCTAGTTTCTTCACTTCGCTCAACAGCCTGTCACCAAAGCCTACACAAAACAGAAAACATGTAGCATGAGCACCTCAGCAAAATCCCAAGCTCCATCCGCTAACAATGTGGACATGGCCTATGCAGTCCTACTCAAACACCCCATTCCACATCTTACAGAGAGTCCAGTCTGGGGAGGCACAGAACACAGACAATGACATAACAGGACTCTGTCTCACTGAGAGCTGAAACACTGGCACAATGGGCTCTTTTCCTAAGCAGCAACCCTGAGTCAAGCAAGCAAGGTTTTTAGCTAGGACCTCCTCCTTCTCTAGGCATTCTTCCTGTGGCTAGCCCATTTGTACAGTGGCTTGAATGGGAAGACCAGGATCTAATTGGAGATGTCAACCAGTGGGTAACAGACTGATGGGTTCTGGCAGAGGGTATCTTTAAGTCAGCAAGTACCAACTGAGCCCTGAAGGGATGGGCTGAAACCTTTCTGCACAGAGCTGATACTCATGCAGGACTAGGACCATTGAACTCTCACATATCAGAGACTGAAAGAAACCTTAGAAGATGGAAGAGTCCTTTTTGGTATCTTGTTTCAGTTATTGTGAGCTACAGCAGCAGGAATGAACACAGCTATTCTGTCCTTCCGCAGGCATTGATTGGAGGAAAACAGTAAAAGCCCTCCAAGCCCAGAAAGTGATGTACAAGGGCAGGTGTCCTGCATACCCAGCAGGATATGACTAGGACTCAGAAAATTAGGAAGTAAATGCCCTGATAGAGCAGAATTTACCCTCACCCCAGAGGACAAACTAGGTGATCTGGGTTATCTTCCCACTTTCACGTGAGAAAGAAGCAAGAGATCAGGTATGTCACAGCTACTGAAAAAGGAGAGGCAGGAACCTTTGAAAAGCGTGGAGCCTCCAGATAGCACAATGTTGGAGAACAGCGTTCGCCTCAGATCCATGTCTGACTTTTGAATGGCAAAAACGAGCACTTCGTGAAGTCCTTCACATTCCTCCCCTATCAGGTCCGGCCGGAACAGGAGCTCTGGGGCTCGGAAACGGGCAGGGCCAATCTGCAAGAGCAGAAATTAGGACAGAGGGAAGAGAACAGTGTGGCTTTGTTCACTACCTACAGATGGGCCTGCCTTTCTTAGGTGAAGCTTCAAAGTAATGAAACTTCCTGGACACTCATACTGCATCACTAGATCCCAAGTGAATGCCAGTTTGGACTACAAAGGGCACCATCTCCAATTTGCAGATGAAAGAGATGAAGAAACTTGCTCAGCCCCATATAGCAGGTCTGACATAAAGGGAGCAAATCCAGCCCTGGTACTGGAGGTAAAACCTGTATTTCCTCTCTTTCAACCATTCTATAGTGGGCTCAGTCTTCTAAGGAGTATTCCTAACTCTTCAAATCAACTGTTAATGCACAGGAGACAATTCTAGGCATGACAAAAAGCACACATAAAACCACTGATGGATTTAGTGAGCTGACACCTACCCACACTATACCTGATCTGCATAAAGTTTGTCAGATCAGAGCCTGCTCTCAAACAACTCTGAATCCCCATTGTCATCCTGCATCCTTACCAAGGACTTCTAGCACAAATTGAGGTTTCTAGTAAAGCTTTCTTTCCTGAAAAATTCTAGTGCCCAGTCAACAACCTAGGATGAGTTATGGTCTTTTAAAATTATCCCCTCCCACCTAACACCGCATGAAATTTCCCATCACTGGGGAGCTTTTCTGGAAACCCTGTGCCTCACATGAGGAATTCTCCAGGAGTGGTCCTTACAAACCTCAATAGTGCTTCCATCTGGCAGGTAGTACTGAGCCTTCTCAGTTTCCAGAGTCTCATCCTTCTGGGGATTTATTGACAGGTAGCAGGCACGCTGGAGAGGAAACAGAGTCAGGGAGAGGGAAATGAGATGGGTAAACCCAAATGCCTCTTATAAAATGTTTTTCTCACGAATAATTAAAATCCATGTATCCCTTTGGGGAGACTGATTTCAACAGTATTATGTGCTAGAGAAAAGACCTTTAAGGCTCACAGCAGGTAAACTACCTTGCAATATCCCACTTGTGATCCCTAGCTGCCGTGAATTTTACTCCATGAAGGGAAATAAACACTACAGAAAGCTATCATCAGACCCTGAAAAACTGCAGCACAGGTAAATGCAAAACTGACTCTGAACCACCAGCCCATCTTCACCTCCATGTTAACAGCCTCTCAACAGGGATTAATGTGATTTTGACTATAACTCTCTCAGAATATGGGACAGCTGAGGTTGCCAATGACCTCTGGAGGTCATCTTGTCCACACAGGGTCCCCTAAAGCAGGCTGTTCAGGACCACATCCAGGTGATATTAACAAGGATGGAGACTCCACAATTCTCTAGACAAACTGTGCCAGCACTTGGTCACCCTCGTGCTAAAGAAAGTTTATGTTCAGACAGAACCTCCTGTGCTTCAGTTTGTGCATCTTGTCCTGGACATCACAGAAATTAGTCTGGCTCTGTTTTCTCTGCACCCTCCCTTCAGACATTTATATACATCAACAACACTCTCCCCACACATTTCTTATGGGTCAACAGTCCAAGCTCTCCCTGCCTTTCCACATGTAAGAGTCCTTTAATCATCTTAGTGGCCCTGGACTCCCTAACGGAGATAATGGATTTAGGTGCAGAGCTACATAAGCTGGAACTTCCCACCAGATTTCACAAGTCACAACTTCCCTTGAGAAGAAATCCCCTCTTGGACAAACACAGAAACAAGGCAGGGCATCACCTCCTTGATGGTCTTGACAATCTCAAACTCAGAGGTTGTGTGGAAGTCATAGCCTTCCTTCCGGAGATAGAGACGCAGGAAGCGGGAGACATCCCGGCCAGCGATGTCAATCCGCATGATGGAGTGAGGCATGGCAAAGCCTTCATAGATGGGAACAGCGTGGGTGACACCATCCCCAGAGTCCAGCACCACTCCCGTGGTCCTGCCAGTCGCGTAGCTACCAAAGGGACAAAGGCTCAAGTCAGAACAAGCGACTCAAAGTGAGCCCAGGCAAGCAGCACATTCACACTCAACTCAGGAAGCAGAGATTTCACACAAACAGAGCCTAAAAACTCCTCAAAACTCAAGTTCTGTTTGCAGTTCAGAAAATTTCCTGTAAACTCTTTATTACACAAACTGAGTTTCAGTTCTTGCATGAAGATGGGGGGAAGACATCATTGAGGTCTTCCACGTTTTTTTTTGTAGAATGGATTTCATGGCAACATTCCACAAACACAAATCAAAGATGAAAGACACTTACAGGCTAAGCACAGCTTGCATGGAGATGAATAGTGCTGGCACATTGAAGGTCTCAAAAAACACCTCAGCAGCACGCTCTCTGTTCTTGCGCGGGTTTAGGGGTGCTTCTGTCAGGAGCACAGGATGCTGGGAAAGAGAAGAAGGAGCTGTGCTGCAGTAATCAGGAGGCAGTACAGGTGTTTTCCTAAATGCTTCTGCTTATTTATTCCCTTTAGGAACCACTGATGCAAGAGGGCAGGTACAAAGGAGTAATTTCAGCTGAGCTGTATTAGACTAAATAATTTCTATTAGGCTGGAAGACCAGCAGGGTTCTGGTCTAGTTATGAAGTGCTAGGAAATGTACTCTCTAACTGTGACCCATGAAGGACAAGTAGGATGATTCTCAGTGACAAAAAATCAGTCAGATTAGCCAAAATACACACCCTAATAAAGGATGAAGGCATATGGTCTTTTAGCACAGGCAGACAGAAATATTCCTACTCCACAGCTCAGATTGCTCTCAGACATTTAATAGTTTTTTGGTCTGATCCTTCCAGACCACAGGACTGTGGTTTTCTCCTTCCTCACTTCAAATCATGTCACTGCTGAGTGGATATGCCTGATGTGCAGGCAGAACAGGAAAAGTCAGAAACACTTGGCCTAGAGAAGAATCATTAGAGAGAGTGTGAATAGCAAACGTGAAAGGCAGATTTTCAGTCAGGCCAGACCATCAGATCTGGAGAAGAATTCTGCTTGGACACTCCTTGTGCAGTATCTCCTGAGAGATGAAAGAACCTAATTTAGCAGCAGACACACATTCAGAAAGAAGGCCAAAGGAAAAGTCCCGAATCTTTCCATGTTCCAAGGCTCCTTGTGTTACACATGCACTGAATGATGCCTGTGCCTTTACATAATGTGGTCTCTCACCTCTTCTGAGAAAGTCTGGAGCTGGTCTTTAGAATAAACGTACTGCCAGATGCGCTCCATGTCATTCCAGTCTTTCACTATGCCATGCTCCATCGGGTATCGGATCGCAAGAAGACCTCTGTGCTCCTGAGCAAACAGGAAGAACAAGAGAGCGTTCCAACAACCCCACTTCGGAGCACTGTGACTTACTGTCAGACTCACCTTCAGTTTTGATTCCACTAAAACATAATTTATCTATAGCATACAGGGAAAAACCTGAACATTCATCACAAACATCTCTCCCAGAGAAGCCAAGACTAGACAAGGCCTTTTCATACCAAGTAGGAATGTCTACGTATGACATTTGCAGAGCATATTCCATCACAATACTTTTAAAGTCAGCACACAGACACCTACCATATGGTATCTTTGTACTACCAGATCAGCCATGATATATAACATAATAGGATGTTACTGAGGAATGCAGTTTGAAGGGCTCACAAGAAATGTGACCACACAACTGACTACATGCTGACATAAGCAGGACTGTGGAGAGACGGCAGGAAGATACACAGCAATTGAGTAGGGTCCATTTCTAAAGTTCCCAGTCAAAAGTATGTAACCATATAGAGCTAGTAGTAGCCTAAAAAGAAAAGAGAGATATTGAAGGCCTTGGGTACTAGGTCTGTGGTCAGCAGATTGGCACAAGAATTTAATTAAGCTTCACACTCCACCTTGGACACATATGCAAGTGACAATCTGTTCTACTCTTCGGACCTACATGATACCAAAGAACCACAGCCCAGCTGCCATATCCCCTTCTTACAGCAGCACATGGAGATATATGGACAAGCGCAGTGTACAGGTGTTCTTACCTCTGCCTTTGGACCAATGAAAATGTCCCCTTCTAAAGCACCAGCCATAACACGAACATGCTTTGGTCTGCCCACACTAGAACAGAGACAACAGAGTAAATGCTTCTACAAAGAGCTCAGATGCACCCAAGGATTGCATACTTTGTGTTTCTCTCTGTCCTAACCAGAACTTTCTCAGTGGGTGAGTCTGGGGGCACTGCCAGGTGCAGACAGACCCAGGTTTGCTCTGAGCTAATCTCAGAAGTCAGAGGTGAAGGGGACAGACTGTAGACAGTTCTGAAGTGGCTGGACATAAACCAGCTGAGTCTGGCCATATTTTCACTGATTATTCAAGACTCGCCTGTTTCAACAGTGACTGGGATGAACGTGGCTAGACTGAGCAATTGTCTGAGGTGTTCAATCCACATGTACTGCCTGACCTCAGGCAGACTTCTCAGATTAGACATTTGTGTCCCATACCCTACCATCCCATACAGAACATATTGCTCAGAACACAAAACTACTCACTAAAAACCTACCACACTGAAAATAAAAGCCAGTGACTATTCAGAGTTCCTGTTCCAGAAGTCTTCATCCTGGCAAAACTCTTAGAAAACTTACAAAAAAGTCTGGCAAGAATCAAGACAACATACCAGACACTGAAAAAATACAGAGGTCTTCACACTTCTTATTCCAAATTTTACTCTTTCCAGGTCCTTCTCCTCATGTGTGCAGATTAAGGGATGCTACAGCTTTGGTTGTGTGTTCAGCCTGACAAAGTGATGCCATCTTTTACAATTTGTTCGTGTCCCCAAAAAATCTCAAAATATTTAACAGTGGAGCATATCTCACGTTTAACCAGGAGCACATCTCCCTGATGCTTCTTTGCAGCAGGCAGAAAAGGGGCGTTTTTTCATTCATAAAACCAGGCAATTCTTCCCCTCTACAAATCAAAGAATTGGTTCACAGTACTAAGAAGTTACCAAGACCAGCAGAATACTTACTAGTTAGGAAAGCAGTATTTTGGTATTTGATCACCCGCAAAACCTGCTTTAATCACACCCGAGCCCTGTGGAAGCAAGAGACAAATACGTGACCTTATTGCTCCTTCCATCAGCTTCACAAGTTTCAGAGGAGTAGCAAAGTACATCAGGACTGCCAGATCCACTCCTTCCTACTAGGAAAAAAGCTCCCCAGGGACTGACTCTCCAGGCTGCTGGGAGATGGGAAGTGCCAGCTTGGCTGTTGGAGGGAGTGACTGGCACCCTCTCTGGCACTGACACATCTCACAGGTACTGTTCTGCACACACTCAAACAAACACTGCCCTGTACTGATGAGTATTTTTCTAGCCAGGATTACTGTGAGGGGTGCAGGAGCCTAAATCCACACTCTACAGGTGTCTGTCAATATTAGATAACCTCTGGGGGGACGAGAACACTCCAGAAAGCCCAGCACGAATAACTGAACTCTGCCAGCTTCATGAAGCACTGGAGGAATGAAGGCTACAGGCCTCTTGAAGGAGATTTGGAAAGGATGGAGGGAGGGCAGATAAAGTCAGAGAAGGAAGTAGCAAAGAATTGCGAGAAACAGACTGAAGAAGAAATAGGGAAAAAATGAGCAGATGGTGGATGAACTAGCGAATGCTAAGGAGGCAGAAGTGTGGTCAGAAGAGATACTGGAAACCAACCCAGACTGTGGCTGAAAAAGGACAAAGGTGCCAGCTACACTGCAAGGGGAAAGGCTGGGGGCAGGAAGCACAGCTGACGGGACAGAGCTTGTTCAGAAGAGCCAAAGCAGAGATGAGAGATGGCAGTCAGGAAGGCACAGATCCAAAGAGCCTTCTGCAACATTCAAAGCAGCGAACACAGAGCGGGTAAAACCAGCCACAGCAAGGCCCTGGCAGGGAGTCAGTGCTGGGCATCTGGCCCCACAGCTCTCATTCCCTGTCCGGAAGCATCCTGGGAACACCATCATCAACTTGGATCTGTGCTGACTCCTTCCCCTCCTCCATTTCCTCTCCCTCTCCCAAGGGAATGACATCTTGAAACAATGAGCAGCTTGCAGGAACACCCAAGTTTTGCTAAGGAGTGGATTTTCATAGGATCTCCTCAGATAAGCCGTTTCACTGGTAATCCCAGCCTACCATGGGTGCAAGCTCTTCTGCAGAAAGAGGAGCAGTTCTGCTCATCCCCATGGTGGGAACAAAGTGTGTGTGAGCTTGCACTGAAAGCTGTGACCTGTGAAGTGCCTGTTCACTCTCAACAGCTCTGCAGTAGGAATGCTCTACTTTGGAGGCCAAAAAGATATTCTGGCTACCCCATCACATTTTAAAATGAGTAGCAACAAGCTCTTCCCTAGCTTTCCACTTCTCACCACCTCTCATGGGTCAGCATCACCACTTTTGCTTCGAGGCTGGGGCCAGATGAGTTGCTCAGGGCTCTGCCAGGCAAGCCCTGGCTGCAGTGGTTTCCGATGCTGCCTTCCCGGTGCCAGAGGTTACCAGCCAGAGCAGGCTCAGCAGAAAGGAATGTGGGGCGGCCCCAGCCTCTCCCGTTCACAGTCCAGCACTTTACTGCCAAGCTACTTCCATCAGCAGTTCCAGCAGGGATGTCAGGCTCTGCACAGGGTATGTGCACTCTGCCACCAGAGCAGGGATACTCCTGTCTCTAAACACCAGAGTCAGATTTGCCAGGACACATCTGTAGGAGAGGAGTATCAGGAATACTCTGCAAACCAGACACAGCTATTTATAAAGCATATAAAAGGCAGATTGCTTGAATCCTTGTCTCCTGATAAACACCTGCAGCCAGGCTGGCTCCAGGAGCACACCCAAGCTGCCAACTGGGCAGGACTACATACTTCCTTTCCACACGAGGGACTCAGCTCCAGTTGCATCCCAAGGTCTGCACTAACTGATATCAGTGTGACAAAGTGGTGGGTGAAGTGTTAAAAAGGCTTTCATTGAGACAGACTCTCTTCTGGCTATTCCCTTCAAAGTGAAACAAGGAACAAACCAAAACCACTATTTTGATTTTTCTTATCATAGCTTATACACAACTCTCTACCTGGGAAAGAATACAATCCTGTGGCAAGTCTTGCAGAAAAAGAATTGAATGAAATGCAGTAACATAATGTAACCACATTACAATATTGCACTAAGTGAATATTTTGTTCAGGATAATGAGTGATCTTGTTGCTAGCTGCGTGGAACTGGTTTCAGGAGAACAACGATGCTCCTATTTTAACTTAGAGATTAAAACTTCCTTATGTCAGGCCAAAAATTGCCCAGTGTGTCCTGGTGAGATTCCCAGCAAGTTATGTATTTTAAGATTTACATACTGAAGTTCAAAGTTAACCAAATGTGTTGGAAGTTCAGAACTCCAACTTGGAGTCAAAGAAAAATGACTGCTTTGAATGTGCTGGTGGGATGGGGCTTCAACACAACTGTGCTTCCAAGTGCCTGGGAATAAACCAAGAACAGCTGTTTGACATCTCCGCACTACAAAGACCTGAGTGCACGTTCTGACCTATTCAATTTTTCTTGAAAACAATTCACTTCTTTGAAGATATGTGCACACTGAGTAAATCTGTTTATTATAGACCAGTTTGAGATTCCTATGCAATGAGAGGAAAATGTTTACATTTTGAAATAACTCTGATTCAGAAGATTTAAAGACCTGTTTTTTCATCTTTGTTTCAAGTAAGCAAAAATACATGCATCTTCTCTTCTGTTACAAACTCTGATTTATTAAAACTAAAAAAATTGAAAAATTTATATTCTTCCACCAGTAACTATCCTGACTGGGTTTTCATTCCATTTTATCTGGCAGCAGTTTATTTTCTTTCTTTTTAAATTTTAATCTGAACAAAAGAATAAAAGAAGAAAAACTACATGTAAAATGTAAAGGTCAAGGAAGATAAATTCATTAAAAATTCTTGTGAGTGTCTTGAAGGAACTGAGCTCATCCCTTAGCATACCTCATCTACTAGCTCTGTAGCCAGTTGGTTATGGATTCATTAATCTTGATGCATTTAGGACTCAAATTTAAATGGAAATCACCAATCAATCTTCTGTGTGGCACTTTCTATGGAGAGTGCACATTTCATATTGTTGCAACACTGTTCTATTTGGTACAGAATTTATAAGATCAAGAACAAACCAAAGACACAACAGCCCTTGCTGACAGCTCAGCTGCATTAAATACCACCACTTAGACTACAAGGCAAACGAGATAATTCCACGTTCCATGGAGGTCAAGGAATTTGCACTGACTTAGGCCACAGGTGGACTACTGACATGTGCATTATGTTCAGCAGGGCTCCCAGACCATTCAGAGAGAGCTTGCTGGACTGCAGATGGGAATACAGCTCTTAAAAATTAGACAATGGAGAGTATAAAGTTGTGCTGAGGTACAGCTCCAACCTCCCACTGTACATTACAAAGCTCTCCCTGCTGAAAACATACAGCTAAGAGCAACGTGTGGTAAGAGAAAAAAACCTCTCTGTTAATTTTTTAGCTACAGAACTTCATGTCCTTTTGGAACACACTGAGATTTTAGTGCAGGACTGGGACTGGAGGGGTCTGGCTCTCACCAGCTCAGTATCTCACTTCCCCCTTCCCACACACAGGCACATGTGAGACAGGATAACATTCAGCCTTCAAAAGGTGCCTGCAGTTCTTGCAGAAAAGCAGTAGCGGAACAGCAGTGGGAAGAGTGGTACCTCCTCTGTGCAGCTCCACTTCCCATCCTGCCTGAACTCCAAAGAGAAGCAAAAATGCAGTGTCACCACGAGTCTCCTTGGCCCACAGCCTGCCAGCGTTCCAGGCAGATGCTACAACAACTGCTCCATTCTACTTCTTGTACAGGGAGGGGAAGGGGATAAGCTCGTTTATCGGAGAAGCAAGAACAAGAATTAGCTTTTATAAGACCAGCTGATAAAATGAAAAAATACATAGAATCGGCTGCTGGCACATAAACCCTTCTTCAGGTCTGAGGCAGGGGCAGCAATCACGGCACTAAATAGCCAAAGGACATGCTGAAATTAAATATAGGCTGCTACTACATTAATAGCTCAACAAAGTGATCCTCACAGTGCCAGAACATCTAGAGACAACTTTAATGTTTAGCTGATCACTCAACAACGCAGCAGGATCAGTGCTGATACAAGCATTCCTAAAAACAATCAGCCTAGTGCATTTTTAACACCTTGAGTAAAGAAGATTCATGTTTTTCTCAACACAGTCAATTTTACTGCTTACTCTCATTTCCTATTAGATCTTTCCTTCAATGTCTAACCCAAATCCCTCTGCTGTAAGATTCAAGGGAAACAAACAAAGCCAAAACTGTATCAGAGAGCTCAAGCTGTAGACAGGAATTTGGGATCCGTAATAAAGAAAAAGTCAGAAGAATAACAGCCTTCATCTGAGAAAACCTACAATCATTCACTTTATGTAAAGCTAATGCAATAGGTCGAGAAGAGCCAGGCCAGAAAACCTGCTTCATATGGCAAAAAAAACCAGGAGAAATTAAGCATATGGAAGAAGAATGGAGCACAGTACTGACCCTTCAAAACAACAGAATCTCAATCACTGGCGATAGAGGTCAGAAGGGAGGAGCACGGGTTTGTGACTCAGTATAGTGAAGGAGGCTCTGTCCAATACATGCCCTCCGATTCCTTCCTGGATGGTCTTTCCTCTGGGAGAGCAGCATGGATGGGGCAAACCAGAACTGGACCCAGAAGTACCCCAAAGAGGCAGGGAATCACTACCATTCATCTCCCACAGAGCAATTCACACACACACTGAAGGTCTGCTTTGTGCTAATGAGCAGCATCAGCACACTGGAGCAGCCATCTGCAACACTATGCTGATGCAACCCTGGGCACAGATCCGTCAGCAGTGGCATTCCAAGGCATGGGAATCCATGCCTTGGGAACGGCACTGCCTTGTTGTGACCACTGTGCTGGATGCACTTGAGGAGGGGCAGTACAAGAGGTCAAAGCTTCTCTTTCGCTGGGCCTGCGAGGGGTGCCTGGCTGGAGGGCTCCATGTCCTGCATGGGCCTAGGGAGGCGCCAGCACCTCCAGAGCTCGCCGGGGGTCCAACCACGGCCTGCCAGGAGTACGCTGGAACTCTGGCCAAGGCCTGCCCCGCAGCTCGCTGGGAGCGTGGCCATGGCCTGGCCCAGCACCCCCATTGTCCCCCCGGCACAAAGAGGGGTGGGGCGGGGCCGGGGAAGCCCCGCCTGACTGACAGCGCCAACTACCAATGAGCGCAGGTGCTCTGCCGACAGTCCCGCCCCGCTCCGGCAGGTAGCAGCGGACTGTCCGGCTGACTGACAGCTGTCTCTGCCAATGGGGGCGCGCCGCCCCTCCCAACCAGCGGCAACTCGGCGGCGGCGAGGGCTGCGCCCCCCAGCGCGGGGCAGCGGCCCCGCTGCGGGTGACTGCCAGCCGCCCCAGCCAATCGCGACTCGCCGAGGCGCAGCGGCCCCGCCCCCCGAGGACGCCGTATGGCGCCGTGAGAGGGCCGGAGGCGGCGGCCGAGCCGGCCGAGGTGGGGGGGCGGCGGCGGGCGGGGCGCGGCCGCCCCGATGACAAAGGGATTGCGGGCCCTCCCCGCTCCCGGGACGCGCGGCCGCCCGCACTCACGTTGTCTATCACGACGGGCTGATTCGCTATCACATCGTAGGACTCCATGGCGAGGACCCGCCGCAGCCGCCCGTGAGGGAGCAACAGCCCAGCCCTCGGCGGCGCATGCGCGGAGCAGCGACGCGGCGCCGCCTGGGTGATGTATTCCTGCTGCCGCGGCTCCTGCCGGGAGCTGTAGTCCGACGCTGCGCCGAGTCAAGCGGGGAGGTGCGCCGGGAGCGGGGCATGCTGGGAACTGTAGGCCGGCGTGGGAGCGGGGCGTGCTGGGAGGCGGAGTGCGGAAAAGAGAATCCTGCGGACACATCTGCGGCCGAGAAACCGGGGTATGTTGCGGTCCGGGAGATAGCTGGGTGCTTCCACCAAAAACGCTGCATCGCAACTGGCTGGCTTACGCTTAATAGATTCCTCACGCCTAATTTTTTCTAATAGGAATGGAGAAAAAGTGATCCCATCAACTTCTGTAGTGGGGATCTATGATTAAGGAAAGTGTTTTATTGTCCCATAATTTCATGTGATCATCCTTACGAACTACTGGTCATAACACACCTGTTCCTTCCACGAAATACCAGTTTCTCTCCATTTTTGAGGCACAAGAACCACAAAAGAGGTGTCAGTATAAAGAATGCACATCAAGAACATATCGGTATTGAACAATAAACACATTTTCCACTGACTAAGTATTCTAAAAGCACTTGGAATAATCGATGACTGAAACTCTGGGTCTTGAAATTAAGTAAAAGGGATTTCCATGCCAGTGAGCACACCTGAAGGCTTGACTCATCTGTCTTGTCCCACATCTCTCCTGCAGACATGGACTTTTCTCCTGTAGTTCCTGCCTTTAGCCCCAGTAGATAAGTTTCATCCCAGATGTTTACCTTCAGCAACCTTCCCCATTCACCTAGTCTAAAAGAGGTAGTTTTTGTACAGGATTGAGGGGTTTAAATGAAGGCCAGTGTTGTATCACTTCAGTGAATGCCAGGAGACTCTCATTATCGGTGTATGGAGCCAACACAGCCTTTCGTACATACTCTGTTACATTCACCTTCTCAGCTGACTGTAGTAATGGGACAAGTGAAATATTTTTCACTGTGGGAAGTGAGGACACCAACTGCTCACCTCCTTTATCAGGGGATTGTCGCCGAGAGCCTGTCAGCTTCTTGACCATGTGTGCTCTCCCAAATGGTGTCGCAAACGTTTTTAGAATAAACTCTCACCTAACTAAGAAATGCATGTGTGTCCACCCTCTCCGCTGAGCACTTTGCAGCTCATTTTTTTCTATTTGCCGATTAACACTCTATAGCTCATTTTTTTTTCCTATTTGCTGATTAACAAGCAGGACCCTGCTCTAGCAGGGGCGTGTAGGACTGTTGTGCACACACCACGCACATGAAGACACCTGGCTTTGCACGGCCACAGCTGCACTTGCGGCTCAGGAACGAGCCAGATCCTCGGCGTGCTTCGCGCACAAGTCACAACCCGCGGTCAGAGCCGCCAAACTTCACCCATCGGCAGCTTCCAGCTGCCTCCCAGGGCCCTACCGACACAGGGGAGAGTGAAGGTGCCTCGGGCGCTGCGGGGGGCGTAGAGGCAGAGCGAGCACGCCGCAGTGTCCCCGGGCCCGGCCCCGCTCCGCGTTCCCGCCACCGCCTCGCGCGGCCATCGCCCCGCCCCTCGCAGCCCCCCTCGCCGCCGCTAGGGGGCGCGCCCGCAGGGCATCGAGGGGCGGGGGCAGAGGCGCGGCCGCCCTCCAGGCCGCGAGCTTCCATTGGTCAGACTGTGCTGTCACTCACGCCGCCCTTGCAGCGGGGCCCCACCTTCTCCTCGCGGAGCCCCGCGCAGCGCCGCCATTGGTGGAGCTGGTCTGCCACTCACGCCGCCCGGCAGTAGGCCCCGCCCCTCCTGCCGCGGCCCCACGCAGCCGCTTGGGCCGGGCCGGGCCGGGCCGGGAGCGCCTGGCGGGAGCGGAGCGGGTTCGGCACCACCTGGGACGGGCCGGGACCAGCCGCCTCCGGGACATGGAGGGCGTGCGGCCGGGCGGGGGGCCCCCCGCGGGCGGGCCGGGGTCCGGCTCGGGCTCGGGGTCTGGGTCCTTCCCGTCGCTGTTCCCGCCGGGGCTGCACGGTATCTACGGCGAGTGCCGCCGACTCTATCCCGACCAGCCCAACCCGCTCCAGGTCACCGCCATCCTCAAGTACTGGTGAGGCGGCCTGCATGGGGCCGGGGTCTTGCGTGGAGCTGGGGGGAGCCGTGGGGCCGGCGCCTTGTGTGGGATAGGAGAGGGTTTGGGAGGAGTAGTGGGAGTGGGAGAGGTTTGGGAGAAGCGCTGGGGCTGGGGACGTTGCCCGGGGTACGCTGAGCGGCTGGGGAGGGTTGCAGCAAGGGGAGAGGGACAGGGGGCTGCCTCCTGTGTTAGGGGTGAGATGCAAGAGTTTTGGGTACAGGCAGCGGGTCTGGGGATGGAGGGATTGGGGGTGCGGTTGGTTGCCTAGGGCGTGTGTTTGGAAGGGGCTCCTGGGGAGAATGTGCTGGCAATAGGAGAAGGGTCTGGAGAGGTGTGCACTGAAGACAGGAAGGTGCATTGGGGTTACTGGGGTGACTGGGAGGACCCCTGAGTGAGGGGTTGCTGACGAAAGCCCCAGCTGGGGCAGATCTTATGAAAAGGGAGAGCGTGCTACTCAGTGGAGGTGTTCCCACAGAAGGTGAGGGTCTGGAGTTTCCCCCTGGTCTTCTGGCCGGGAGCCTGGGGCTCGAGTGTGGCGGAGTGAGCCCGCTGTGGCAGCCTGCGGGCCGGACACAGCCGGCTGTACCCGTAAAGCCCACGGGGCAGTGCCAGCTCCTCTTGGCCTTATGTAGCCGTGTGTTATCACAGACTGTGGATCTGCTGTTCAGTGTCTCTGCTGACACAGTGTCTGACACCAGGAACAGCAGTTGTTTATGTGGGAGAGTGGCATGAAGGAAGTTCTTGGATGTTTAGCTATCAAGATAAGTGTCTAGCATCTAATGCCGTGTGAAGAAGAGTTCCTTTTGCTTTTTGCTATCTCTTAGCTGCTCAGCCCCCTCTTCTGGGGCTAAGGAACATGATCAAGTCACCCCCGAATGTTTGCTTTATGTGACATTGGCCAATCCCTATCTCAGCACTTGAAAAAAACTAATAAATGCTCAACTTCTTTATTTACAGCTCATTTCAACCTGTATGTCTTTATCTAATTAGTCCTGAGCAACAGCAAAATAACATCCTCCCTGTGTGCTGCTCTGACGGACAAAGCTACTGCTGTTGTTGTCCACAGAAATGTTGTTTTTAAGTGATTCTAGCAAGAAGTTTGTCTGTTAGCCCTTATTGCCTAGGGCCATATTGTATTAAAATGACACAGTGGGCTGAGATAAGATGTTGCAAATCTGAGACCTCAAAATGTAAATCGTTTCTTAGTCATGTGTGCATATCAGTACTTTGGTGGTGGTCTGATCAGTCTTTTTTTTACGCCTATGTGTAATCTTGGATACTCATGAAGCGTTTCCAGTCACATTAGCACTTCTTTTCTACCAACAGCTTAAAGCATACTGACTATATTGGCATAAGATTTGTGGAGGTTGAGGGGAATTTAGGTCTGTAGTGAAGAATGGCAAAGACCCTTTTTTGGGAAGAAAGCTTTTTGCTTAAGGGATTGATTAGGGTTTCACTGCAGTTGGAGCTCAAACACTAAAAGAATTGCTGCTGGCAATGATGGCAGGTTGCAAGAAGTAATGTGAAGGCCTGTTTATCCTGCTCTTTTCCACTTAGGGATTCCTCTGGCTGTTAGCTGGGCCAGCAGTGAGAGCTGAGAGCTTCTGTTGTAGAGGTGATCTTCCTACTGTTGTCCTGTGCAGGAAATGCTTGTGTGAGGTACAGCCTCCATGGATGCCACAAGTTCTTTTTCTCCTGTTGTTGGGTGAAACTTGGAGCTTGGTTTTGTTAAGTCTGGTAGAACGACTCCTGCCACAACACTGTCTGCTAATTTGTCCTACTCTGCCTGGGCTGCCAGCTATTAGCTGGTTTAGATTAGAAGAGGGAATGGCTGAATGAAGTTGCCTGCCTTAGGAGAAATATTGTAACACTAATCAGCTTGTAATTATATGTATCAGTTTCTCTACGGTTAACAGCAATTTGGTTTTTTTTGTTCAGGAAGCTGAAGTTGTAGTCTTTGGCTTGCAGATCAGAGCAGATCCTAAGTCTGTAATGTTGGACAATCTGCAGAACTCCATGCCTGTTGCATAAAGGGATTTAACCATGTGGATTATTTAATGGAACTAGTCTTTTAAAATGCTATTTGCATATCTTGGGAGAGAGCGTGGGATCCAATCAGAACTAAGAGTTTCTGTCTGTTTTGTGAAGGCCATGCAGCAAGATCGAGTTTGTCTATTGGTATCCAGTATCCACTTTTATTATAAAATATGGTAGAATATCTCAAATTGAAATATCTTGTTGCATGGAATTGCTGGTGAAAAAATCAAATTAGTTTTTTGTGATAGGTTTTGAAATAAGCATAATTTGGGCTTGACTACTGGGTTTTTATCACCTGTCTTAAATTTAGGCCATATTCTCAAAAACCTGTGCAGTAAGCTGTGGTCTGCGGCCTTTTGGCAATCACAGACTACTTCTGAAGGGTTGTCAAAAGGTAGCTGTGAAGAGCAATCTTATTGGCAGCTGCTGAGAAGTGACTACAAACAATACACTAAGGACTTTTCAGGGTGAATGAATTAGGAGTTTTCCAATGTCTTTCCATTGTGGGTCTCTTTCCGCTCTTCTTTCGCGTTTCTCCTTCCACACAAACTTCAGAGCGCTCTTAACATCAGTCAAAAGAAGACTCTTGGTGCAGATGCAAATTTTACAGGGTTTCCCCTGAGGCAGCCCTTCCTGCTCCTGAATGAGCTCCATGAATAGAGAATGTAACAAATTTGTACTGTACCTCTGGCTTTGAAGTTGGGCTCTTCCTAATAAAATCCTCCAACGCTTCCAGCTCTTTGTGTGAGTGCATGTACTGATATGTAGATTGTGATACAAGGTCGAACCCTGCCGCGGCAGCCGTGGGCGGGAGGAGGATGTACCACAGCAGCGCCGACACAGAGCAGTGAAACCTGCCACCGAAACTGGATGAATATCTGTGCTGACTAACCTTTGGGGAGCGTTATTGCCATGCCTGTGTTACTGTTATTGCCATGGCTGTGTGCTGCAGGTAGCTGGCTTAAAGCTCATGCTGGATGCTTGTGTAGTTGCGGTGGTTTTGGGATAGGTGTATGGCTTGGATATGTGTTTTTCAACATTTAATTAGTCACTGCTGCAGGCTTTTAGTCTACATCTCTTACAAGCCTACTCCATTTCTCAGCGAGTAAAGGTGGTGTGACTGGATCATTAAGCAACATATGAACCCGTTGGTAGTGAACTCTGGGCAGGACTGAGCTCTGCTCCACCGGGCCACCTGGTGCCACATTGCTGTGGCCACCTCTTGGTGGTGTGGTGCTGTAGGTCTCCTGGGAAGTTTGGCCTTTGGAGACAAACACAGGAGGCCTTTGGAGACAGGATTGCTGGCAGGAGTGAGGGAGAGATGTCTGCCTTGCCTGGGGCTGTCCTAGGCAGGACTTGCCATCTGCATCAGACCTGACAAGTATGTTTGAGTAGCCCTAGGGAAAAGCATGTACCCATGGAATAGTTCCTGTCCCAAAAAGGGCAGTGTAGAGGTTTCTCTTGTGTGTTGTCAGTGTCGGAGTGCCTGTGTCAGCAGTGTTCCAGCATTGATTGTTTGACTTTTAAAGTGGTACTAAGCCCAGTTTGGAAGCAGGTTTTCTTTATGTAGAAGATGCTGGTTGCTTAGCAGTGTTCCCTTCACTGCAAAACCCACACAACTGCTCTGACCGCTGACTCACCTCTCATGCTGGTCAGTGCATGAACCTCTCTCACTCCAGAGTCCTCCCAGTCCAGTAATAATTGTGTGTGGCTGCTGCTGGTCACTACCACTCCTCAAGGGTAAGTGACCATCCTGGCTGGAATTGCTTCCATCATGGATCCCTGGGGGGCTGAGCACTGGCCAGGACACAGGTGCTGTGCTCTGAACAGAGCCACCTGGATGGGTGTTTCTGGTAGAGACCTCAGCCTCCAGTGTGACCTGATGCCAGTGAAAGGGAACAGGTGAGAAAAGGTTGTCGAGGGGACTTGTTTTTTCCCCAAGTGTTTCAAACAATTGCTAGATTTTGAAAACAGGTTTTTTCAGGTGTCTGCTAAAGATCAGACTCAGCTCCATCCTGGGGTCTGACACATTTTCCTGTGTTTGCTCACCAATCTGCCTTTTATGCCACGAAGATCCACTTGTCATACGAGGGGGCTGCATTGTTCTGATGTAGCCTTTGACAATGGACACCTGTGCCACTACTGGGGGTGAGCTGCTCATCCCCTCTGTCCTGCTCCAGTATCCTGGGCTGCATCCTTGACTGACCTGCTGGAGAAACTGTAACTGGTCTCAGTCACCACGATGGCCTTATATGACTTAGGAGGGGGAAGCTGTCCTGCATAAAGTCAGTCATGTCAGACAACTGCTCTGTTTTTTTGCCAGCGGCAGTAGGAGCAAGGCAGCACAGCACACCTGTGGAGAGGCCTTTTAATGCACCAAGCTGATGAGCTGTTTTGTACAGACTTGATAAGGTTGGGCAACAGGAGGAGGGCAGAGGATATAAAATAGTGTCTCACTGTCGCTAGGGCTGGATCCATCTGTCCAGCCATGGAGACTGCATATCATGATACACAAACCCTCAGGACAAGTGAAGGAAACACAGCCATGCCGTGCAACCTGCAGACGATTGTGTCAGGGTCTAAACAGACATTAGACATGAGAGGGGTTGATGTGTAGAATCATTTGTTCCAGTGAATGGGGTCGTGTGAGTTTGGATTTTCTTGTTTGGAGAAGCTGGGAGTTTTACTTGAAGACACAGTGTGTTGTAGGCACAAAGTAGTTAAACAGCTGCTCAGCTGTGCCATAACTGCTTGTGGTAGGTGTTTTGTGATTGACAAGGCAAACAGCAAAACAGTCCAGCATGTTCCTTCCTTCAGCAGGGAGTTGTCCTGTCTTTGCTCTGACAGAGGTGACGCGAGTGGCAGGAGGATGTGTTCTGCTCTCTGCTGGCACACAGCCTCAATTCCCTGTGCCTTGTAGCAGGAAGGGTGGCTGCAGACTTTGGTGGTTGCTGTGTAGTATAACCTGCCTTAACTTTTGAATTATGTTCTTTTAAGGAAGCCATTCTAATGCTGATGCAGAGGGTACAGTGGTACTTTTTATTTATTCTTGGTTAGTGCAAGTAGTGTATTTTTAGAAATTTTGCTGCTAGTTTTACTTAATCAATGTTTTTCTCCTCCACTGTTTGAACTATTTTGTTTGTGTTCAGAAGTATGGATTGCTGTCCTCAAAATGTAGTAATTTCAAAATCTGCTTGGAATAGCATCACTTTTTTTGAGGTATGTGCCTCTGGACTGAATTAAGAGTTTGCAATGCAGATACAGCCATTGCTCTTTTACTAGTACGGTTTTTCAATTTTCTCTGTGTTTTGTGGAAGCTTTAATATGATTTTCCAGAGGTTTTTATGCTTTAACATTAAAAACATTTTTAGCATGTTGCACACGTGTACTTTGTCTTCCTATGCTCAAAGCTTTCTGGATTTAACCTAACCTTTTTCCTCATTCTTTTTTTTTTTTTTTTTTTTAGAGGTAATTTAAATGTTCTAATTTTTGTTTTAAACCAGGTCTTTGTACAACCTCTTCTAGCACCTGGGGAGACTTACCCTTTTTCTTGAGTGAACTAACTTACATAAGAATTTTTCTGGTTTTTATGCAGGTTGGGAGGACCTGACCCTCTGGACTATGTTAGCATGTACAGAAACCTGGGAAACCCAGCACTGAATGTTCCTGAGCACTGGCACTACGTCAGCTTTGGGTTAAGTGACTTGTATGGAGACAACAGAGTACACGAGTAAGTGTCATTTAGGCTCTGTAGCTGTGTGTTGACTTTTGTGTTGCATTTTGGGGGTGTGTAGGTAAAACCCAGTCCTGCTGCTCATATTATTTGAACAGCTGGTTTTCTGTTGAGAACACCCTAGCCCTGGTCTCAAAAAAGATGACGTATGCCTGTTCTTGCATGTAGAACACATTCTGTGTTCCCCTCTGCAGGCTTTGAATGCAGTGTATTTCCTTTCAGTGTCAAGTTGAGTGGGGTTTTGTTTAAATTTGTTTTAACTTGTTGGGAAATTTTCTTTTAACTGTCTGTTCTTGTTGTGTTTTTCACACTCTGTAATCTGTTATGGTCGTACACTTAAATCCTGACCCTTCCCTGTGCATGTTAAATGCCTTCCTCTGGAAAACTGCTGTAAGGGCATTTTTGCTGTTGCTGGCACAGCAGTGTTACTGTCAGCAGACTGCCACTCTGGTGGCTACAGTATAAAGTGCCAATTTGTGTAACAGAAGCCTAAAACTCTAATTGTTTGACTGTTTTTTCTCCAGTAATTAAATTATTAACTTAGGTTGTCGGTATGAATGGTTTCTAGCAGGAACTTTGGATTAGACCAAGCAGGCAGCATGAGCTAACCCTATTCTTGTCTTTCATTAGCTGACCTTACTCCTTAACTCCAGTTCAAGTGAGTAGCAGTAGCCAAGCCATCCTGATTTTGGGGCTGTGAACATGGCCTTTTAACCAGTCAGAAATGGCACAATGTTTCTGCTGTCGCTGTTTTCCGAAACTGTCTTTGCACTGTGTTATAGTTGCAGGATAAATGTCCTTGATGAATGGTGCAGCAAAGGCTCCAGTTTGTTCACACAAGCTTTCCTCCTTTTGTTTGTCTTGGTTAAGATTCAGCCACCAGGTTTTTTTCCATCCAAGTTCTTTTCTTGCAACAGCAGCTGTTGGGCAGTTTCTTTAACTTTAACCATTCCTCAAGGCAGTTTCTCCTGGTTTTTTTCTCCTTGTTTTTGTGATTACAGAACTGCTTTTCAGAAAACAGAATGTTTTCTGGAGTTTATACAGGACCCTAATGTCACAGAGATCTGCCTGGGACATTTAAGCAACCATTAACAACAAATCCCAATCAATAGTTGCCGGGGCAGAGGAAAAGTAGGGCAAGTGAAAGAAATGAAGCTTAAGGCTTCCTTCTCTCCCAAGAGATCTTAGTGTGAACATGTAGGCATTCACATGGTGCTTTTGTTCATAGATCAGGTGTGTTTCCCTTGTCTCTGTGTGGCTGGAACAGCGTCCTCAGCTCCACAGCACTGTGTCCTTGTGTCACTTGCCCTGAGATGTTCAGCTGTCTGCAGTCTGTCACCTTTAATTTGGCCTCATTCTTGGAGCTACAAA
The DNA here is from genome assembly GCF_017590135.1 of Pyrgilauda ruficollis. Classification (NCBI taxonomy): domain Eukaryota; kingdom Metazoa; phylum Chordata; class Aves; order Passeriformes; family Passeridae; genus Pyrgilauda; species Pyrgilauda ruficollis. The sequence goes on along the minus strand of NW_024513654.1, from coordinate 12,613,502 downwards.
GCTTAATAGTATTTGTCCTGTTGAGTAGATTGGTTCTACCTTGTGACCAAAAGTCTTAATATACAATTATGCATGTGATAGAGCTGTCAAGACCTACACATCTCCTAAACACTGAATCTGAAGTTACCAGGTAGTACGTGAGCACTGTAGACTGGATGAGAGAAGATTTTCAAAGGAGCTGAGCACTCACCAACAGTTCTCACTTCCAAGAGCAATTGCTGTTTGCTAAAACTGCTTTGGAAATTTGATGGCTGTTGGAATTGCACGTCACCAGCCCAGCCCTGGGTGCACACTGTAGGAATGTGGTGGATTTTCCTATGCACTCAGGAGGTTCTTGTTCTCTGACAGGGAATTTAAAAATGCTTTATTTAAGAAAATATGTCTCTTTTCTTGAAAGGCTTTGGAATTCTGCTGTCCCAAGTGAGGTGTGCTGTAGAATGGTTGGCAGGAGCATGGGGTTGCAGGGCTGTTGTTTAAATCTTTGGTGTATTTAATTTAAAACCAGTGTGGCACTCTGCTCAATTGCCCTGGCCTCTGGAGACAGGAAAGGGTTTGTATTTTTTTTTGTTTCCTAGCTGTCTACAAAGAGTGCAGAGCTGGATCTGCTTGTGACAGTCAGCAAGGTTCCTACAACAGGGATGTGCTTCTACAGCCTTGCTGTCCTTCCTACTTTAGAAAGGGAAAGATAGGATTGCCAAAGGTCTTTTTAATTGCCTGGTTTGGGTAACGTGTAGCTTACTTCTTGTGGACCTCTCATGGTAATACAGTACAGTCTAGAACAATTATAATGCAGTACTAAATGAAAAGGACTTTTTCATTTTTTTGAGTGAACTAACACTGAATTGGAGGCCCTGTATTTTTATTTATAATGGAATAGCAAACAGATGTAGCAAATAATGTGAAAATGTTGACTTTAATTTATATTTTTTAATAAGAACCTGAAAAGTATGAAGTAGAGCTCTCCCGGTGCCTCCTTGTTGACAGATTTATTTTCAGTTAAAGCAGCACTGTTTCCTGCTCTGCTTACGTATCAGCTATACTCTGCTTACAGAGCCAGTCTGGTTTTAGGAATCTGTAGAAGAAAATTGAAGAAATCTAAGAATTTCAAAAAGGAAACCTTTTTCATTTAAAACCCCTTAGTGTTTCATGGTATAATGGCAACCATGACACCAGCTGTGCTGGGCTGATAGCTGTAAAAATCCTAAATCATGATGTCATGACAGTGTTAGGGAACCACAGGCCTTTCAGTGGGATTTCATGCCAAGCTGCTTGCATGGAAATAAGTCTCTCCAGTTGAGCATGTTGCACAACTTGAGTGGCAGCAGAAATCCTTCCAGGGTGTTTTTGCAAGTTATACACCATTTTTAGCTTTTTCTATCTTCTTTCTAATCAAAACAGATGTGTGACTTCTTGAATCTATTCAGCAGGGTTAAAGTAGGGCCTTTTTTTCAGACTGTTCTTGCATTCTGAAGAGATTCTGCACTGCAGTGGTGAGTGTGTGCAGCCTGCTGGCAGGAAGCATGTGGCCAGTGCAGTTGTGGAAGAGGAGATGCTGAGTCCTGCACTCTTCTCCACCCCTTGCTGGCAGCCACTGCCCACAGCAATGCCAGCAGCAAGGAATGTGTCCCTGTGTGTCTGCACAAAGCCAGTGCCTCAGCTGGCAGTTGCAGGTTTGTGCTGTGACGCCAGCCATCAGTAAGGTCAAGGGACAGATCATTCCTGCAGTTTACAAACGTTATGGTGACTTCTTCCTTGGTGGAGAACAGGTGCACAAGGAAGGCAGCATCAGCAGGTGTAGTTGGACTCAGATTCCCTCAGTGGAATGCCAGCTTCAGCTGAGTGCTGCCTTTGCAGTAACCCTCGGGAATCTCTGACCCAGGAGGCAATGGGCAGAACCTGATGCATAGGAAATTCTACCTGAAGATGAGGAAGAACCTAATTACTGTGTGGGTGACCATGCAATAGAACAGATTGTCAAGAGAGGCTGTGGAGATACTGAAGAACTGTCTGGACACAATCCTGTGCCCTGTGCTCTGGGATTACCCTGCATGAACAGGAAGGTTGGACCAGATGATAGTGGTGCCACAGTGTTTGCCAGCCCCAGATTGTGCTGGCACAGGTTTGTAGAGCTGTTCAGGGACTAAGAAGAAAAATATGTTTTTCCCAGACTGGGTTCTGACTTCAGTTTGCTCTAAGGCCAAGGTATGAATCTCCACTTAACTGTTCTGTAGTTTGAGTGCTCATTTTTTTTCTTAACACTTTAATGAAGTGCATGGAAAGTGAAAACCATGATGCTATAGAATTCTTGAACACCTTGAATAGTCTTATTTGTATTAAAATTGCAGGGTTGTAATTCAGAGCTGAAATAGAAAGTAATGCTTAAATTATGGATAGATTGAGATAAGATTTTTATTTGTGGTCTTCCCACATCCCACAAAGTGACATGCCAACTGTGCTTTGATGTTTACTACATCAGCTTCATACTGACAAGGGTGGTGGGGTTTGGGGTTCTTTGGTTTTGTTTTCTTCCCTGGCCCCTAGCCAGGAGCCGAAGTGCAGTATCCATTTGCATAAAACCAGAGAGATTACAGCTGCCTTCATCTCTATTACAGATGCAGGGTACCACCTGCTGAGACAACAGGTTCCAACTTGCTGTGGTCCTTTTGATTTGTGCTGCTTTCCATTTGGATCAGGAGGGAGCGGTGCATGCCGGGATAATGTGTTGTCTCTGTGGGTGGTGCCTCCCTATTAAAGGTGAGGGTAAGCATGAGCCTTTCAAGATCTTCAGTCCAGCTTGTGTTCTGCTTCCTTGTATAGATCCTCTGAATGACCTTAACTTGTAAAAGGGCAAGGATGCTTGTTAGAGTTGGGAGGAAGAAAAAGGAGCGCAAAAGTGGATCAGGTAACCAATACAAGGCTTGCCGAGGGGTGGATGTTTTCTGGAAGGCTTTTTCTGAGTATAATAGGAGTTTGAAAAGAGTATTTAGAAAATAGCCTGGAAGTTGGAACGAGTGCTCTCTTTCTTTTGAGTGCATGCTGGCTTCTCCTTTGAACCTGCATGAATGTAGGATGGAGTGGTGCTGACAGCTATCACTTTAGTGGCCTCTTAGTTCTGTAGCCTTTCATAAATTTAAAAGCTCACTGCCCTCAGCTTGCCAGCCTTTAGCCTTAAATTTTGCTATTTAATGGGTCCCTAAGTGCTTTATGAACCACATGCCTAAAGCACTGCTGAAATATTACACCAAACTCCAAGGTAACTGAATGCTTTTAAAATGGTGGAGAGTGACTCTGCCCCTCTTTGTTTTCATGATAAAATAGAGGGTCTTTTTGTAAATTAGAGAGAGGTGGTAGATCCATATTGCAGATAAGATTTGTGAAGTTCAGCATGTCTACCTTGAGAGATTGCTGGAGGTGGAGCATCTGCCCCAGCTAAAGGAAATTACATGGAAGAGGATATCAGTGAGCATCAGTTTAGGAAAGCAGTACAAGAGGTAGAATTTGGAGGAGAGAGAGTCCAAGGTGGGCACCATACTCTGGACTTCCTTTTTCTTTCCAGGTCTTGTTTGCCTATCAAAGACTAACCCCAAATGTAATGCTTATTTTTTCATTTGGTCTTCTGTTTGAGGCAGAGGGGAGAGGGAGAGGCCATAGAATAGGGAGTTCTGTAACAAAAAAAAAAAAAAAAAAAAAAGAAAAAGAGTGTTTTCTTTCAGTGATAGTTTATTTGAGAATCTGTCAGGGTAAGAAATAGTAGTTTAGCTACACAGCACAATAAAATCTGTCTTTTAATGGATTTTGTTTGTGATTACATTTTTTTCATACCTACAAAGATATGAGTTAGAATGAGCTTTTCTTAAGATACTTTTAACAAGTCTCACCTGTGTGGATTCTCTGGAATTACAGGTGTGCTTCTACTGAAACTGTCTTACTGGGAACACCTGTAGATCATTCTCTTCTGTCTGGCTATTTGTTTTTGCATACTTTGCAGAAATATGACATTTTTGGGGCAACTCTTGCTCTGAAGGACTGGATTGATTTTGACCAATGAGTTCAGACATTTTAAAGAACCATATGCACAAGTGTGATCATGTAGGGTTCAATTCTTTATTTCCCAGACAAAAAGCTCCAAACAGTTAAACCAAGCATCATACCTATTTATGTGTCCCACGAGAGTGTCCCTCCGGTGGCTGCCATGCACCAGAACCCTCTAAGGTTTGTGTTTCACTGCTGGAGGCAGACCTCCCCTGAAGCTATGGTCACTGCAGGGAAATCTGATTTTCCCTCCTCCAAGGCACAGTGCACTTGGCTTCCAAATGTCACTTGCTGGAGGTGGTTAGTACCCTTAATGAAATGGAAGATGTGGGCCACCTACAGAGAGCAGCCCGCTTTGTGCTGCGGTCTGTCTGTGTTTGCATGCAGGGGTTGTGGGACGAGAGCACTCTTGAACTGTGCTAGATTTGGAATGGTTTTTTGAAGCATTGAAGGAAATCCATTTAACGTTTACAGCACAGTAGTTGAATTTACAAGAAGGACTGTTTTCAATAAAAAAAAAAAAAAAAACACTGAAAAAGATTGGAAGAAGGTTTAATGCTGAGCATTGAAGGCAAACACCACTTCCTGTTCGATGGTGTGTTTGCTTCCTGTTAGGATGAGCCTCTTGCTGCCAGGCAGGGGAAGGGGCATAGTGCTCAAACTGGATGATTTTATGGGGTTTTTTTGCCAGCAGAACTTCCACATTTATGATCTTGGCACATTGGAGGAGAGTTGATCCGAGACATGTCTTCCAAGTTGGGTTAGTGCTGAATGATGTGGGAGAGTCTGCAGGCTCTGCTCTCCCAGCAAGTTCAGTCTGACAGGAAGAGAAGTGACTGGGGATCAAAGATTGCTGTATATGACAAAGATCTGTTCATGATGTTTTAAAAATCAAGAATTAAAAAACAGCTTTTTTTTTTTTCAGTGAGACATGAAGGTAAAAGTATTTCTGAGTGGTGCAGTCATTCCAGCTGTGAGATCATTGACATTTTTTAATCCATTTGCTGCCTGGAATAGGGATACTAAAAAAATAAAGGTTTGAAGAAATAGATCCAAATGCTGTTATTCATACCTAATCCCCTTTGTTTTTTCCTCAGTGCATTTTTAGTGTTGGGAACATGCCTTCTTGACTAGTACTAGAATAGTGCATGTTTCTTGATGAGTCAGTGGCTACAATTGGCAACAACAAATTACCACTGATAAAATTACCAATTTCATGTGAAATTTGAGCTATTGGTGTTTCTCCCTTCTATGCTATGTGGTGATGACCTAACTCAGCTGCCTCTCTACTGTCATCTCAATTTTGAATCAAGGCCCAATAGGCAGTGACACCAGGCTAACAAAAGAGGGCTGCAAATCTTGGTGGTCTCCCATTCAGATGGTATTGCCTTCCTTGGACAAAGGGGTGAGGAGGGCTCCTGAGTGCCACTCTGCCTCTCGGGATGGTAAACAAGGAACGGATCACTGGCGGGAGGCATTTTTTCATCACTTGACAAAGCTGGGTAGATGGGATACCACCTGACAAAGGGCTGAGGTTTAAAGGAAGATTTTGCAAGGGCTCTTAAGAACAAAAAGAAAAAAATAGGCCAGAAAACTGGTTTTTTCAGGATGTAAACAGGGTGGGCGGAGGTGAAGGGGGACTCTGCCATTCTTGGGGAGGTCTGATTTAAGCTCAGAGGATACAGACAAGGGAAGGAGGGAAGAGTGCACAGATGGCTCATTGTTTTGTCTAGCTCAGCATTCTTGTACTGCCGAAGTGAAGGGCAATTGTTTTAAAATCCTTTTTGCAAAAAGTGCTCTTTGCTTTCCAGCTATCCCTGGTCCCTGAGATGCAAACTGTAAACCAGAGGGACTGGTCTTAAATGCCCATTTGTTTTGGAGGGTCAGTCCAAGGGGCCCTGGGCAGTTGCTGGGCAGCAAGGCATTGCTTCTATAAAGGAATGGGGGGAAAAGAGTACTCCTGGGAAAAATGCACTGCAGCATTTGGGGAGGAGGCGAGAACAAAAGGATGCACACAGAGGGGCTGATGCAGACCAGTGTCTGGCTTGGGGGCCTTTACCAAAGCTATGAATTGTAGCATGAAACTGGCACATACCTTACCTGCAATGAGGTCTGATGTACAGTATAGTTTTCTTACAGTATTTCACTCATGTTTTTGTAGCAAATAATTCATTAGTATAAAGAAATACTGCCATTTCTGTACTGTTATTCTTTCTACTGCTCTAGTTGCACTGGCACAGCTCCTTCCCCTCCTCCCCTGTAAATTGTTGTGGCCTTTCTGGAGCAGGGGCCTTTTTTGGCATAGTCGACAAAAATAAACCATAAAGGCGGCTGTTGTTATGAATAAAGCTCAACAGGGGAATTTTACCAGTAGAACTACAGCAATATAATTATACTGGTAGACTAGTTACAGTAAATTTCCTCATGAAGACAAGCTTTAAGTTGACATTTCCTAGCTAAGTTGAATCCATATGTATAACCTTATTACGCAAAAATAATATGTTTCTGGGCCTTGAATTCCTTTTTTACCCAGAAGAGTAACATTAAGCAGAAAAGCAAAGAATTTAGTGCTCAGAGATAGATGAGGGATTTTCTCTAACAAATTGGTTGTGATGAGCTGTATGCTGACCTCTGTGTTTTTTATTGGGCAAGTTATTCCTCCAAAAGTGGTCAGGAACACAAGGAGAGTGTTCCTGCTTGCTGCACTCAAATGTAAGCAGTACTGAAATATGCTGTAAATTGATATGTCTCTCCCAACTTTGCTCCTGTTTGAAACACAAGCTGAGCTATTTTGCAGTTCCCATAACTGAAGTGGTTTGACTGAGAAGTAAAACTATTTTGCCACTATTAAAATTTTTGGGGGCAAGCCTGGAGCCACTGAAAGGATGGTGAGGGAATGACACTTTCTTTCCTCCTTTGTTTGATTTTTAAGAGGCAAAGATATATTTTATCCTTTTGGACATTGTCTTACAACAAATGAAATTCATGTAACATTCACAAGCCCTAGAAGTTTCAAGTGCTTCAAAGGAAAGATAGTCTTGCAGGAGAAGCTTAACACTTAAAGGCAGATTAAAAAAAATATCTGTGGTAGACTTTTCATTGCAGATGTCTCATGTTTCCCTTTTGGGAATCTTTCACCAGCAGTCCAGTGCTTTCTTTTCCCTGGAATTACAGCTCAAGCTCCAAGATCTTTTGCTGCCTGGTTAATTGATTAAGATCTCTCATGGTGCTCATCAGTATATTTTTAAGTGTACCCTTTGCAATGAAATGAGGCTATATAACAGCTCACCAGGGAAGGCAGAATTGTCTGGGTTTCTACAGCTGATGAAGTGAAAGATCAGGGATTGAATTTGAGATCCATCAGGATTGGAGAGACATAGATGGGTTTAGGTTGGAAAGGACTGTAAAGATCTAGCTCCAATGCCCACTAGACCAGCTTCCTCAAAGCCCCATCCAGCCTGGCCTGGAACACTTCCAGGAATGGGGCATCCACAGCTCTGCTGGACAACCCTGTGCCAGTGCCTCACCACCCTCACAGTGAAGAATTTCTTCCTAATACTTAATCTAAACCTACTCTCTCAGTTAAAAGGCATGCCCCCTTGTCCTGTCACTTCATGCAGTTGTCAAAAATCTTTCTCCAGCCCTTTGGGCACTGGAAGGTCTCTCTGGAGCCTTGTCTTCTCCAGGCTGAACAGGCCCAGCTCTCTCGGGCCTGTCCCCAGTCCTCTGAGCATCTTCATTGCCATCCTCAGGTCTCGCTGCAACAGATCCATGTTATTTTTAGGATGGGAGTCCCAGAGCTGGATGCAGCAGTCCAGGTGGGATCTCACAAGAGCAGAGTAGAAGAGCAGAACCACTTCCCTCAGCCTGCTGGCCACACCTCTGGTGGTGCAGCCCAGGATGCAGTTGACTTCCTGGGCTGCAGGCGCACCTTGGTTCACATTGAGCATTTTCCCAACCAGCAATGCGTGGCTGCCTGTTTGCAGGCTTTTGGAGTTCGGGCTCCTAAAAGTTCCTGAATAACTCTCTTTTATGCCCCAAGTTAATTTATTGCACAGCTGAGAACTTAATTGTACGAGAGTCCTAAAAATGTCCTCATGGATACGCTAAAGTTGCATTTTGTATGATTTTTCTTAAGGTATGTTCTTTAGCCAGCAGAAAAGTAATGGGAGACACCAGTGTTTATATTCTATGTAACATGCTGGAGTCCTGATCCTCGCCTGAGACCTTTAGGCAATGCTGAAAAATACTAACTGTAGCTGTCAGTGGCTTTGAGGTTTTTTTCATATTCTTTCCAGCCTCCCGTACTGCTTTTGAAAGGCACTTTTGTTATGCGAATAGGTTCCTCCCGGCAGCTGCAGAACTTTCCACAGTAGGAGCTAGGAAGGAGCCAGCAGACACTGCAAGGAAAGTTGGTGCCCTTTTCCCGGCTGCTCACCAAACACAGCAATACTGCCCTTCCCAGCCATGCTGGCTCAAACCAGCCCTTTGCTAATGTTCTCTTGCCTGGTGAGGTTCACCAGGCAAGAGAAAAAGCTGAGCCTTTAGGTGAAGTTGTGGAGATGTATTACCATTCTCTGTCTATCAGAGCTAAGGATTCAGATCCAATAGGAAGTGGGATCCCTGTGCAGATGGAAGTTTGTCTTCTCTAATGCACTGTGTCGTGCAGTGACTGTGTGCTTTGTTGGCAGAATCACCTCCAGCTCAGGCCAAATGAGAGCACTGTTCTTCTGGGCTTTGTAGAAACGAAGGATGAGTAGCTCTGAAGTGCAGCATAAATAGGCAGCTTAAGTAAGATGTTACAGATCTTGATAAGTTTTCTTTTTCATTAGTGCCTTCACTCTTGATCTATGAATGCAATAGTAAATCCTTATTGTACTCCTAGCTTTTCTTTCCAGATCCTTTCAGTGGGCATTAAGATGATGGAAGTCTGCTGCAACTTCCCAGGCTTTTGCAGTGAAACTGTTTGCACTTTCTTTGTCAAGAAGCACAGCCTCATTTGTGGTGCTGGTTGTGGTGGTTCAGAACCTGCTCTCAACACCTTACCTGGGCTGGGACTGATTCTGCTGGCCATGAAGTGGAAAGCCAGAGTAGCTCTGTGGAGAAATGTGTGAGCCCTTGAGCTGAAACACATGTCAGTAGTCTAGTTACTTGATTACACATTTTTAATAAGTTGCTTCATGAAATCATGAAGAGGAACCAGTTTGGTCTTGTCAGTTTAGTTATAACTGTAATGCGAGAGTAAACCATCACCTACTGGTACAGGTATAGCTACATCCAGGCACCATAAAATAGGGAAAATAAAATGTAAACTGCCCTCATATGAACATCTTTTGCTGAAGCAGGGAGTGACATATCCCATGCAACCTCCTGTTTCGTATTTGGTTGTTTTAGTCATTTCCCGTGTTCTGTATTTGTCCATGCTGTGCAGAATGTGGAGTTAATTTCCCAGCTTTTGTGACCTTGATAGATGGAGCATATAAGCATTTCCTATATGATGAGTGTGTCACATTACTCTTTGAACAGGGAACTATCATTATTTACATCTGAGAATCAAATCCCTAAGTAACTTGTTGAGGAGGATGAGAAGTTTGTAGCAGACAGGAGGTTCAAACTTAGGTTACCTGGATGCTGTTTGAGCACTTTCAGAGTATTCTGAAGTTTCCTGTTAACAACGAGGCAGATCGATCCCTTTGGCACCGATAAGGCCTTTGCAGCCTTTTGCCCTTAATCTGCAACCACTATCCCTACAGGTGTGACCGTATGTTGGCACTCTCCAGAATGAGACAGTAATGCTTCCAAGCCTCTAGAGCTCAAAGGGATTAACCTCCAGCAGCTAAGCATGACCCTGTCCTCCTTCCAGATGCTACCGCTTTCATGGTACGGACAGCAGAGCCTCAAAGAGGCAACCCCTAGATTGCCTTAACTTGCAGCTCAGAATGTTTAGGTGACCAGAGGACTAATGGTGGTTTACTTTAACATACTGTTTTGTAGGTGGTTGGGCAGGAGCTGCGTATAGGAACCACTTCTGTCAAAATGAGTTTAACTCAAGTGTTTGTGAATTATCAGTTGTGGGTCCTGCAAGCACAGTTCTGGGTACAGAGTATCAGTAGCAGAAGTTCATACCCGTGTTCTTGGCCATGATGATTTGTAGGATCACTTGGATTGGAAGGGACCTCCAATTTTCCAATTGATGCTTTCTCAGAGGGCTGAGTTCCCTGGATCACATCCCTAGATCCAATTCCAGAGTTTGATCACTATCCAGTGGCACTATATAAAACAGTTATGCCTGCAGAATTACGAATAAGGTTGATTTGACTCTGTAGGTTTAGAGGAAAAAACAATTTATCTGTTGTATCAACATTTGTTATTTACAGAGACAGTTTTGTAAAAACGAAATCTAAACTGTGAGTCTCCAGGTTTCAGGGACAAGATTATAACTGGCTGAGTTTTAAAGAAGCCAAACAGTAAAATCTGTGAAATCAGTGTTGTGTGTGTGTGAGTCTGTACCTGAAACTGTACCTTGTCTCCTCTTCCCCCTCTGCCCTGTAACAGCTCTTCCCTCATTGAATGGTAGCTCAGTGAAACACAATTCTGTTTTCATACTGGCCAGCACAAATTAATTCACAAATTTTTACTCAGCTCTATCTCAGTGTAAGCTTTCTAAGTGGATCCTACATGAGTATTTCAGAAAACTGAGAAACTCCTCCAAATAACTGCAGAGTGAGTGCCTCTGCATCTGTTTAGATTTAAATGTTGGAATAAATCTCTAAAAACATTTAACTTTCTAGAAGTGTTTTCCATTTGGTTGATGGCTTACACATTTGATATGATGTACTGCAAGAGCAAGCTCTAAGCAGCAGCTGCCACAGACTGATATCTCTGAGCCCTGTGTCACTCACTTTCCAACCGTGATTTTACATGAGCAGAAATCTTTGAGCATGTGTTCGTTTTATGTTTATATTTGCCCTGCTTATGTATGAAGTTTTTTGTTAAATCAAGCTACAAAGGAGTCCAGTAAGGTTGTGTGTGCAAGTTTGGGGTGGCAGGAGCTCATGGAATTTCCTGCTAAGTACTCTGAAGAGATAACCATCTGACATCCAGATAACCACCCCTTGCTTCTCTCAAACATTTGTATGTGAATAAATACTTTTTTTAATGTCAGGAGACCATCCAGGAGAATATGTGAGTAAGCAGGTAGGTTTTGGCTGAAATTACTCTTCTGGATACTTTTAAGCCTTTTATGTGAAGGGATTGCTGTGCCTATTTTCTTATGGAATTGCTTCACAGGAACTTCCCAGCATGCTGTCGGGGTTCTCAGATGAGAGTTTTATACAGTTTGACAGCTGCACTAAAAACAACTGCTTCCTGTTAGGCAAGATGCTGGAAGCACTAGGTAGGGTTTTGGTTTTTTTTTTCTTTCTTTCTTTTTTTTTATTTTTCCCTTAAGCTCTGGAATCTGCTGGCCATTTGCTTATGGTGGGTAGAAATTGCACAATGCACCTGGCACTGGAATTCAGAAGACTGACTGTCCTTAATCTTGTTTAAGGCACATCAGTTCTTGCCTGACGCCCTTCCCAGGAGACAGAGACACTGAAGTGTTTAGCTCAGTGGCTGCTGAAGTCTTCTCCTTTGGTTTTGGACAGGAGACCACCCTTTGTGTTGCTTGTTAGTGGGCAGTAAAAGGCAATTCACGTGATTCACGGCTCAGGTGATTCAAGTGATTTTCAGGGGGGACCTGTCAAGTCAGTCACTGGGTACCTTGATGCTTTTTGTGACACCAGTCCTCTGTGTTGCTAATAGTAGTCTCTTTGCTACCTAACAGAAAAATCTTCAGGGACAGGTATTAGCTCTGCAGCCTTAAAACATTATTGAGGGTTGGACTCTGAAGTGCTTTGGTCTGCTCAGGCAGAGTGGTGGATATGCCTGTCACCTTGGTTTGACCGTCTCCTCAAACTTGGAAAAGATCCTGAGAAGCTGATCTGAAGTACTGAAAGCTATGGATTGGCAATTATTCTGTTGAGGATTTTTTGGTGGGTGGGATGGGGATTGTGGGTACATTAAATTTGGTAGTGATACAAGTAACAGCAGCTTTTTCTGATGTTAGGTTTAGAAATGTGGTGATACTGTATTTCTGCAGCCTTCGAAATGGTGTCAGAGTAGCTCACCAGCAGCAGAACAGGTAACTGTCTTTGTAGAAAATGTGTAAAGATGCAATTAAGGAGTTTAAGTAAAAGGCATCTTAAGTGGTTTCACAAAACTAGTGTTGAAGCAGCTGAAAACTGAGTCTGAGACAAGTCATTCCAGAGTGCTGTGAACTTGCTTCCCAGAAGAGAGTCAGTTTATCTCTCTGAAGCTGTTGGGAGTGCAGCTGTGACTCCTGAAAGTGCAGTCATAACTATCCCCAAACAGCCTGAAAGGGCTTTCTTGTTGATCTCAGGCTGAAATAATCATAGTGATTTCCCTATGTAAACTCCCTTTTCCAAGGATTGGTTCACCTAATATATTTATATGCACATACTCTTAAACTCTCAAAAAAATAAACACCTAGTACACTCTGCTCCTTGTACAGAGCTGTGTAGCTTTCAAAAGCAGAATTGCAGAAATACTGCCATTTGCAGTGCAGTGAAGCAAACCTTCCCTTCTTCCTTGCAAAAGTGAGAATGAAAATGCTTTGGCATATAGCTTTGATTTGAACTGAAAAACCTCTGGTTTTCAGAGCTGCTTTTAAAGCAAAGGGCTACTTTGGCTTTTGATCCTCTTAAGCTGGGTTATTTGAAGTGAAAAACGTCCTGGGTACTCTGCTGCAGAGGGGAGCAGCTTTTCAGTTCTCTGTGTGTGGCTTCAGGAGAGGGCCTGGCAGAGCATGGGGTGGTGGGGGGCTTGGGGGGGCCTGGTTGCACAGCTCTGTAAATAAAGGGGCCTCTATTTCTTTGGATTCTTTTGCTGGAACTAAATATCATGATCAGTGAAACTCTTACCTCATTAAAGGAACAAGGCAGGCTCCTCCAGCCCATGCACAGTGCTGCAGTGTGGTTTGTTCTGAGCTGATTTTCTGAACAGATAAAGGGAGTTTTAACCTAAGAATGACATGTAATGTATGACCTTGGCTTTTGAAAGGTTTATTTTTGTTCTTTTGACAAAATAAGGTTTTAATATTAAATATGGGGTTGGATTTGACTTGGCAGATACCAGAGCCTTCTATTACTGCTGTAGTCATAATATAAAACTATCTGATGTGTGCCAGTGAGCATGCAGCAAGCCAAGAATTTCTCCATCAGTGTTTATTTTTCTGAAAACTTACCCAGTTGCTTTGCAGTTGGGGTGGCTAAAAAGGTGATGTGTCCTTGTGTTGGAGGGAGCAAAGCGGTGGTGGGCACAATATAGTCCATGCAGACTCTTTATACTTAGCATCTTTAGTTTTGGGGCAAAATAGGGGTTCCCCCGCCCCTTCGTGTTTTAGAAGTGTTTAGAAGAAACTTTCACTCAAAACTCCAGGGTTCACCAGAACCAAGGCATAAAACAAACTATGTGAAATATTCAGATCTGTTAGTACAGAAATTTAATGCTGTACTGCAGTTTTCAGTTTGTGTAGCCGGGGCCATGCAGGGATACAAAATACTAATTCTGAGCCTTTCTCCCTGCACATGTTCCATGTCAGATCATCATCTTACGGTAAAGCTGAGGTGCTTTTGGACTGCTGTGCTGCAAGAATTTGACTGAAGAAACCACCTGTAAAGCACTTTAGTGCTGAGATGCTGAACTAAGCTCCAAAGTCCTTTTACTAAATTGGCTGTAGTTTGAATTGGTTACCTTCAAATTTACACCACTACCACCCTACCCCCTACAAAATAAAAGCAAAAAAAACCCCAAAAACCCCCACTAAAACCCAAAAACAAACAACCCCCCTCCCCAAAAAACACAACAAAAACACCCAACCAACCTAACCATGACCAGAAAAACCTACATCAAACCTATCATCTCATTCCTCATTTCTCTAGCTCTCAGAGAAACCAGCCCCAAATAGTGCCAGAATCTAGTTTCTGTAGATCAAAGGCTGTAGTCAAAGTGTATTGCCTCTGCAGCTGGCACAGGAGTTGTGTCAGGCTGACCTGCTGGGAATGCTTTCCACTGGAAAGGGAGCAGGTTGGTGCAGGTACAGGTAGCAGAGAACGTGGGGAGGTCTGTGGAAGAGTTCATGGCTTCCATGTGCTTTAGCAAGATTTCTTCCATCTGTGTATTGTTACCCTTCCACCCAGTTTTTTTGTGGAAATGAGGCTTGTTTGGTCTTTTTGTTCTGGAAATATTCTTAGGGTTTTTAGCTTGTTCATTGACTGTACCTGGATGAAGGTAGTTGATTTTCTAGAAATTTTCTGGAAGTTTGGGGGAATTTGGAACTTACAGGAAGAAGCAAAAGTTTGAAAATCTGCAAGCCTGCAAGATGTGGTGGGTTTTTTGTCCAGCTTCTTGACATCCTCCTAAGATTGTCTCAACTGCTTAAGTACTTACTCCAAAAGGGAGAGACTGCCATGAGGACCCAGTGTTTCCACATGGAATAGGGAGGAGTATCTCTGTCCTTGTGAGAGATGATAAGCCATTTGTTCTTTCTTCCATTGGCATGTGTATCTGGAGATCTTGGGTTTCTAACTGGGAAAAATAATTTCCCATGCTATTTGCCTGTCCACTAGCAGACTGATGCATCCTTATCACAAATTTTGAAGCTGGGGCCAGTGTGAGCACCTATACAATTTCCCATGCTATTTGCCTCTCCACTGATATGATGACTGATGCATCCTTATCACAAATTTTGAAGCTGGGGCCAGTGTGAGCACCTATAGTAAAAGGGATATCTGTAAGAGAAGCCAAGCTGCGTAACTTGGCTATTGGATAGTTCTCTGTGATTTTCCTATACCAAGGGTCAGAAGCATACTGGAAGGTTGTAGGTCTGTGCAGCTCCTGAAGCTTATGTCTGCCTCCATTCTCAGGTACATCCCCCAAACCTCATCCAGGAGCTCTGGTCCTGGATTATGGTCCATTGTTTAATGAAAGAAATTCCATGGCATCTGTTGAAACTACATTGAACTTACCTTCAAATACAAGACGTTTATTAAGATTAAAAGCAAAACCTTTGGCAGCAATACTGACAAAATTACTATGCTAATTACATTCTAAATATTAATATTTCTTTCTATGAAAGACCTGTCTAAATTAAGCATAAAGTATTTCCAAAGTAATCACGAGTATTCAAAGCCACATATGTCACAATTTCCTCAAAACCAGATTACCAAGCTAAAATTAAACAGATCAAAGACTTTCACTTTATTGACTGTTACCTCAGAACAGCTGCACAATACAGGTGAATTTCATTTTTAAATTTTCCCTGTATTTTTACCAACTTGTGACCATTAACTATTCAAAAACATTTTAAGTCGAATCTTTAAATACAAATCCCTTAGATGCAAATAAAATTCTTCTAAGATTTAACTGTTAATTTGAGAATATAAGCATTGTATGCTGCTGCATTTTCTGAGTGTTCTTTGGAAGATACATATTGAATCTTTGGGGATTTTTTTAAAATCTTATAAGGGAAGTAGCTTAATGCTTGTTTCCTTACCTTTTTTTTTTTTTTTTTAATTTAGTAGTTCTCTGTTTAAGAGTCACACTACCATAGGAACAAATCCATTTAAGTAATGTTGCCTGTCAGCTTTACTGCTTTGTTACTACTGGTGTGTTGTGACCAGCAATGTTCTCCTAAATACAAGTGTTGCTTTGGATTTGCTGGATACTCACCTAAACACTTCTGTTACTCAGCAATTTTCATATGGATCAATGTAAAGCATGTGTGGTCTTCTTTAAACAGTTATTTTTGGGAAGCAGAGATCCAAGAGGTTAAAAAAAAAAAGCCCACTGAACTCTAGCTCATTTCATAGTAGAAATAAAGCTGTGTTGTTTCAGAACATGCCTTGAAAGGAGGAAATTCAATAGGGAGCCATCTTACTTTCCAAAAAATTTAGCTGTGAAACATCAGCTCGAAGGCTTTTTGTTAACTTTGATCTTTCTTAAAACTGACCCATTCATAATGTGTTTCAGTTTCTGGTTTATGCTTTTTCCTGGAATCAGTTCTTGAAAATGATCCACTTTGAAGCATTTTTATTTCTCCCTTTAAGAAATATTTCTTTTTTTTCCTTACTAACTGATATGTGAAACTAATAAAACACTATAGGGATGCTGGTTGTCCAAGGTACAACTTTGCTTTTGTGAGGCTGCCACTGTCCTGTATCAGTCAGTTAGGTAGACCTGCACGTGTGGTTACAGAACACAGGATCCACTGCACATCCAGATTCCACTCCCTGGATGGCTGGTTCTGTGAGGAGAACACTCCTCCTTTTTCCATGGTCCTAATCTTAGATCCTGCTCTGGTTACAAGAAGTGAGTAATGACTTTTTATTTTTCATTGCCTCCAGGTTTACAGGAACAGATGGACCGAGTGGTTTCGGGTTTGAGCTGACATTCCGACTGAAGAGAGAGACGGGGGAGTCGGCACCACCCACCTGGCCAGCAGAGCTGATGCAAGGCTTGGCCAGATACGTCTTCCAGTCAGGTACCACAGGGTTAATGCACAGCCTTGCTTTTTCCTGCTCTGCTTCTGAAGGGCCACATCTGGTACAGGGTGTGACACTTGTCTCATCAGCACTCAGTCACATCTTGGGAATTGTTTTTGCGTGGGAACCCAAAAGAGTGTGTTCCTTCCTCCAGGCCGGCCTGAAGGGACAAAACCAGTTGTTGTAAAGGTTACTGCAAATCCTGAGTATTGAAAATCTGAAGTTACATAGGAGTCAGTAACTATAGGAAGTCTGCCCAGTGACTCTTTCCTGCATAGTTGGATTCACAGAATTGCAGAAGCACAGAATGAACTAGGTTAGAAAAGACATTTGAGATCAAGTCCAACCTGTGATCTAACATCTCTTCATTAACTAAACTATGGTGCTGAGTGCCATGTCCAGCATCTTCTCTCAGCAAGAAAAACACATTTGCTTATCCTAAATGGCTGAGGAACAGCCGTCTGATGAGGTCTCACTTCTCAGCAGAACTTCCAAAAACATTGGAGCTCCATCACAGGCAAATCCCTTCCAGTGGTCCTTCAGCCAAGCAGTAGCAATGCATGTGAACATGGTGTTGTTGAGATGTGAAAATGTAAAAGTTGTAAGGAATGCTAAGGCTGGGAGGGCCAAGGAATTAACAGTTGTATACCATTACTGCTGGTGGAGAATTGCCAGAAAACTGGGAACCAGGGTACCTACAAACCATCCTCTTGCACTGTTCTTTCATAGTTTCATTTACATCAGTAGAGTGAATGTTTTAGTGCCAGCACATCAAAACCTGTGGAGTGGCTGATGGCTAATGTACTTGAAAGGCACTTTCCAGCATCACAAGAACTGAATGAAAATATTTAAAGAACATTTTTTAACCTAATTTGAGGTCCTTTACAGGTAAAGCACCTTCTAAATCGATGATTATTGAATTTGTAGCATTTGGTACCTGCTGAACTAGTTCATAAATTGCTCAGTAACTTCTGATTCTGCTGATGGTTTTCAGTCGGCTGGTTGACTCTCAAAGGGAAAAGGTTTGGGTAAGCACAGGATTGCTCTGCTAACCTCTGTAACAAATCTGAGGAAGTGCCAATCTTGTGGGTATTTTTCTGGATATTGGTAGACATAGTTCAGTGCCAGCCCAGATTATTGGTTGTGTTTTTGTAACCTTTGCTGTGTAGCTGTCTTCCACAGTTACCATCCAAAATTTGTCTCACTTCTCTGTCTTGATTTTTACAACTGTTAAGCGTCTAAATCTATGAGACTGTCATTATTTTTTACATTGTTTGAGATTCCCATCCTGCCTAAACTGTATTGCACAGCAGCTTTTTGGTACTGAGCATGCAGTGATGAATTCATACTCACATTTTCTATGCAGTGGTTGCAGGGTCTGAAGAAAACATCTGAGTCTCAAGTCTCCCTCTTAGATACAAAGTAATGTACGTGTTATGTGTAAACTTATACTGAATATTTTACGTCCCCTTTGGAATATTTCAAATTTCCTAGTCCAGGCAGCTGCTTGTGTGTCACTGTCTTTTCATGGGTGAGAGGAGGTCTGTGGAGTGAAATGGGATTTGGAAGGGTACTTAAGAGAAAACTTCTTGGTAACTAACCTGGCAGTCAGGCAGAGACTTCCCTTGTTTGGTTCCTGTAAAAATGCAGTCCCATCTTTTTGACCTCAAAGCCAAATAACTGTTCTTAGAATGAAAAGAGTGGCTGTGCCCATGCTTATCAATCTGGCATGAACCACCCTCCAGTGTTATCTTCTGCTTATCCATGCTGGTTTTTACTTTATATCCACCATGACTCTTTAAAGGCACACTGAAATTCATCCATGCTGATAGATTCTAGCCTCTGGGTGTTTAGTTTTCAATTTGCCTTATGAAAAACAACAGTGTATAAATCATAAATTGACTTCTTTCTTTGACTGTGTAATTGGGTGTGAGCCAATACCATGCTTATCATACAATGGGCAAACCACATGCTGGGTTACCTTAGGAAAAGTATGAACAGCAGACAGAGGGAAGTTATTACCTCTTTGGCATGGCACTGGGAAGGGCTTGCTTAAAATATTGTGTCCTGTTTTGGGCCTTTAAGAGATACTGAAAAACTGGAGAGTATTCAAGGTGGTCAGGGTTCTAGGGCATGTGAGCCATGAGGAGAGCTGGAGGGAGCAGGGCCAGTTTAGCCTGGGAAAAGAATGTGCAGGGTGATCTAATTGGAGCCTACAGCTGTAGGGACGGTAGTTACAAGATTGTGGGGTCAAGCCCTAGATAGTACATCAAAGGGCTACAGCTCTGAATTGCAGTATGGGAGGCCCTGGAAAAGCTTCAAGGAAAACTTGCTCACAAGGAGAGTGGCAAAGGACAGGGAATGGTTTATAAGAGAGATGCTGGAACGCCATTCCTGGAAAGGTTCAGGATTTAGCTCAACACTGCTAAGTTGATCCTGATCTAGCACTGGGGATGGCTGCACTTCAAATATGGAGGCTGGACAAGAGACCTGCAACAGCCTCTTAAAATATTACAGAAGTGTTGGATTTTGGGCGTTTTTTTCATGCTGCTTTATGCTCTTCAGCAAGCAGCTGTGTGTTGTCACCGACTGTTACCAGCCATTCCTTGCCTTGCATAAAACAAATCTGTATGCTGTTGCAACAAGGGAAAAAGCTCTAGTTTTATTTTAGTACAAATTTGATTATCACATGTCTCTTTTAGAAAAAAATTTTCTCAGGCTAAAATCGTCTGGTTAATAATAGACATCACATTAATCCTGCCAAGATGATGCATTTAAAAGTAAGACTTGTAATGGGGCCTATTTTATCATGTTTCTTCTTGATCTTTCAGGGCAATGCCAGTTGACCACAGCTAGATGCAGTAATTTTCTAATTTAGTCAAAGATCTCTCACTCCATTGCTCCGAAGAGTCTCCAGTACTCCTGCTACATCTGACGTGTCCTGCTTTATTTTGTTGTATTCCCTTGAGCTGTCTTGTCTCAGAATGGCAGTATCCAGAGCGGTTCCTGTGCTCTTCCTTATGTCACTCCTGGGTAATCAGGCACCCAGTCCTCAGCAGTGTTACTTTCTTTTCTGTCTGGTAGAGTTTCCCCCAATTTGACATTCTCACTCTGCAGAGCCAAGTGAGTTTCTGCCATTGTTTTTTCCTTTTTTTTACAGGACTTCTCTATTCTGATGTTGAAACTTTAAAACTGTGAAGTGTTTGAAGGGTTAGTTCTTCTGAAGCCCATTGGGCATGAAGCAGGCTGTGGCATGACAGCATTGTTTTACATGATGAAAGGTTTCTTTTTGCTCAAGTTCTTTCTGACTGTAGTGCTTAGAGCATTTGTCAAATGAAACTCTGGTAAGTGTTGTTTAACTCTAAAGTTAACTCTAAGTGTTGTTTAACTCATGTTCTTTAATGTCATCCTCTTCAGTTGTTTAAAAAAAACAAAACAAACTATGGTGTCTCTTTAATACTCCAAAGTAGCCTTAAAAACATTCGATGAACTGAAACAACTGAAGTAAAGCTTATGAATCCACCGTGAACAAGAAGCAAGAAAAATAATAAAATCAGCAGAAACTTTTTGGATAGGCTCCAAGCGCTTTCACATGTCAGAAAATTGTTTACTCTGAAAGCTGTACTAAGAGCTAAATTTTTGTCTCTTGATAAAAGCTAACTTTTTAGTTATCATCGAGGTGTGCTGCTGAGTCCAGTTCAAGCTGGGGGAGAGTAAGGTGTAGTCATACTCCTGCTGAGCCTGAGCATTTTCAGGTGGTGATGACTGAGTTAAATATTCACCTAGCAGCTACTGCTGTCTTAAATATTATTCCTGTGTATTGCAGTTGCAAAGCATGTCTCATTGCAAGTGATGTATTTTTCTAACAAACACTTCTAGGCAAATGAATGTTGCATTGCTTTGTTTCTCTCTCTCTTGCACTGTGGCAGTGCTTTAGAAAAGCAATCTTCTGCATTGAATTTCAGATCTCTTTCAGCCTTGGCTTCTCTGCTCACCGTAACAAACGCTTGGTGCTTTTGATTAAAGAGCAGTACTTACCCTCCTTCAAACAACAGCAAGCTTTCAAGTTTCAAAAAGTTTTATTTGTGGCTTTATCTGTTCTTAATTTTATCATGTTTGACCATGACCACAAATTCCAACTCTGTTAGTTTTAAAAAATCCCCAAACCTTCAAACCTTGAAAAGGAAACTTTGCACAATTCCGCGACCTTAGCTTGTCATGGTTCATGGGTGTACTGCAAATATCTCATGGTAGAACAAATTTATACTTCAATTCAAATGAAAAGGAAGAAACGCTCTTCCTACAGAAAGCTTATCCAGGTCCAAGGTCTTCTCCTGACACAGGAATAATCCAGTGCAATCGGTTGGGGGAAAGCAGCAGTTCTGAAAGGAGAAGAAAACTATTTGGAGTTACTATTAACAATGACCTATACCTAAACCAACACACTCTTCATGCTGACAGATAAAAGTGAAATTATTCTGATGTATAAATAGAAGTGTTCTGTGTATTGCATATGATTGGGTCCTACACTGCAAGGGAGAGGGAGAACATTGTATTTCATTTTGGGCAAAAAGCTTCAAGCCAGATGCATCTCAGTTGGAGGGAGACTGGAGGAGAGCAGTAAGAATGATCCAGAGGTCCAGAAAATATGACCTGTGAAGGAATGATCAAAAGCTCCATTTGTTTAGGCTAGGGAGGAGAAAATGGAAGATATGAGAACAGTCTTCAAATATGTAAAAGGTTGCTGTAAGGAATAAAGTAATAAATACATTTTGCATGTACCTACTGGGGACAGGAGAGACTAAAAATTCTGTAATTTAACTACTAAAATTTCTGTAAAAAAGGCTTAGGGTTTGTCATTAGGAGAACTTCTGAATGGCAAGTGCAGTGACACATTTGGATAGTGGCAGATTCCCTATTGCTGCATATCATTGAGAATAAATCAAACTGTTCTTTATGGATATTTTTCAGGCAGAGTTTATCCTTCCTTTAGGCAAGGGCAGAGTGGGAGCCTTCTTAGTCTCATTTATTATTATAAATATGTCTTGAATGACTAAATATTCTTTTCAGGTCTTCTAAATGTATTTTTTTTTATTCCATAAATACATAATTTATCTTTTCTCTTAGTCTCCTGATGACTAGTGCACTGGAAGATATTTAAATGTGAGTTTGATGTCTCAACTAATTGAAAAGTTGAACTTTAATATTAGACTTTTGACTAGTCAGTAATAGGAAGCTGTTTGCATCCTGGGTACTGCAAAATAGTAATAACAAAATGTGCAGGCAAAGTAAGTAAGGATGCAAGGTTCAATTTTTCAGTGGCAATTTAATATAAATTTCATCTGAGTAGTTCAGAAGGAACTTATATGAATTATTCCTTAGAAAACTTATTACTTCTGAAAAGTGGATTGGACAGAACCAATTCCAGTAGGTACATGACAAGTTATACATGTTGATAACAACATGTCAAAACAACAGCCAAACTAACTATAGCTGGTTTGGTTTGTGTTTTTTTCCCCACAAACACCTCTGCACTGTCATGGTGAAGGATCCCCTTTTCAGGTAAAAAGATATTAAATATATCTGTTATTTCTGTGAAACCTGTAGGAACTTAGTATCTGTGAGCTTCTGTCCTCTGCCATGATTCAAGTCCATGGGCCAATTTCCCAAAGTCTCCTCTGGAAAGGAGGATTGTTCTGCTGCATGGAAGTGCCCAAGGCAGCACAGCTGCAAAAGCCTTTGGCAGCCAGGCTGAAAAGCACGCCCAAAATGAGGTACATGTAGCCTTCCTTAGTAATTTCTGACATGTCTTTCATCAGGTAGAAATTACTTTATGACAGCTTGTGTCTAGTTTAAAGAAGGGCACACACACCATTCCTGCCATGTGCATGATGTCCCAGTACCTCAGTTTGGGGCCGTTATGCCGTCTCTCTATGCTGCAGTTTCACCTTCGGTTAAACAAGGGATTGATTATGGAAGTTGCAAAGGCTGCAGGTGTAGATGCACTCTTCTTATTCAGCAGTTTTCACCTAAATCAAGTTAGTTTAGTCTGAGTCATGGAGGTTCTTTGTGTTTGACGGGCACTGTAACTCTTACACTGAAAGTGGGGCTCAGTGGGATTAGGGGATCTGATGGGGGTCACAGACCTGCAGCCATTAGCCAGCAGGTCCCTTGGCACCTGCTGTCCTGCCATAACCACCAGGCCTCGGCTTCACATCTCCTGGGGTGCAGAAAGCTTCAGAGTTGTACCCTCTGTGACTCTTTCCTTGCCAACATGTTTTCAAACATTCTTGACACAGGCCAGTTTCTGTGTGTAAAAAGGAAAAAACCAAAACAAGCAACCAAACTCTAAACCTAAAACAAACTCCTTGCTTCCTCGAATACAAATGAAGCTTCTCTGGCTTGTTTGTAAAGCTGTTTATTTCTTCCCAGGAGGATGACTAAAGCCAAATAAAATGTGCCAGTAATTCATACACATTTTTCCCTGACTGTACCCTTATCTTTTTCTTCCCAACCCCAGGCCAATTTATTATTCTCTTCTGGTTGCTATGGTTCTGGAAAATATATATTTTCTATCATCTGTTTATAATATTGACCCGTTTCCAGTGTAGAGCTGGCCTGTCTCCTCTCT
This sequence comes from Pyrgilauda ruficollis, assembly GCF_017590135.1. Lineage (NCBI taxonomy): Eukaryota > Metazoa > Chordata > Aves > Passeriformes > Passeridae > Pyrgilauda > Pyrgilauda ruficollis. The sequence continues at coordinate 12,590,237 of NW_024513654.1, read as the reverse complement.
AGTATTCCAGGATTTTAGATTAAAATTGTATGGAGATTAACTGTGTTTTTTAGCTCTACAAAGAAGTATAAATCAACATCAATTTCTATTCAACAGAACCTGTTATGCAGTGAACTCTGCTGCGTGAATGCTGAAATTGTAGCACAGTAAATTGCTGTAGGTGAACAGGACACTCAACCAAGTGTGCAGGGGCTGCGTGCCTTTATTCTGCAAAGGGGTATGGAAACATTAAGTCACTGGTTCCAATTTAACCCGAGTTTGTCGTGGCCAAAAGCTCTCATCATCTGATAGTTATTCAGCGGTCCATGAGAAATTGGTTGGGTTTTAGCCTAATTCCTCTTAGATGTTTCCCATAAAACAAGCTGTTCTGTGAGCAGCAGCTCAGATCGAGCCTGGGCCTTTGCATTTTTGTGCAGTGTCCTGCATTGCTGCAATAAATCCCCTTCTCCCCATACTGCTGCCTTTGAGCTCACCTCCCCAGTACTTCACATCCCTCCCCCCATCTCCTAAGCCAGCCTTGTCACATCCCCTAGCTTCCAGCTGGGACGTACGTGCTGTGAGTGGTACCAAATGATGTGCTGGCTGACAAAACAAACCGGTTGCTGGCGTGCGGAGTGGTTGGCTGATGAGCTGGGCACGACAGGCAGCTGTCAAGCTCGTGCTTTGGTCCCTAACCTGTAGCTGGCTTCCTCTGGAGCTGGATGGCACTGCTGATGTTGTTGGCAACAGAACTGCCAGATGTAACTCTTGTAAATTGTCATGAAAGGCATTGCAGTGAAGTGCTGGCTGCAGATAGACCTGGCCCTTTTTACTCCCTGTTGTAGATCTGGGTTCCCTTAGTAATGTAGGTGCCTTCTGCAGGCTTGCAAAGCTTAGTATTATGTCAGTTTGTATGACTCTAATTTTGGGACCTCCAGAGTCCAATGCTTTTTTCCTCACTTGTGAGGCAGGGATAGACCCAGCTCTCTTCTGTGGGTGGCTGCAGAGGTACAAGCTTGCCAGTCCTTGGAAAGCAGCTTTGCAGTGGCCTTGGCCATGGCTGAGTTTCCCTGGCTGTGAACTGGCATGCAGCTGGTGGCCTGTCCTTCCTCTCTGTGAGTCCTCTCTTGATCCAGAGTGGTTTCAGGTGTGGGTGGTAAACTGGGAGAGGGCATAGAGCAGAGACATAGCTGCAAATGGCACCGTGTGTGTGGTGTGTTCTTCCTGGCAGCACAAATGGAGTTGCATGGCCTTAGATTTTGTGTGATTACATTGACTTCACTTCTCTTCCTGTTTTCAGCAGGAAAGGTGCTGCCCCTTTGTGATACTGGAGGCACCCCAGTGCCAGACTCAGCCCTGCTTTTTGCCTTGGAGCACTGTCACTTTATCAGCCACTGATGGGATAAGCTGGCCATTATTTTTGCTCATTCTTATGGTTTTAGTGAGTAGCATCTTTCTGGCCTTTGTGACTTGCTGGGACCTTGGGCTGCACTACAGAATCTCTTCCCCATACATTTAATTCAGCTGCAGCACAGAAAAGCCTCTGCAGCCCTTTGGCCAGGTTTGAGAAGTGCAGGATGATTTCCCAGGAACTCATGATGAGAGGAAGGGACCAGCACCACTGCTGAGCGACATTGCCTTTTGCTTCATTAGCATGGGTGCTCTGAAGCAGGGCTGGGCATGAGGCTCCTCCCAGTCAGAAGTACAGCAGTAGGAAAGCATGACTGGAACCCCAGGAGTTTCCAAGGACGCCTGTACTATTATTTTACTTGGAAGATGAAAAGTCTGTGTCTTATGGTGTCATTAAGCTAGTTATACAACATAAAGTCTTTTCTCCTCTACCTCCCTAATCTCCCACAGTTTGGGCTTTTTTCCTCTCCTGCAGTTTGTCTGGATTCATGCTTATTTCCTGTGTCTTGCTGTGGAAGCCAGTGTTGTCTCTCCAACTTCTAGTTCTTGGCTGGGAACAGGTCTCTGACCTTCTCCAGCCCCAAAGGATAGGTTCACACTAAGGCACGGAGAGACTTTGCCAGGAGCAAAGGCACAGAAAGCCTTTGTTGCTTATAAAAGACTTTGTTGAAATAGAAGGAAAGCTGTCTTCCCCTAGACTGCTTTACTGATTACATAGTATTTCCAGGCAGTAAGTGAGGGATCTCAGTGCTGCCTGAAAGAGAAGGCTTGTTTGTAGCTGCTACTGCAATTTAGATAAAGTAGGTTTAGGCCCAGTTTGAGTTGGCGAGATTTCAACTGATGCTGTCCCTTTTAATTCTGTCAACTCATGTCCTGTTCCTGCCTGGGAACTGAACTTGGCTTGTTGTTTTTCAGCTGTTCAGTACAGGTCATTCAGTTGGTTCATTTAAAAAAAAAAAAAAAAAGGAAAAAAGAAAGGGGGTGGGAAATTTGTCTTCTCTCTGTGTTTTACATCAGTCCATGTGCCCTGATGCTGCTCCCAAAGGGTCAGAGATGGACACAGTGCCAAGACTTGTAACTTTGATGCATGGTTATACTTAGAAATGCCCAAGTTACTTTAGCATTCATATTGCAGGTGGGCTGCTATTGGGAGAGGGAGGGAAGAAGCTGGCACAGAGACCTGGAGGAAGCTGTGTGACGCATCTCTGTGCAGGGCTGCTGCAGCAGCCCAAGTGGCAGAGGGACAGCCAGCAGGCCCCATGCCCAGGGACGCCTGGATGCTGGCCCTGAGCAGGTGTTTATCCAGAGTGGCTGCAGTTCAAGATCAGGACTGATCTGGCTGTTTTCTGCCCAAAGTGGAGGGGAGCCGAGCTCTCTGCAGGAAGCCTTTTCTTCCATCCTACCCAGAGCCTCCCCACTGTAGGAGAGTGAGGAGGAGCCACCATGTTGGAGACCAGCAAGCTCTGTGAGGGAGAATATCTCTTAACCCTGGAATAAAGGAAGCAGGGGAGAAGCTGCTGAGCCCTGCCTTGGATAAAGGCTCTGTCCCCTGTACTGAAGGAGGAATGCAGGACAAAAGAAACAGTATGGGGAAGGCAGAAAACTCCCCCTCCTGCTGGTGTGAAGTCCTTTGGCCTCTCATATATAAGGTCTTTGTCCCACCCAGCCTTTCCTGGGAAACGGAAGCAACTGCTTTAGCAGTTAAAAGCTTCTGCAGAGAACAGTATTGCCTCCTCCTATAGAGGAGCTGAAAGCAACAACACAGAGGGATTGTTCTGCAGTCGCAAGAGCATCCTCTCTCACTGCCTGTGTGCAATTGTTTGGGATGCACAGAGGAGAGTTTGAAGGTTACACGTACTGAGTAGCCTTCTGAAAAGGACTGTGTTTTCCCTTGACAGCTGCCAAGCCCATGTTAGATGAAACTGCAGAGTAGAGTAACTGCAGACGAACTGCAGAGCTGGAAGTTGGGTTCACTGTTACATATCCACCTTCTTACACATTCTATTGAAGATCTGTGCAGCGAGCAGTGCTCAAACTGTGCTTTCTGACTAACCCACTCTGCCTGTGAGAGTGGCAGTGTGCAGAGCTCATTACAGACCGTCTTCTGACAGCCTCAGAGCCAAAGATCCTTTGCAGCAGCCCGCTCAGCCAGGAGGCAGCAAATGGGCACAGCAGGGGAAGTGTTTTGTTCTTGGTGGGAAAGAGAAACTGGGAGAGTATATGCAGAGGTTGTGGGCAGCCCAGAACCTGAGGGAAGTGGACCCTTGTGCTTTTTGATTTAAAATTAGGGCTTAAAGGAGTCTTTTCAGAACACTTGGGATGGTGTTTCAAACAATGCTCCATAAACAGGCTGTCCATTTTGCATTTGAACCATAAATACAATTATTGGAACAGAATAAGTGTGTTTCTCTTGCAGTGCTGTAATAGGTTGGTAGAGCTCAATGGTAACTATTTTATGCAAGTATGTGTGAATGCAAAGTTTTTCTGTTTCCTGCCCTTTGGCCTCCTGCTTTGCCAAAGTAAAACAAAAGTTTGGCCTGTGCAAGCTTTAAATTCCTGAAAATTTAAGGGAAAATAATCAACCACTAAGAAAAATGACACAGTGCTCTCTTGAAGACCTCTGCCCTCTTGTCCATTACAAGTCCCAGAACTAATGCCTGAGTAATTAGAACCTTTTTCTGAAAGGGTTATAATGTGATAACTTTGTGGATGTTTTCTCACAGACCATCTCCCCTTTCTTGCTGTTTCTTAAATAATTTTGCTAAAACAGATACCCTGGGGCTGGCTAAGAGTCTCTCTGTCAGATGTCTGTGCTGTGAAGGCTATTCTAGGAAGCTGCTTGTATGTTCTTTGGGTTCTTCAGAGGCAGATCCTGCCTTTGCTTCCCCTTCAAGCTCCTTGAAATCTCTTCAACAGAAATGTCTTATAGATGCATATCTAGGGGAAGATCACAAGTGACTGTACAACTTATGGTGCTCATGGGTCCATCTAGGTATCCTCCCTTCTCAGTGGCCTGCACACGTGCAGGTATGTAGGAGGTCCAACAAGGAAAAAAGTTTTTCTCACCTGCTGCAGTTCTATTCCCTCACTGAGGACATTTAAAGGTTGCCAGGTGCTGTGGGTACCAGTCTTTGTTCTAGTTGCAGCTGGCTGGGAAGCATTCAGGTAACTGTAAAACATTCTGGCTTTCCTGTGCTGGAACGCAGGATAAAGTTTTTAAATGGCAGGCAAGTATCTTTCAGACTGGTCATGTGGGGCCACATGATGTGTAAATAAACTGTCATTAAATACCTGTTTTGAGCTGAGTTCTTATCTGACAGGAGATCCTGCTGTATAACATCCTTTCTGGCTCCTGGGCCTCCACCCCATCCTGAGGCTATTTACTTTTTGAAGCTTTTGACGATGTAACTGCCATCCCTTAAAGGGGTGCTGCAAAATGCATCTCCTTCAGGTGAAGGATGCAGAAAACTGCTAGCAGCGCAGCTGGGCAGGGGTGGAAGGGTCTCTTGCCTGACCTGGAGGTCAGAATTCAGCAAGCACATCACAGGAGGATGGAGAAAGTAAAAGGAAGACTGGGGGAGGTGAAAGCACCCCAACCCTGCAGTACCCAAGGGTGATGGGTCTGAGTGATGGGGTGTAGAGGAGCAAGAGCTTGGAGCAGCAAACTTCTGGGGGACTGAGAAGGAACAACTCACATCTGTGTTCATTTTCTTTTTCTGCCATACTCAACAATTCCAGCTAAGTCGTTTCATGCTGCCATGCCTTCTTCCAGCTTCCCCTTTCTGGAGGAGGGAGCCATGCAGATAAATCACTGTGTTGTTGCAAAAGCAGGGTGAGAGATGCAACCTGCCCTGGACAGTGCTTATACAAAGGGGACACCAAACATGTGCCAGCTCCTGGTTCTGCTGATTGTGAGGGCTGCAGAAGCCTGAAGGGAACAGAGCTGAATGAAGTTGCGGGGAGGAGAGGAAGTGTGGGAGGAGGTGGCTGGTGGTGCAGGCTGTATGGAGTCAGGGAAAGGGCTGCAGAAGCCTGAGGGGAACAGAGCTGAATGAAGTTGTGGGGAGGAAGTGTGGGAGGAGGTGGCTGGTGGTGCAGGCTGTATGGAGTCAGGGAGAGGACAGGGGGCCCACCACTTGCAGAGGGTGGGAGTGTGCCCTGGGCACTGGAGTCACTTGCTGGGAGCCTGCTGAGAAATTCCCAAAGTTTGCAGTCATGGAAATTGTATACACACGTAGCATGGGGCAGGAAGAAGGAGCAAGCCAGATATGCAGATCTGTAAGGGATGGAAAGAAATGTCTTGGAAAACAGAAGGGGTAGAAGAGGCTCAGAACCAAATTGGTTACTATACAATAGCATTTAAATTTTTTTTTCCTATAATGCTGCACTCTGCAGGGTGGGAGAAGGCATCTGGGTGCCTGGGATCTACTCTGTGAGAAGAAAAGCAGTATTTGTAACTCCATCAGTGGAAGCTGCAGTACAGTGAGACACACTTTCCATCATCCCACTGCCAATAGTAGTGATGACTGTAAGCACAACACAGATAAGTGAGGAATCACCTTGCCCTGCTGGTGATGTACCCTGGGAAGGTGTGGGGGGCTCTTCATTGGGTTTTCAGTTCAAAGAATTAAATGATCAAGTAAGTTGATATGTGTTTGCATAAATTGATTTGGCTCTTTTGTGCGGGTTGTTAATTTTCCAGACTTAACACCCTGGAGCTGTGCAGTAATAATCTTTGTATTTTCAACCTGCAGAGCTATTTTAAAAAAATAAGCTGTATCATGCTTCTCTGCTTTCTAACTGTCTTCAAATCTCAGAGGTCAAGCAGTCCTTACAGTACTGATAATCTGGTTTTTTCCCTGCTATTTTTTAAAGAACCTTTTATCTAGGCCCCTTGTTTCTAAAAGCCCAATTTGAATCCCTGCAGTGGAGCTGTTGTTTAATTGTATTCCTGGGATTTAATTCTTCCTAAGGGATCTTCTCTATGCTGCATGTCTGCAGGAGGCAGCAGCTCTGCGTGAATTTGCACCTCTTTGGAGTGCCAGGGCTGGGGCAGTTCCTGTTTCCAAGGCAGGAGGTAAGGGGCAGCAAAATTGAACTGAAAAAGAAAAACGGAGGAAAAGCATTTTTTAAACATAGTACAAATATATCACAGCTTGGATTCTGCTAATTCCTTGTATATTCTTAAAACATGTTCATCTTGACTTGAAAACAAAATTATAAACTAACTGGCAGTGGGCCCCACAGATTATATCCCAATTGTTTTTTCCCTGTACCAATCCACTTGTGCAGTTCTTTGTAGGTTAGGAAACTAAGCTTGAGACTGAATTTAGCATTAATTATGCTAGTTTAATGTGGCTGGCAAGTGAGTCTAAATAAAGTAATTTTCTTTATAGTCTGTTTTTTAAAAATTTTTGTCCATATAATGGGTTACAATAACAGTATTACTTTGAGATACTTAGGCACAACTTTCGTCTTTAGCTCTTGTATCAATTTATTATACTAACATCTTTGCATGCATGCTTATATTTATTATTGAGCTAGTTAGAAATATATTAAGTAGGTCTGGTGAAAAATATAGCTATTGCATTTCAGCATTGGACTCTGTGTTTGCCCTTAATTTCTCTCAATTAATTCTAGCTGTTTGGTCTGCAAAATGGTACTGAAAAACAGCATCAAATCTTACTTGTGACAGATTGCCAGATTACTTTTTTTTTAACAAAGCCAGACTGAATATTAAAAATGTGTTGGAGAAAATGCATTTATATAATAAATTATACAGACCATGCATGGGGTAATGGCAATGCAATAAATTACGTTGTTTCTGTAAGTATTGGATAAGCTGCATTCAATTTAAATGTCTGGCTGCATCACTGTCATGCTGGTCAGGAACTCACTGGGGGCCTTTTTAACATTCCTGCACCCATAAGTCATGGAGTTAAAATCCTTCTTTGCTCTCAAATACACAATTTCTCTGAGTTATGCAGGCTGACATCTGTGACTTGCTGCCTGCAGTTTAGCTGAGATCTCTGAGTCAAAATGCAGGTTTGTAGCCCTTAGAGCAGCCAGTTTTCACACTGCTGAACACTGTGGATAATGTAGGTCTGGCTCTGTGAGGGATGTGGTCATCTTGTTTGTGTGCCAGCATCCCCAGTGCCACATGCTGATGCAGATTTACCAGGGTGGTTTTTTGGTTGCATTTTTCCTCTATTTTTAGACCAAGGTAGCAGAGAATTGCCAAGCATTGTATAAGCATAGCTAAGCAACATCACTGCTCCGAGAGCACGATCCAGGTAGCCCTGCTTTTGCAGGGGACAAGCAGGACTGTTTCAGCATCATCTTGCACATGTCCCCAAATAAAGTGACCATGTAATGATGGCCTGGCTTTCCCCAGAAACAGGAGGAACAGAAACATGCTCTTGAAGGATATGAGTCTAGAGTGGCTGTTTTCCCAACACCAAGCAAATGTAGTTAGTGTACTTAGGGCTTCTCCCACTCAGTGCTGTATCAGCTTCTAACCTGTGGCACACTGTCCAGCTGGATTTATCTGGCTACTTACTGACCACAGTTTAACCCTTCTGATGCTGATTTTAGCTGGCATTTGGAAGGAGGAGGTGTCTTAGAAGAGGTACAGACGAATGGTCAGGCTGCGAATCTGTTCTTCTAATTTTAAAATTTATCTTAAGAATTACATGGCAGGACCATGTCAGAAGGGACAAGTTTCTGGCCTGTGGATTAACCAGAGTGGTGCAATTTGAACTGCCTTGGAGCCAGAGGGGCTGAGGACAGGAGTCTGCATGGACAGGAAAAAGGCTTAAAGTTGCCTTGCTCTCTTCTTGCTGGTGGAACAGCATCAGTTCTTTGTTTTCCTCCTTAAGTTGCCAATGCACATGCAAGAGAAGATAGTGGACTCCCAGATGCCCAAAGACTGTTTGCCATCTGCTCTGAGTGCAGGGTAGCCAGCTCACTGGAGATGTTCCCTGACTCACTTTCAGCCTGGAGCTGCCTTTAGGATGGAGTTCTCTCTCAGCTCCAGGTACTTCTCTAAGTTTGCTGTCCTTTTCAATTTACTCCCTGTGACAATTAAGGGAGTAAGGACTCGTAGCAGGATCCCATATGTGGAAAGCTGGCAGGTTTAAAAAAGGAATTGAAAATACAGTGGAAAGTAATCTGTGTTTCTCTCTAGAGCTAGGTAGCACCACTTGAGCATAGATTGCATGCATTATACTGTTTATGAAACATCCCAAGGCCAAGAATATGACTTGGTTTTATTTCTTTAGGCATCAGCTACATTTAGTCAAATTAAAGGAGGGAGGAAGAATTCACTCCAAGAAAATACATGAGCAAAGTTAGACAAAAAAAATTTACTAGTCTACAGTGGAATGGTTCCCTCTGAGTTATTTCTCCAGTTCTCATTACAGAGCAGTTGGATAGTAAAGTTAGGAGAGATTGTGCTGCTGAATTATGACTGTTGCTGCATGAAGGAACCTCACCTGCTTTATGTGAGCTGTAAAAGAAAATTGATAATGACATTTTAAAGACTTCAAAATATGGGTGGCTTAACAGAGTGGTCTGGTATAACTGCTGCTTTTGCATAATAGAATAGTACAAGAGCTGGTCTATGGCAGATTTAGAGAGTTTTTATTTTTGTAGAGCTAGAGAGAGGCTTCAGATTTGCTATTATAAATTATGAACTAAAATAGTAAGTTTGAATTGAAATGCTTTAATGGTTTCCTTGTTGAGTTCTTATGAAATCAATATCTCCCTATGAAGCAGTTGGATTTCATGGAAACGGCAATCCTCACCAGTAAGAAAGAAAAGTCAGTGATTTTTGTTAAAACATAAACTTGCAGGAAAAGAACCGGTTTCAAAATTGTGAGGATGAGTCACCTTGCTGTGCTAGGTTTAAGGCTTGTTAGTTAGTGCCCCTTCCAAGCAGGAAGGGTGCAAGAGTCCCAGAGGGTTCCGTGAGCAAGCCTGTGTATTTACAACACATCCCCTGCTCCCATGGTAACTGCTGAAGGATATGGATTTATCCTGGGGCACACTGGGTACCTTAGCTCATCCTGTCATGGAGGGAACATGAAGCCACCTCAGGTTTACCACGAGGCAGAAGTATTCAGCAGCAGTCAGCTTGTGTGCAGTAAATCAGAGCCTTAGTTTACTCTTGAGGATTTGCTGATTTATCCATAGGCTAAAAAAATTTTGAATTTAACTTTTTAACATATTTTCTTTTAGTTCCTTTGCTTTTAATTTCTCCTACTGATGGCTAGATAATTTCTGTGCTTTGCCACCTGTTTAATGGATTTGATAATTACCTGGTCATGTCCTGGAACTTTTTCTGATGACTGTTGGTTTTACTGTGGTCACCTAAGGAGACAAGGCTTATCCTGTGTGGTGTTCTCATCCCTGTCCTGTTTTGAAAATGTGAGTGTGAAAGATAGGAAGGGAGAATACTCTCCCTGTTTCCAGCATGAGGCAGTAGAAAGTGATTATTTAGCCCTTTGTTTCTGTATTTTCTTAGTTTTTGTGGCTACAAGTCATGTAGTTCAGGCTGTTCATGGGGGACAAGGCAGCAAGTGGAAAACTGGGTTTCAGGGTGTAATTCCGAATTTCTTGAACTCACACAGGTTTTAATTTGGCTTCATATTATTTGCAGATTTTTTTGTGTGTGATTTAATTGAGTAGTCAGTGTGAATTTTGTGGTGTTCGTGTGTATGCAAGGGAGAGGGAGATTTTCTAAGTGTTCAGTGTTCACATGGACATAAACAGGTGGGTTTCCAGCAGAGACATTTGCATTTGAAAACCTGCTCTAAACGGGCTGGGCTTTCCCAGGAGAAGCAGCACCAACAGTGAAACACAGCGATCGATCAGCATAGAATTGTGTGAGCATTTGATGGGCAAAATGTTGTGGTATAAAGACAGGGCCCAAGAATAAGCTCTTTGTGGCTTTGTTTCATTCCTGAAAACTGTGACTGAGAGGCTTTTATCATTTTAAAAAAATTAATCAGCCACTTTTTGTCTAACTTGGAAAATATTGCAAGATATCCCTTGCAACATTCTAAGGGCCATTTCTTTAATCAGATTTTGATATTAAAAAAAAATAATTTTTCATTTGTCCACTTATATTTCCTCAACTCTAAAAGTAAAGTAATATTTGAACCAGTCCTTTCAGTCCCAGAGCTGGAGGCATGTAATTTGGTGTACACAACGATAAACTCTTCGAAGCAGCTTGCATTCACTATGTTTTCTTTCTTTCCTAATTTTAACTAAGGAAAACATTCCCTTACTAATCACAGCACTTCTGTTACATGCCTCATTTTTCAGGCTAAGTTCCTTATAGTAGTTAGAGTTTATTTTAATTCTTAATCAAATGAGCTGTCCAGGAAATTAATCTGAAAAGACATATATAACAAATGTTCAAACCCACACCAATGGGGACACCCAGTGGAGACACACTGAGTTGCCCAACATTACAGGCAGGAGCGGGCCAGCAGCTCCTCATCAGGGAGAGGACTGCAGGTATTTTTAACCACAGCAGTTCTGAAGGAGCTCTCATTAGTTTACCTGCCTGCTGCTGAGGGCTGCCTTGAAGCATCCTGCCTTTGCTGCCCTTGCACAAGTCTGTGCTTGTCGTCGTGGCGATGAAAAACGTCTCTTGGAGAAAAAAAAATCTGAAAGGATTTTTTTACTAAAAATTGTCATTAAAGGAATTATTAATAATAAATTTGGTCCTGATGCACAATTATTGCAATGGGGTGTGCAAGCACCCAGTTCCTTGGTGGTGTTTAATGTGACAGGGAATGAGTTGCAATTCCTGACAATTCAAAAAGTTTTTCTCTTGCTGTTGCAGACGCTGCCACGTTCATCTATTAGCCCTGTAGATATTCAAGGGGTGTCCTGTTGTGATGTGTTTGGAAGGTGATGTGGGAAGGTTAGGTGAAGATCCAGAACCATCCAGGTGCCCAGGGAGGGCACCTCTCTGAATTGGATCCTGCTCCTGTAGCATGGGAGATGCTCCAGTCTCGACAGACAGCAACTCAGATAACCACTGTTTTCCAGTGTTTTCCAGTCTGCACTGGAATTCCTAGTCCTCTTCCAGTGGGCAAGGCCTCCTCTCCTGCTGTTCTAAGTGTGGCCTTGGAAGAGACACAGCAAGGACAGCAGCCCAGACTGCCTTCATGGATGAGCTTGGTCAAGGAGAGGGGCACAGGGCCTGCCACTGACTTTGGAAGCAGGCAGGCAGTACTCAGTTCATCCCTGGGGCATTGCACCTATCTCAGAGGGCAGAATGTGGATTCCAGGTTGTTTATTTGTGTGTACAATAAAGCTCTGCTTGGACAAGACCCAAGATAAAGGCAGTCAGCGAGGCAGCATTACCACACATGCTCCAGGAACTGCATGCAAATGGAGTGTGCTTTAATTGCTGTGAATGTGGTCATGGCTGGTTGTTTTACTTCTAGTTCACTCAGAAAGCAAGCATTAGCCTTTCCTGTGATGGGGCAGCATCAGACAGATGGGTTCTGGTGTGCCTTCTGGCATGCACTAGCTGTGGAACATGGGATTATCTGGGGTTTTGTCTTTCTAAGTAGGAGGGGAGGAAAAGAAAGGAATGCCTGCCTTGTTTTGATGCAGTCTGTTCTGACACAGAATGAAATTTATAGCCTATTGGTTTTCTCATTGTTTGAGAAAGAAGAAACATATTAATTATAATTCTGCACCAGAGCTGCCCAGACAACTGGGAGAGAGAGTAATTTTGACTTACACTATCACAAGGTGGGCAGCAGAATTTTTATTAAATATAGCAGGGTAGTATTCGTGTTTAATTCAAATTTGAGAATATTTTCTCTGTGGCAAATTAAGAGTGTGAATTGCTGTGGCAGTGGGCATCTAGTATGGCCTGCTGACTTTCTGTGCCTTCTCAAAAAAGGAGACTAATAGTAAATGAGAGACAGGCTAATTTTATTTGCTAGTATTTCCTGTTGGGCTTAGTATCAAAGTAGGACAGTGTTTTTTGCCACAGGACTCAAGAGTGGGCAATTTTGAAATCAGTGTTGAACTCAGATGACTCAATGAGATTCCATTCCTGTTTCAGGTGGTTCAGAGGCTCAGCAGAGCTGGCCAAGGGCAGTCACTGTGAATAGTCACCAGTGACTGTCCCAGCCCAGGCTGGAGGTCCCTGCCTGGCAGCAGTCAGGAGCAGCTGCCAACAGAAGGAATGTTCTAGCAGACTTCACAGACTAAATATTTCTTGTTTCTTGTCCTTGCAGAAAACACCTTTTGCAGCGGTGACCATGTGTCGTGGCACAGCCCCTTGGACAACAGTGAGTCTCGAATCCAGCACATGTTGCTGACAGAAGACCCCCAGATGCAGCCGGTGCAGACTCCTTTTGGGGTCGTCACTTTCCTGCAGGTACGGCCCAGCCACCATGGCTCCCACTGCCACCTCCTGGGCCTGGAGTGCAGCTAACATTGTGCTGAGCTGTGTAACTCAGATATTTCTTATCCTGTCTTCAGTTTCAACATGAACATTGAAAAAAAAATGTTGAGGGAAACAGTTTTAAAAGGTAATGTAAAGATAAATGAAAATTAATTCTATGGTAGTATCGGTAAGTGATCCACTGGTTTGAATGCCAGGAAGAGAAGAGTTTGGAGCAGGACTTGGAGCTGTTTTAGCAGTATTTAATGGCAGAAATGTAGCTTGCAGCACTGACACAAAGATTCTTTAGAGGCTGAGTTTTCCTGTATTGATCTACTGTTTAAGAAAGGTTTGGGTTTGCTTTGCAAAAGAAACACTAAAAAAATCCCTTGTGATTTAACTCTGCTGTTCAGCATGGAGAGCTTCTGTGGCCAAACAGGTTTGCTTGCTTTCCCAAAGTCCTTCTCAGCGATGTTTCTTAGATAGGGGCTGCTTTGGATGTTTTTAAATTGCTTATTGGGTTAATAACCTTAGTGGAAGAGTGGCATAGTTTATGCCAGCTGGTGATTTCTTCAAGCTCTGTGGAAAAGCTTCCATCCTGTGGGAAAATGCAAGTGTCTGTATTTTACAATTTAAGCTTCTAGTTGCTCCCATTTGTCTTTGGCTGTAGTTGCAACATGCAAAAGGAAGTCCTGTTACAACAAACCTGCACAGGACAACTGCTCTGCAAGGCTTTTCTGAGGTGCCCAAATGTCTGTGTTTTATCAACAAAAACAAGGTGGGTGTGGGATTAATTAGTGTAAGGTGAGTTGTGGGACCTGGAAGGAGAGACAGAGAGCCAAGCTAAGCAGGATAATCCCTGGCTGACTCTCCAGCTAGTACTGTGTTAGTCCTCATCTCTTCTTTAGTGCCCAGCTGTCTTGAATCAAAGAACAGTCAGCTTGCTGCATCCTGAGGCCCTTGGCCTCTCATCTTCCACAACACATACAGTTGACTTGGTTTTCCCCTTTGTTTGATGATTGTTGTTATGAATTTATTTTGACCCATGAGGATAAATGATTACAAAAAGCAAAGAATGAATACAAAATAATTTCCTGTTTAGAGTCTTGCTGTTTGTATGTAATTAGCGAGTGAAGGCCCAGGGAGGGGTGTCCTGAGGCAGGGGTGATTCACACTGTGGAGGAAGCCTGGAAGATGGGTGGGGATGAAGTTCACCTCCAAGGGCTGCATCCTGACAAAGTGAACTCTGCAAGGGGCAGGAGAGATAGGGTGTGCAGAGATGGGTGCTTGCTGACATGAGAGTTTTCCATGTAGATCTCTATCAGTGCAGTTATGTGCCTACAGCAGAAGGCACATCCTTCACTTCTGCTTGCTGCTCTTCAGAGCTTAGTTTCCAGTTCTCCTCTTTTCTGATAAAAGATCAGTTGAGCAGATTTTGACGAAAAATTCAGTGCTGTTGGAAAAGACTTAAGAGTATTGAGGAAGAAAATAGAAGGCCTTGGCAAAAAATATTTTTCATCTCAGGGTGAATCATTGTGCTCAAAGACACAAACCAGTGGTTGATACAGCAGGAAGAAACTGCCTTTGCTATCAGCTGAAGGGTGTTTCACCTCTTCATTTGAAGCAGCTGATCTCAGCTGCTCTTAGAGAGACATCTGGTATTGCTCAGTGTGGCAGCTCCTATCCTGAAAAGCAAACACATCCTGCATTATACAGCAAGGCAGAAGTCTGCAGTTGCCTGCAGTGACAAGTGGATTATGTGGTGTGTAAGCAGCTTTACTTTATGGTGCTGGGTAAGATGTAACCAGTCAGCAAACTGAGTTGGTCAAGGATTTTATGAGCACCAAAGCAATCCCATGTGGCAGCAAGTCCCTTGCCTGGTTGAGATTGCTTGTGCAGTATTGCATTTGCCCCTGGCAATCAGTTGACAGAGCAGTGTTTGTATGTGCTCAGATCCTAACCTGTTTTGCTCTGTCCTGTCTGTGTGGACTTGATTGAAAAGTCAAGCAGGCTAGTGTATAAACCCTGGTTTGTCACCAGACCCTCTTCATTTGTTAAATTCACATACTCTGTACAAGATTAAATGTTACATGATCAGGGCACTTCACATGGTAAGTGTAGAGAGAGAGAGAACAAGGTCTTGTGGCATCCCACTGTTGTCTCAGGCTCCATTTGTCCTGGTGTATCTGATTACAGTAAAGAAATGGTGCTTCTCTGTATGTGCACTGTTTGATCCACTACCACGTGGCACATTTTCTCCACAGTTCTTTCATGGTTCCCACCCAGTTTAGTATGTCTGTTGTTATTTATTACAGATTGTTGGGGTTTGCACTGAGGAACTGCATGCAGCTCAGCAGTGGAATGGTCAAGGGATTCTGGAACTGCTTCGGACTGTCCCAGTGTAAGTGGGCACATAGCCCATATAGGGGAGTATTTCTATAGTGAAAAAATCAATTGTTTATTTTTATTAACAATCTTTAACTTGCTGATGGAACTTATTTAATCTGTGCTGTAGCAAGAGATGGGGATTCATTGCAAATCTGTTCTCAGGCACAGACACTTAGATGGCAAATTAATGCATGTGGAAGTCCACATGTTCAGGGTGAAAGAGAATGAGATCTTGAAAGCTTAATTTCCTTCCTCTTGTGCCTGCAGGGTTTTCTCATTGGTTCTTCCTGGGGATAACTGTTACTAGTGACCTTGCTGTTTAGTTCAAAGAAAGGAAGGAGAGGGTCTGGCTTACAAAACTATCTGGAAGTACTGTCTGAAAGTGAGAAAGTCACTCTCAAACTTGGCCCACTCTTGGTGGGCCAGTTTGCAGCAGGAAGAGCATTCATGAAAGTGAAGTTCATTGTTTTGCCATGGGAGAAATAATAAAGATGATGTTGGGTTGAGGAAGAGATGAGTTTTAAATGGTAAATTATATGTTGATGCTTTGTTTGCTGCCAGGGTGCAGCTAAATCTTTTTGGCTTGCAGGTATTTTGCTTAAACATTTTAAAATTCAGTGGAAGTTATTGCCATGTGATTGTAACTCAAAAGACTTACTTTTTAAAGCAAAATAGTTCTGAATATTTGTTTCTAGGCACAATAGTACACTCTAGTGTCACAATAGCCTTGAATTGATTGATTGTTTGGAAGAGCTGAACTTTTTTAACTTGAACTTTTCCCTTTTAGGCACAAGTGCAGATAATTCATGCAAATGCCCTAGAGAAGAGTGAATTTGTCCAGCTGCAAGCTTTGTTTCTGGGTCCCTGAGAAAATAAACACTGCCTGCAGCTCCCTTAGCTCCTCTAAGTCAATACAGATACAGCACCTCTCCTCAGTCTGTTCTCATGTTGGTTTTTGGCTTTTATGCTGTGGTATAAGCACCTTTCCAAGGAAAGAATGAGACCCAAATGTGTATGATTTGAAGGCAAAGCTGCAAGCTACTAAGCCATTGATGTGGAACTGGGGTAAAAGTCTCTTGCACCCCAGTGAGGAACTGTGGAAGGTCACACCCCTGCAGTTAATAATTCACAACTTCCAAAGTGATGTGAAAAAACGAGTGGCTATCCATGCATCTGAAAACCTGTAAAATATTAACTTTTTTTGCTCCCACTCTTAAGTGTTTTAGGAGACTAACACAAACTAGGCCAGAGGAGGGGGCTTTTGACTGCAATAACAAAGCATCTCATGAAAAAAAATGAAGTTTTTTATGGCAGTTCCAAAAGACTTCAGTTTTTACTTCAAATGAAAAGCACGATCTAAGGCTGACTTCTGCAGTCTGGCTGCACTATGACCCAAAGTGAAGTCTCTGAGTATTTCATCTTCACAGTAATCTGTTTTCTATCACCTTTGTTGGGAAACACCTTGAGCCTTCCAACTTTTATTGCTAATGATAACAAAGATTTCCCTGAACCATCTGAGTACTTGGTCATGAAGTACCAACTGAGCAAAATGTCTGTTTGATGGTATTTATCAGAGCAATAAGCTCTTTGTGGTACTGAACGTGACTGCCAATCTTGGCAAAAAGTGCAGTCCCACTGGGGCTCTGCTCTATTCTTAGATATGTAATAGAGGAATAAATCTTGACTCCATGCCTTGCCCATCTTTCTTTGACTCAGGCTTCTCAGTCCCAGTTCGTTTCCTGTAAGATTAAAACCCAGTCTTGTGTGAGCAAGGGGGCCTGCTCAGGGGATAACAGCCTGTGTCAGTCCTGACTGCTGTGCACGTCTGGGTGGTGCCAGGCACTGAGCAGATTAACTGCTAGGTCATGGAGGGCTTTTATTATTTATTTATTTGGAAAATGTAAAGGGCAAATGCATGCTGTGGGATGTATACACCACATAAAGGGGTTTCTATGCTGATTTTAAACCCTTATCTTGTGCTTCCTTGCAGTACAGGTCCACTCTGAGGACCCTGCTGGAAAGTTCTAATTAAAAGGCTTGTTTGGTTCATTACCTGTCTTTCTCTGTAGAGCTGGAGGCCCCTGGCTGATAACAGACATGCGAAGAGGAGAGACCATATTCGAGATTGACCCACATCTGCAAGTATGTCTTTAGTTTATAAAATGTCATGTCTCTTGTAGGAGCCAATTGTTATATAACAGTTCTAATACTTTCTGTAAAGGTGCTTGGATCTTCCTAATGTTTGTAATAATCCTGGAAAAGTCTTAGAAACTCTTTTCCCTCTTAGAGGTGGTTCAAGAGGGACATGTCCAGCCTGATGTGAATGGCAGCTCTAGGAAGAAAGATAGAGAAGGGAGACCAGGAAAATGGAATCTCCTGTATGAGATAAATTGGTAAAATTTGGACTGGATGTTTTAGAAAAGAGGAAAAAAGAAGATGAAAGATGTAGAATAATACAAGATTCAGGAATGATATACCAGGAAATTTCTCCTTGTTTTTATGTGCAAGTGTAAGGAGATATAACATGTAGAAATCTCAAAACCAACTATTTTTTCACAGCAAATGTGACAGTGTAGCTCATTCCTGTAGGATATCACTTGAGGCCAAGTAGTTAGTGTGGACTGAGAAATGATGGGAACCCAAAAGTACCACATGCAGTTATTAATAATCCGTACAGGAAGAGATATTAAACCTTCTTCTTCAGAGTTCAATTTCATTTCTGAAATTTAAAGATAAGAATAGGACCTCTATGGAGAGGTTACTGTACTATGGACTTCTCCTGAGCCATGCATGCATTTGGGAGACAATTCTGCAGTCCCTTCAGCAGAGCTGGAGTACATGTGTCCCCAGCAAATCCAGTGTGGTGCTGGCCATGTTTCAGTGAATCACTGAGTATTTGCCTTTAACAGAGAACTTATGGCTCAGCCTGGTAGGGCATGTGCAAATGTGCATGTTTTGTACAAGCATTTGCTTATGGTCTGCATGTCTGTATCTGATTATTCTTAGTTGCCTCACAACATCTTTTACTTTGAAAGCTTAAGAAGAAAACCAAATTCTACTTTTACTGGTTTTAAGGATTTGTTCATCTAGAATAACCCCAGTCTGAGAAACACAAGAAAATGTTCCACAAATGTTCCACAATGTGGGAGCTAATACAACTGAAAGTCCCATAAAGTTTTTAGACTTTCCAAAACCTTGCCCTCTCCCCTCCTGGAGGTGTTTCTGTTGTCTGCACACTGGTGATTCCTAATGATAACAAGGTTTTCTTCAATTTACTGTAAATGAAAAATAGCTCAGCTTACTGGAATCTGAGTCAGCCAAGGCAAGTTAAGGCAAATAAAAGGAGTACCTCTGCCTCACCAGTGTGTCCTGCTGCTGAAAGCTGCTATGTCTGTGGTCCTTCCGGACTTCCTCACATGGAGCACATTCCTGTTTCTGTTCTCTCTTGCCCTTGCAGAAGTGCAGATGGGCAGGTGTGTGTGTGCACACCTTCCTCCTGCTCTGCTGCTGCAGCCCCCAGGGACTCAGAGCAAAATCCGCCCCTGAGTCGCACAAAGAGCCTCTGCTGAGTGCAGGGGGTAAGGCTGTGCCAGGCTGCCTTCAGCCCTGTCACGTGCCTTCGGCTCTAATTAGTGGGGAAGGATAAAGTGCCATTTTCTTGGTGTTGGTAGAGGGTGTGTGAGACCAGAAAGGCAGCAGTGGAAGAGAGGTGGAGGGGAGGGAGGGAACAGGCAGAGAAACTGGACAGCTTTCTTGGGAGCCAGCAAGCATGTTGTCTGCCTGGGAAGCAGGCAGAGCTTGTTTGGAAGCTGCATTGAGTCTTGTGGGAATTGGTTGAGGCCTAAACTCAGCCCTGGCAGCAGCAGCTGTACTTTCTGTTCGGAGTTGCTGAGAATGGATCCCAACTAAGATGTCATCCCAGGATGTCGGCAATTAACACTGTGGCAACGCTGGCTGTTTTCTGTTCAGCCAGGCTTCCCTGTAGGCCATTCAGATTTCCCTGGCAGCACTGTCAAACAATTCCTGTCGGTCCCCAGCTCTGTGCTGATTCTCAGTGCTTTGCTTCTGTTTAGCAGATATCTCAGAAGAGAATAAAGCTGATTTGAATTTCCTGAGTTGCGGTTGCTGCTCTGCAGGTCACACTGCAGTGCTCTGGCTCGTTTAAAAAGGGATCAATGACTTAGAGCCTCAGAGCATCCCTCCCACATGCTGAGAGGAAAATGGGACAGAAATATCCTTTCTTTGAGGAAGGAAAGAGCTGAACCTCCTTTGCCCTGGGCTCCTCCAGCCTCCTGTTCATGCTGCCCTTTCAAGGAAGGAAGAACAGCTCCTCAGTCCGGGCAAATCTTTGCTGGCTAAAGGTGGGGTAGAACTGTGCATTGCCTATAGAGCTATAAGTCTACACCAATTGGGGTTTTTTTGACTTTTCCCCTTTTAACATCAATACTTGCAAACATTATGAAACAGGCATGCAAATTAGGCTGCCTTAAGCCAGCTCGTTCCCATCAGCTCCCCTTGATCTCCAAGGGATGCCAACAGAGCAGCACTTCTTCCCCTGAGGAAGTGCTCTGCAAGCCAGCTGAGCTGCAGATGAGAGTCCTTCCCCCTCCCCGAGGCTCTGCACTGTGTCCGCAGGGTCTGCCTGGGAGTGGGGCCCTGGCTGCAGGGATGGGGGAGCAGATCCCACCAGAGCCTCGCAGCCCTCCGGCCTCTTCTTCTCCCTGCTCAAGAGCAGGTTTGGTGGCTCTCCCATGCTTTCCCAATGACTGGGATAAAAAATATCTTCGCTGACAAGTTACACCTCCCCACGCCAGCTCATTTGGGTCCTCACAGAGCACCATGGAGGGTTCCCAAAGGAGCCACGTGCTAAATCTCACTTAGAGCATTGTCTGCATATGTAGGAACGGATGTATTTTTATTTCTTTCCCCACAACTTCTATTTCTGGGTGACACAACTAATTTTATGTTTAGGATAAAACAAAAGAAAATCGCAGCAGATTTATTATTTCTCAGATTTTCCTATTACGTTTTCAAGAAGCCAGTTTCGCCTGATGCTGGAGGAAGATCCTAACAAGGGGAGAAAAACAGAAGAAAGGCAGTCTCTTGAATGCTTAAGTCTAAGTCAGGACTGCTCTGGTCCTGCAGTCAGCCACAGGCTCCTACCTCAATTTTGGGCCAAAGTGTGGGTTTTGGGAGGTGATCCAGATGAAAAAAAAAAAAGAGTTGGCTCAAAGGAAGGGATAGGAGCACATGGAGGAGGGTGGGACTGCAGTTATTTCAAATTACATCAACTTAAACCACTGCGCAACCACACCCTGAATGCTTGTGTTTATCTTTGAGCTGCTCAAATCCTCTCTTGAATGGTCACAAGAACAGCAATGCTGTTCCTGGGGTGCAGCATGCACAGCTGGGCAAGGGGAGGGATGTATATGGGTTTAGTCTGGAAACTGTTTCTTGGGGAAAGATTTTGCAAAGAGCAAAATGTTCTCACAATCTCTCATCTTCAGTGGCAATGTCAAACCAGAGGGTACTTACACGGATTGGACAGATCCTCTCCCACTGCGTATGACACCACTCTGCTCTCTCCTCAAATCTTTGACGTTTCTTGGGACTGCCTGCATTTCGGGGTGACACAGATGTATGCAGAGAGGTGCAGACCTTGCTGGTGCCACTGAGCAGTACCAGAGGCAACACCCCTTCAGAAAAGGGAGAAGTGGGCCTGGCTGGTTCGGTGCCAGGGAAGAGGTGCCAGCCCTTGCTCGGTGTAGCACAGCCCCGAGTTTGTTCGGCTCAACATTACCCCCTTGTGGGTCACCGGTGGAAATTCAGACGGATGCCCACGTCCAAGAAGGTGGAACTTCCTGTACGAGGTTTGGCTGTAGCTTAGGGCAGTCTTGCTGGCAACAGATGCGCATGTCCTTGAGAAAATGCCTGGTGCCTGAGAACATCCAGCTGCTTTTGATTGGTGTGTGACACCTTCTAAGACCCAAACACTGGTTATGTGCTTGGAAAGTCCAGCTTGCAAGGGAGGGACTTTGTTTATTTGCCAGTAGAGAAGGCTATGCAGAAGCTTTGACATTGGAACAGACCTGTGTCTCCTTGCATGTCCAAACTTGCATGTTTGTCCTTTATGGGGACACCCCAGCACATTGGAAAGCAGGGATTCTCTGGGCAGTTTGCAAATGAAGAACCCATGTGAATGATGAGTCTCTCCATGAGATGTTTTCATTGTGGGACTCTTTGGTAAGGTTGGAAAGGGAACTTTAGTTATTCAGGGGTTTGTTGTCATTGACGTATGAGAGATCGACTGCCAAGCTGCGCTTCATGTCTTAAATATTTCAAGTTGGTGTAAATCAGTGCTAACACTGAAAGAAACAATCCTGAACACCCCAGGCCATTCATTTCCACCTTTCTCTCTCCCTGCTTTGTGCCTGTCAGGGCCACAGAGTGAAGCAATGGGGACAGGGTGGGATTTCAGACCAACTTGGTATGGAAAATATTTGTTTAGTTCAGAGTGGCTTCCTGATTTGGCTCAATGTGCAGTTGCTGTTTGCTGACACAGCAAAGCACAGGGCCCAGAGAGTGGAAATTGCCCACAAGAGGGGATCTGCAGGAGCTGTGGAAGGCTGGGCTGCACCATGGTGAGTTCCAACTCAGGCTCAAGCCACACTCAAAAAAACTCTTGGTGTTTTGAATCTTTTCAAGCAGGAGAGAGTCGACAAAGGGATTGAGACAGATGGCTCAAACCTGAGTGGAGTGAGTGCCAAATGTGCCTGGGATGACCTGAGCCGGCCACCAGAGGATGATGAGGACAGCAGGAGCATTTGCATTGGGACCCAGCCTCGGCGGCTCTCTGGGAAAGGTGAGAGGTCCTGGGCCAAGTCACTGTCTCGGCCTTGCAGCTTCTCTTCTGGTGGCTCTGGGCAGTGCACTGAATCATGCTGCATCCTCGAGTTCATCACAAACACCACAGCCATTGGGAGGCTTGGTGTGTCTCAGGGCAGCAAAATGGATTTTGGCCTCTTTGAAGAAGGCAGGAGAGAGGAAAAGAGTTCTTGGCATTATTTTGTCTAAACGTTTCTTTCAGTTTTTAGGCAAATTGTAATCTGAATCTGCAAAGTTAAACTGAGCACCTGCTGAAACCAGGACTGTAAACCCCTGCAAGGTGAAGCAATTTCATTTTCCCAGGTTGTGTTTCCTTATTAACATTACCCCTTCTTGGGGAGCAAGTTGGACTGACGCTGCACATTGCTGCAGCTGAACTCAAAGAATTCGTGCAAATACAGAAATCTAAAAAAGAAGAACTAAAAAACTGTGGAGTTTCCCTTTGCAGTGAGATGCTTTCTCAGGGTAGAGATGTCATAGCCATTACACAGGCTTGAAATTATGCATATTACCTTTCAAATGGGCGAAGCAACATAAAATTTGAGGGCTTGAGATTTCCTGGAATTAACAATGGTTTCCATAGGAATGGCATCTGTTCTTAAATCCATGGTAAAAATTAGTTAAATGCATACAGCCTTTCTTCTGGCTTCTGTGCAAATGTTTTGAACTGCACTGGATCTAAAAAGGCTGTTTTGTCTCAGCCTTGAAATGAAAGGCCCAAGAGAGGTATACATGATGAAATTTGTATATTCTTCAAAAGATTTTTAAATAATTTGGGTTTTTTTTTTTCTCTACCTAATTCTCACATTTCTCAAAAATACATGAGGAAACTTCTAAGAAAGGCAGGAAAGCTTCCTATTGAAAGTATTTGGCCAGTAGACATTTCAGAAGAAGGCAGAAGTAAAAAGACTGCATCTGAACTGCATAATTTGCAGCTTATTTTCAGATGTGAGCTTGAGGCTAAAGGTTGCCCTGCATAAAAATCCCTCCCTTTGTGAATCTTGTTGTAAATTAATCAACAGATTTCCAAAGCCAATTGCAAAAAACTTGGAAGCCTTCATACATTAATTTGGGAAAGGAACAAGTTCCTGTTATGCCTAATGGGAAAAATGATTTGCACTACAAAAGTTTGGAAGTATCAGGAGGTTCTATGAGAGTTACAGAACCAACAAACACCTAATTTATGAAAATTTACAAAACTACTCAGAATTTCTTCATCAGGAGGACTCAGTACCAAACATTCCAGCTCTCCTTGCCTGGCATAACAATGAAGCCCAAACAAGGGAATTCAATCTGACATTATAAAGTGAAATAACTCTTAAGCAAGTTCAGGAAGTGCAGTTAAGTGTTACCCCATAACATTTCTACATTTCTTTCTGAAGGGGAAGAGTTTAGATGAAACACACCTGATATCTTCTTGTGTCTGTGGTGTTTCTGGGGATTCTAAATCATGTTAAAAAATTCTTTTTGCAGATACAGAGCAAATCAGGGAGACTTTGAGGAGAGGGCTTGAGATTAACAGCAAACCTGTCCTACCTCCAATCAATGCACAAAGACAGAATGGGTTGAACCTCGACCGAGCACCGTGAGTTTCACCCTGCACATTCACATGGTGGCAGAGGGAGGCTAAAGAGCTCAGCATGGAAAATTAAGTTGGGTGGGAAAAGACTTGGCAAGGGGAGAGGAAATCTGGCAGTGAACACTTGCAAAGTGCAAAGATGGGGGAGAAGAGTTATTCAGGTTGGATAAATGGGCTAGTACTCAGGAGGACAGCTTTTTAGAGGGGTTTTGGACAAACAGTGTTTATGCACAGTGAGTCTGACTGTTCTGTAGAGCCTGCTGTTCATGGTCTTCAATGTTTGAATTCAGACTGGAGTGATCCCTATAAAAAGTACTGTTCTGAAAAGTGATACGGTATCAGTAGAGATAGGTGGCATAGGTGATTGCTGATATTTTTTCCTGAGTATTTTGTTTTCAAGCTCATAATTAAAAACCCTTTGGTTAAAATGTTGATTTTTTTTTTCTTCTTAAGTGACTGATTTTGTCTTGCTTAAACAGGTGGGTTCTGTCAGTAATTACATGCCAATAACACCGGGGTCTCTAACAGCAGTAGTCTAACATGATTTAAGTGGGACTAGGGTGGCCCATAGATCTCTCTTGTAACTTCTGACTTAAGTGAATTTATTATCTGCATTTCTGTCTTTCTGGGCTTCTCCCCTTCCCCTCTTAGACTTCAGGTGCTAGTACACTGCCTTCCCATCAATTTTCGTGTTTTCATCTGAATGATACAGAAAAACACACATCTTTGCTGCACTCTTTCTTCTTGGTATTTCCTGTGGTTTCCTAGTCTCTGATGAACATCTCTGCTTTCAAGAGTAAAGATCAGCATGAAATCAGCACTTCCCTGTAGTGCCAGTCAGGGACAGCACCCTGGTCTGTTTCAATTCCTGTTTCATTCTTGATTCAAACATTTAATGAGAAAAATATTTCTTCTTGTTGTCCATTCTTGTTCCATTTTGTGGATGACTTCCGATTTGCCAAATAAATGAATGTTCATGGGTTGCCTAATCCTTTGGGGGAAGTATTATATGTCAATTGCTAATTCTTTTTGCTAATATGTAATATGAGATATAGGTACTTACATTAAAAAAAATCTCAAGTGACTTTATTATTGCTTTAGGAATAATCTTACTGTTGCCATATAGTAATTATATGGAGTCAAATTCTGATCTGACTCAGGTTTTGAGTAGTATTTCTCTGCCTGCAGGTTGGTCACATTGGACCATTGGTTGGTCCCACTGGCCCCACTGGAAAAAAAATATAAAATTATGCCATGTGATTTGCACAAATCACACCCAGCCTTGGAGAGCTCAGAAGTACTGGGCAGGATTTCTCACAGATGCTGGGCTCCTGCATGCATCTGCTTGCCCAGTGTAGGCTCTGAGTCCTCAGTGGTTGAGGGTGACCACAAACATTTTGGGTGCATGTCAGGTCAAGGAGGCAGCTGATGGGCAAGCCTTAATGCTGGGAGGCAGTTGTTGCTTAGATAAGAGAGCTTTACGTTATTCAGGGTGAGATAAACAGAGATACATTTGAGACAGAGTGGTGAAAGGTTAGCAGAGGTCTAAGATGAAGCACACAAATATTTACCTGGGTTTTTAACTGTTCTGAGACAGAGGAAGGCAGGTCAAATTCAGAACCTCACATCTGTAACAGTGCTCTTTGTTGCAAATCTCTTACCTGCAGCAGCTGCACACTCACTCTGCCTGAAGCCTGAGTGGTAAGAATGGCTGGTTCCCAATGTTTGCCTCCTAGGAGGTCAATACATTTCTCTGAGGTCTATGGTTACCACTGGGGAAACTGATAGGTCACCTGTTTCTCCATAAGTGCTTCAGTTAAGGAAAGACAGCTATCACTGTGTTACTGTGGTGATACTATTGGAGGGATAGGGGAAATCTCAGCTTAAAACAGCAGTGTGTCCTAATACTTTCTTCCTCCATCTTAGTAGCTGCTTTGAGAGGAGTTTGAGAAAGGTCTTTTTCTCCTTGTGCAGTTGCTTCTCCTCTCCATGTAGCAGATACAATGGGACTTGTTCAATGCATTGACCATACCAAGAAGGGTGGTTTGTGCTGGAAAGCAGTATTTACTTACAGCCTCTGACTAACTAGTACTTAAATGAGACCTGATGATTACTCTTACTGTGGCTAAAACTGATCAGTCAACACATTTTACAGAACAGTGTGGTATAGATGAAGCAGAAGAGGAAGATCTTGTTATGTCTCTGCCTTCCTTAACACACTGTCTCAGCATGTCTCATGCATTTGAGCAGAATTGCTCAATGTGCAGTAAGTACAAGAGCATGATATTGAGACTCTCATCTCCAGCTGCTGCACTGGAATGTAACTTAGGAGCTCAGCTTTTGCATGCAGTAATGTATCTACATCCATGTTCCCTCCAGGTACCTGCAGGGGTAAAGGCTGAGACACAAAAGGCACAAACCCAATGCAGATATAACTCTTTCATAGGATTTCTGAGCACCTGAGATGAAGGACAATTTTGTGCATAGTCCTTGTGGTGCAATCCTTTCTTGCATTGCTTGGGCCTGGTAGGGCTGGGACTCGGGTCTGTCCTTCGCTGTAAATCTTGTGTAATCAAAGGCAAGTAATTTAGCCATTGAGCTTCAGTTCTGAATCAATAAAATGGGACTAATAACAATGTCATCTTCTTGAGGCACCACAAGGATAAATATGTTAATGATTACAAGGTGCTGGCTGATGGGAAGCAGGCTTGTGTGTAATCATATCCTGCACTGTACACACCAAATCATAAAATATCAAACCTGTGGTTCTTTGCAAGGGTCCTGTGAATAACTGGTGCATTAGAAGTTCTTTAGGAACTTGACAGGAACACTCTCTTGGGGCATGGCAAATTATTTCAGATCTGCTTTCCGTAGGGAGTGCTGCAGAACCCCAGGCTGTCAAATTTGCACCCAACTGACAGTAGGATGTTAAAGTCTGACACAGACTCTAAGAGGTGCAGAAGAGGAATGTGCTGTTTATTTATCATGGATTTGCAACCACCAACTGCTTTCCTAGTAGCTTTCTTCCCTTTCTTTTATCCTAACCCTACCACCCACACACAATAATCTATCAAGGTTTAAAGCAGACAACCTGTTCTGCATTCAGCATCACAAATAGTATCAGAAACACTCAAGCTTTTGAATATTTATTTGTATAAAATGTAGAGAATCCCAATTCCATGTAGATTTCCCAGTCCTTGTATAGTTACAGTTTTCAGTGCTTATGCAAAAACCTCATATTATTTGGTTGCAGATAGGGCTTGATTTGGTTGCAGATAGGTCTTGAGTGTTTTGGCTCCAGCAAAGCATATACTGACATGTTAAGCATGCATATTACCAGTTATTGACTGTCCCAAAGTCCTAAAAAAGTTTATTTGAAAAAAATCTGGTTTCTGTCAAAACCCTGCTGGGCAGCTGTAGTACTTTGATTCATTAGTGTTATTACTGTAGACTGTGTAGCCCTTTTTCTCCTAAGGATATGAATAAAAGCACACTTAAAGCTTAAAACTGCATTGGACATCTGTTTCTCAAAATGACTGTTGGCTCAGTTCATAAGCAGCCATTAAATCAGTTTGTACGTATTAACAAAAGAACATGTGAATTAATCTCTGGAAACATGACTGATCATTTTGAACATAGGTAACTGAATACTCTCAATTACCACTTGGAGAAATAAGACGTGCATGAATACCAGTGTGCATTTCAGTGGCACATTATTTGTTTCTTAGGACCCATCAGCTTAGTAGGTGCTACTGAGACACACAGAAAAGCAAGGCTGCCAGTCTTCTGAATCGTGCAGATTGACTCTTGTTGGATGCAGAGAACTGTTACCCGTAGGGGATGTTTAACTGTCAGACTAAACACTGCTGCTGTCAAGCCCTCAATGGGCTGGAAGCTCCAGATGTCAAAGTTCAGTGACACTTGTGGAGTCTTGCTTCGATCACTACTTAATTTCTTGATGTAATAATTTCTGGGGCCGAGTCTTTGGTTGTCGCTGGTAATTAGCTCTGTGCTCTCCTGTGCAGTAGGTGAGTAGTATCTCCATGTTACAGATTAGGACAGCAGAGTTAATTTGCCACAGTTGCAGTGAGAGCCAGCATTGGGATAGGGGAATTCTTGACCTTTTCCACCCCTCAAGGGCCCCCTTGATCATGCAGCATTGCTGAAATTGATGTTTTTCTGCCTCTTGGCTGACTCAGACTGTTCTACTGTGAGTTGAGGCATGGAGTAGAAACCTAGTGCTAGCACACTGCATTACTGAATGTGTTGAAGCTAAAATTATCTATGGTTGTTGCATTTCATTGTGCCAGAATTCAGGTAGTGCCCACGCACACCCAGTGTCTGAACATTAGGTTTGAGTGATAGAAAAGGGTCTCCAAAGTCTGTATTACTTTGATAAGGCTTTTCCATCATGTCTCTGCTGTTTATAACTCTCCCCCTTCTCAAGAAGGATCAAGAGGTGTGGTTCACATGCCTGACTCTCATATTTCTGTCTGGGATTTCCCAGGTAATTGTGCTGGTCCCTTATGTATGATGTCCCATTTGTCCAGGGACCCACAGAGACCTCAAGTCCCATCTGCATTCAATTTCTAGGCAGAAAGACAGTTTGAGTCTAGGGAAACCTGAACATATGGTAGCCCTGTAGCCATGTGCTAATTCCATCCAGCCCTGAACAGTTTCCAGCTGTGCAGGGAAATGAAGTCAGGTTCCTGGCAGAGTAGGGAACAACCCTCCGGCAGGTGGGGCTGGCAGGACTGTCCTGGCAGTGACCTGCTGGAGTTCTGCACTCTGAGCATCTCAGGTGGTTGCCCTTCCCTCGTGGGAAGAGGGAGGAGTTGTGTCACTCCAGAATTCCTCCTGGGATAACCCCAGACTATCACATGGTGTGCCTGGTTTGGAGCACATGAGTAATAGTGGCACTGCTTCCAGGGCTGGAGTCCGCTGCTCCTGGAGTTCTTGGTAAATAGGGCACATGGATGGAGCAGCACTGGGTTAATGCACATTAACAAGCTCCATCTGAGCAGCGTTTCTGAGGAAGCTCTGACAGTAATACCAAAATGTAGGATTTGCTTGGAGGCGAGTCTGCACTTTGCTTCTCCCAGTTGCACTGGGTTTTCATTCAGCTTTACTTGGGCAGAGGGGAGCTGTTGCCTTTGTAGCTGGTTTCCTGTCTTCAGTTCTTGGAGGCAAACTTTACATAAAGAGGAGCATTTCAGCATTCTCTGAAGCTGTCTGGTTCTGGCTAGGCTTTCTGTTTCTGCAACCACTAAGCAGTAAGTTTCCAATCCAGTCCTGCTTATTTAGGCATGCTCTCTCATCGAGTCGCCATTCAGTGGTGTCCTGGTTGAGTCAGGAATGCTGAATGGAGGGAGGCAATATACTTTAGGGAGTGTCTCTCAGCGTGAGGCTGAGTGCTGGGTGACAAGATTGCAAACTAGAAATGTAAATGTCTGGAAAACCAGTGTCAGTAGAAGTGCAAAGCAGTCACCGTGCTAATAATTTGCACTCCTGCATAGTTTTGCCCATCTAAGAATCCGAAAGTGCTTTGCAAACATTGGCTTAATCCTTGCAATGTCCCTATGTGGAAAAATGTCTCAGTTTTACAGACAGAGAACCTGAAGCATAAAAGAGTTGTTTGACTTTGCTCATGAGTCTGCGGGGTGCCAGTGGCACAGCCTAAATCTCTCAATTCCACTTCAGCTGCAGGTCTTGGAACAGTCTGGCCCCTCCAAGCTCTGACAGTGGTTATTATGCAGCTTTCCAAAGGGATATGTGAGTGGCAAGAAGATTGTTGCTACTGGCATTGTCCTAGCAGCCCTTCCCTGCCAGGAAATGCACACAGAACATCGTCACCATCCTGTTTAACCAGGCTGAGGAGCACCCAAGTCTGAGCACTCGAAGTAGGCTTGTCTCAGTGTGACCATGGCAGGAGCTGTGTAACCACGTCCTCCCCAGTTCTGCACTTGCCTCTGTGCGTGCCTGACGGGTGCTGTAACTCTGTGTGCCAAGGTGCTTAGGGCTCTTTCCCACAGCTGCTGGTTTGCCCTTCAGGGGAAACTGTGGGAAAGAGACTGAAAGATTGTTGGCACTTAAGTGATCTTTGACCATATCTTCATGAGGGAGTGAGGAGGTTTGAAACAGCCACGGTTGGAAAGGGAAGAAGGGGGAGTGGAAGGAGGGGGCGGGAGGGGAAGAAAGGAAAAGTGGCCCGACCTTTCTCTCTCAGCTGTGCAAGCCTGCGCTGATGGTTTGCATTTGCTAACTCACAGTACTGAATTTTATATGGAGCGAGCAAGGAGCAATGACAGAAACTAACTTCAGCAAGACAGTGGGCACCCTCTCCTGGAAAGAGCCCCTGCCATGGCCAGCTTCCAACAGCTTGTCCTTTGTGATTTTGATACCTGGCAGGGTCGCTTGGAAATGCAGCAAAATTATGCTCCATATCAGCAACAGAGCTTGGAGGGGAACTGAGACTTCCTTCCTTGACAGATCCATGAGATCAAGCGCTCTGATCATAAAGCAAAGCGCAAATGCAAGAATAAATAAACCTTTCTTAATCCAATCAACCTGGTTATTCTTGAATCCCGTAAAATAACTGCCAGTGGTTGCTTGAGGAGTTGCTATAAACATGACTTATAAGGAGGGGACATCCAAACTTTGTGCAACCTAGTGATTGCATTGGCAATTTTCCAGGATCCCCACGGGCTGCTGCTAATTGGCATCGAATTAAGCAGGTTGCAGCCACCCTCATCTTTAATACAAAGAGAGGGCCCCCGGGAGGCTACAGGTTCCAGCGTGTGGCCTTCTCACATCAAGAAGGAGCACAGCACACTGGGACATCAAGTCTCCTCAGGCCCTTTCCCCTTGTTGACAGATCTGGGGAAGCTGCAGGCCACACTGGACACCTTTATAATGGCTTGATCACCCTCTCTTTCTTAGAAAAAGAGAAAAAAATCAAATATGGCTTTGGTTAAGTTCATGTTAATCAGCATTCATGAGACTTAACAAAAAAACAACAAACATAATTTCCTCCCTCTCTCCTCCACCCAGAAGCAGACTACTGGTAGAAACTGAAGCTGGAAAAAATAGTTGAAAGTCAGCTAAAGTCACCTTGGTAACTGCAGCAATACACTTGCCCAGAACAGGAGACATCAAACCCAACTACAAACAGCTTTAAAGAAACAAAAAGAATGTAATCATCTAAAGAATTAATCTGACAACTGCCCACGTTTACACCTCCCACAAGCTCCCAATCAGAGGGAAATGCGCTTTAATCTCCTCCAACTCCCCTCCAGTTTCACAAAACACTAGATGTGCAGTCTTTAAACTGGGGCATTTCCGGCATGCTGCTTCCATTTAAATCTGCTGCCTTTCCTAATGCAGCAGCCCTGGCTTTTGCAGAGTTGTTTTTTCTGGACACTGAGAAACATGAATTTTTTTGTGGGGGTTGGACTAAGTATTAAATCTGGCATAGACAAAGTTTGCAACATTTTTTGTGATAGTCAGCTAGATCTTAGTCATAACAAGTAAAACTCCACTGACTCTTGCTGCTGATTTATTTGGTGATGGGGTGGAGGAAGCAAAGACTTACAGTTAACTGACAGTCGTAAAACCAGGGATGTTAGTGTTAGAAAGCAAACTTTTTCTACATTTTTTTTTCTGAGTCTGAAAACTACAAGCTGTGGATGTCAATGTGTGTTAGGATATGATCTTTTTATTAATAACAACCGAGAGGTCCTGCTGACCCTTCATCTGGGTGATCACCTTTTGGAAGGGTCAGCACGAGGATTTCCAATCCCAAAGAGAGAATTTTAATGAGTCTTTCTTAGTCCCTGTGATGGAACCGTAACCTCCTGATGTGTTATGTGCATTCCACTATATACAATTCTTGTTTAGAAAGGTCTACCTTAGACAGAAGGTTATTTGGTTTCTGCTATTGGAGTTTCACCCTTCATTTTAAGTACCTGAAATTGTGTGAGCTCCTCTGAAGGGAAACAAGAGACACAGAGTATGAGTGTTTTGGAAAGGATTAATCCTTTCATGTCATTCACAGTATTAACTACCATTTTGCTTCACCTTTTTTGACAGAAGGGCTGGTTACTTATTAATGTGAAGTCATAATTATTGACAGCCGTAAAGTCATGACAGTTCCATTTGATAGTTATACATTAGTCAACATCTTCTCTTGAGCATGTAATGACAAACAGCATTTGTTGGTTTTAATAAGACTCAGAAAGCTTTGCCCCTTGCCTCCAGAATTATTGCCATCATTCCTATTATTGCATTAACAACCGGAGGCTGTTTCCCCTCCGGACTGCAGCCCCATTGTGCTTGCAGCTGTACTGGCTAGCATGGTGGAAACCTAAAAACCTACCTTTAGCTGGGAGAGATTTGGAGCCCAGGGTTGTGGGGAGCTGTCCTGCTGAAGCACAAACCTTACACCATGGATTGCCTGTGAGGCTGTTCTGGGCACTCCAGGTGAGCAGGGCACAGTCTCTTGTCTGTAGCAGTAACATTGCTGTAAAACTCCTGATCCACTCCACAGTGCCTAAACTGTGGAACTGCATTTAGGAGTGCAAGTTTATGGCTTGCTTGAAAATCATGCGTTGCTAATGGCTGACCCTTTTGGTAGGGGCTGATAAATGAATGATTGGAAGCTGTAGACCACAGGCTGACTTTCCCACAGCTCACTGTGTATATAAGATCTGATAAGGAAGTTGAGACAAAGCTTAGCTTAAGGTCAACTGATCATTAATCAACTGTAACTGCACTTCTCAGGTAATCAGCCTGAAAAATGCTGGCCTGCTCCACCAGCTTTGAAGACCCCACCTAGAAGGAGCTATAAAATGTTTGCTGAAGTAGATTAAACACAACTTTAAGTGCCACACATAGACTACAAAGCACGTTGTGTCTTTGCTTCAGGGTTAACCCACTAAACTGACACTCTGTTCACTGTCAGTCCATCAGCCCACCCTATGCATAAGCTGTATCCTGATGTACCGTGTCCCTGCTGGATACATTGCTACTTTTGTATGTTGCTAAAGACGAAAATGGGACATATTTTACAGTTTTTATCTTGCAGAGAGCTGAGCTGCTCTGGTATCTTTTTTTCTGTATGTTTCTGACCTGGCCATGCAGTGTATTTGCAGGTTGGACCATGAGATATCAGAGTTTAGCTGTTTCAGAGTGGGCAGCTCAGCAGCATGGGTGAAGGGCTCACGTGGGACTAGGCAACCTGGCAGAAGCAACAGGCTGATCTGTGCTGGAATTCACACTGAACTGCACTACTATGTGTGTGGCTGGTGGGAGTAATTTTGGGACAGCTCTCAAAGGTAAAATCAAGTGAAGGTGTCATCTAGGTCAGCTCATGAGGGTGAAGCTGATTCTTTGCAATCATTTCCAGATGTACACTAAAGACAGTTCAGCTTGGATGGAAGAAGGATTCAGGCTTGTTTTAACAGTGTTCTCAAGTGGAGCCACAGCTTGATAGCCTTGTTTGGCTTTTGGTCCTTGTGGCACAATGGAGGTACACTGCAATGTGGAATCTCAGTGCCCTCCTGTTTTCCCTGTCCCTCTCCTCTGGCGATTCTGTACTGTAGAAACTATCTTAACAAAGTCTTACCTCTATTAAATTCTTGTGGAATGCCAGGTGGCAAGAATATAAATCACTTATCAGACACTTATCAGACACTTCTCATCAATCCATGTCATCCATTAAAGTCATAACCCATCCTGTCCTTTATTCTTTGTTCCAGACTGTCAAGTAAGAGATCATTCTGGTGCTCTTTGAACATATAAAGTCTTTATGGTCAAGTATTTTGAAATAGATAATTTTATTATCTAGAGGATTTGGTCTGGCAAAGTTCCTAATCATGTAACAACATAACCGTGTTGTAGCTTCAGAATATGCTGGTCTTGCAGAAATGAAGGAATAAGAAAGCAAAGTTGCCATTGTCCTAAAGCAGCCCAACTTACAAGGGAGAAGAATCTGTGAATCTCCTACTTGTCACATGGGGAGAGTCTGTCTTTTGGCTGTTGCACTTGGTGCTGGTGGAACCAGGAGATTCTCAAAGCCTTTTGGTTGAACTGTGCAAAAAAATGCACAAAGGACTGGACTAGTCATTCCTGCAGGCCGCTACCTGAAAAATCGTGAAGATAATCAAAAGCAGGAGGAAGGACACACCTGGTAATTAATCCAAACCATAGTGTTTGGAGATTTGGAGACTTTAGTTTTGCTGCAGTTCTTTCCAGATTTTTTTTTTTTTTTTTAATACTGGGAAGGGATGCACCATGTATATACATCAATTCAGATCCTAGGTTGTCAAATCAAGGTGAAGAGCTGCATGCTAGGACTGGTAGCCTGAGTGAGGCTGTGTCTCTGCAGAGAGTGGTGAAAACTCAGATGTGTCTTTGTCTTCGTAACAGTTTTTTCCTGTATCCTTCCATATTTGCAATCAAAATAGCACACAGTACTGGAATCTTGAATATGTGCATTTGTCTGTTCTCTTAGAAGCCGTAAGGACAGTTTGGAAAGCGAGAGCTCAGCAGCCATCATTCCTCACGAGCTGATCCGCACGAGGCAGCTGGAGAGCGTGCACCTGAAATTTAACCAGGAGTCCGGAGCGCTCATCCCCCTCTGTCTAAGGTGAGTGAAGCCATCCTCCTCCACAGCCTGTGCTAACATGCTTCTTTTGCCTTGTGGCATTGTTTCACCATACAGACATGCATGCAATGGGTCTGTAAAGGCCAGAGCTTAGATATTTTGCCAAAACACATTAAAAACAGATGATTCTTTGCATGATTCTGTGCTCATCGTGTTAAGATTGTTTCTCATTCTTTTTACGTCCTCCAGTGTCTTTTGAGTGCTGAAGCAGGACAGGGTTAGTATAGGGGTTTTTTTATTAGTCTAATGCTAGCAACCCTGTGATAAAGAAGGGATGTCTCAACATACTCTGTCAAAGAAATCCCTTAAGTTATTCATTCTGACTTCTGGACTCAGATAAGTGGTTGTGCAAAACCTGTTTGCAATCAGTTTATGCATACAAGTGTGGGTTTTAGACAAATTATGTCACATGACTGAAGGAGCAACACATTGTGTGCATGCTATACACATTTTCTTTTGAAGGTTCAGTCTGTGCATATCACTGGCTTCTAGTTTTCCATAATTTCAGCCAGCATTATTTTTAAAAATCCCTGTGCAAATGTTCTAGTATCTTAAGATAAAAATGAACTGTCATGTCAAGACAAATGATTGTAGGTGATTGTGTTACTTTAGCTTAATGAGTTACATGTTGGTAGTATCAGAGTTATCAGCAGCAGGTGCACACTTGCCTGGGCCTGTTGAGAAACCAATGGGAAAGTTAATGCAAACATATTTCATTTTACATCACAAATGTGTGAACAGTCTGTCCTGATCAGTTAGCTCATCTGACCAGCAGTAACTCACCAAGCAACTGTGACTCTGGTAGGCACTAAATATATTACCTAGAGCTTTCCCTCTTGCATGTTAGAAGCCATGCATGGGTGTCACAGATGCTCTGAGCCGAAATACCAGAGCCATGGTTTTCCCTTGCATTGAATGGAAAAAGGGAAGTAATACTGCAGATGGTCGTGTATGTGTGTTTTCTAGGCATTTGCCTAAGTAATACAGGTGACATTTGTCAAACACCAGGACAATGGATTACTAGTCACTGTCACAGCAATGAGCCTTCTTGGAAATGCATCTTCACAGTCCCACACAATGTGGAGTCTGGATTCTCTTCTGTAGTTTCCACCTTGGTGGAAAACTGGCAGTCCCCTGCCTTTACATACATCAGCACCTCATCATGGGGATAGGCATGAAGTGGGATTTAGATGTGTTCTAGCTCTGTAACAAGGTCCTGAGATTAAGGAGGAAGATGAAGGGTAGCTCCCTTCCTCAGAAGGAGTCTTATCACCTGCTTTTTGAAGCAAATCTTTCCTATATTCCTGAAAAATAAATATTTGCTGCCTTCAAAATAGTTTCCCATGCTGATGGCAGAAACAATAGTGATGTATCTCGTTGTGTTGAATGCTGTGCACCCCCTCTCAACTCATGCACATGTGTTTAATTCCCAGGGGAAGGCTCTTACATGGACGGCACTTTACATATAAAAGTATTACAGGAGATACAGCAATCACATTTGTATCAACGGGAGTAGAAGGAGCCTTTGCTACAGAGGAGCACCCCTATGCAGCCCATGGACCTTGGTTACAAGTAAGATAGCCTGTCTCCTGATTTTCCCCTTTCCTCCTTTACTGCGACCTAAAAATTATCTTCCTAAGGGCTTATGTTGTTTAAAAGTGTAACAAACCTGTATTTTCTGCTGCAACATCTCTCATTGCTCTTGCACAATATTTTCAGTAATTATGGCCTCAAAAAGTAATGGTGACATGCTGCTATTTATATTAGTGGAAATCAAAAAGATAATTGACTGGAAAATTCAGACATCATCTATGAATACAGTAGTATCCATTTCCTGAAGTCAGTGAACACTTTACAGGCTGTATTTATTCTTGATTTTTTCCAGAAAGGAATTTGGGGAGGCAGAGAGGAATGACCTAACCAAGAATGGAGCCAGGGCAGAAGAGCTAGAAAGCTGTGGGACTGTGATCCTGCAGAGCCAAGATCTCAGTTTGATCATCCCTAACGGGAGAGCAGCACAGAGAGCAATGTCTTTCAGTTGTAGCTCTTTTCTATTGATTCTTTGATAAAAGCTTGTGGTTGCTTGAAGCACCCACACATTTTTGCACCCACATGTTCTTGGTGTCACAGATTTTCCCTGGAAAATCCCCATCTGCTTGGAGTTGAGGGTCAGCCCTAGAGCAGTGATGCACTAATGATCTGACAGTGTAGTGCTGTTCTGCTCTTGAATTTCTTTATGGTTATAAGCATATTGTGAAAAAAAATGTCTTGAGGGAATGTGTTAATGCAGAAAAACCCATTTCTGAGGGACTATGTGTGCAGTATGTCTCTGCCTTCACTACAACTGTGGCATTCCTGCCTCCCCTTCTGTTTTGAAGACAGGGGGTTGTTTCACCGTTGCAGTGTTGCAGTTAGCCTTCCAGTGCTTGTTTTCAAGGCATTCTGCAGCCTGCATTCATATGTCTGGAGGACATCATACCTTGGATTCTGTATGACTTGTAAAGGGGCTGATCTTGGCCAGAACCATCTCGTGTAGGGATTTTCAAAGAGCTTTGATTGTTCTGACTGGAAAGTGCAATGCTCCTATAATGATTAACAGCAAAGAGTCAGGTTTAAGGGTGGGTCATTTGCTGTTTGTTCCTGTGCTTGCCAACACATGATACACAGGATCTTGTGACTGTGTTAACTCCAAACATGAGTGTTTGTTTGCATTTGCATCACATCTCGAAATATATTGATGTGTAGAGTAGTCAGGTAACCTCTAAACAGTGAAGAATGGCAATAATTATGTCACCATACAGACATGTTAACCCTTACGAACCTGGCTGTTTTCATGCCTCTTATTTTGGTGCTGAAAAACGTGCAAGATTTTTGGAGTAGGTGGCATGGAAAGGTGAAGAATTGCTGGCTCAGATGGTAGGGAGAAGCAAGTTCCCTTGCTTGTCTCCTACACAAAGCCAATGTATTGGATCTTCTTGTCTGCCATAAGCAGCTCTGCTGCTGGCCCCTGCCCTGTCCTGTGTTGAGTACAGGCTGAAGGGGGGAGGAAGGGAGGCTAAAAGCAGCCTGGGACAACAGGAGTAGCACCCGGTTGTGAGATGTGGGAGTGTCTGAGACTCTTGGCTTAGTATGCAAGGGAAGACTTGATCCGTGCTCAGCCGTTCCTTGTGGTGTTGGGGGCAGGGGAGGGGGAGGTTTGTGTGGCTTTGCTTCAGAAGTAAAAGAAGTTGTGGTGCATACAATTTCCAGGGAGAGTTGTGTTTGGTTTAGTCCATTGCAGCCTGGGCTGGCTGAGTTGGCAAGCCCTGCTAAGCTTTCACATCAAGGCCCAGAGAGGATTTTCCTCCTCCGTTGCTTGGGACTCCAGGCACAGCAAGGAGCTCCAAGGAGAATTGGTGGCTGAAAGCACATTACTGCAATGCAGGGGCATGTTGCAAAGACAAGTAAATGGAGGAACTGTGGAGAAGAGGAGACATGGCAGGCTTTTCCTCCTGTGGACTTTTCCCCTATCTTAAGGTAGAAATAAGAGCCTTAAAAATCCCGGCCTCAACTCTGCAGCAGTCGGAGACTGACTTCTCTTGAGCCTAAGCTTTGGTGCAGTGAGAGCCCAAACCTGCAGACTAAACACAGTACCTCCTGTTTACATCTTGTGGGCTGGAGTGGAGCGTGTCCAAGGTGGGACAGGCTGGAGAGCTGCTGTCTATCAGCCCCCGCTGCCCAGGCTGAGCAATGAGCTGAGAGTCACTGGGCTCTGGTGGAGGGTTAGCAGATGACAGGAGTTTGGCAGGTCCCAGCACCATTCCGACCAGACAGGTGTCCATATCATCACCACAGCTGGTACTCAGCAGGAACCATTTTAGCAGTCTCAGCAGAAAAAGTAAGGAGTCATTAGACCAGAGAGATTGTACGCCCCATTTCTATCAACCGTCTTTCCAGGTCACGTTTGAGGCATGTTAGTAGGGGAAGCCTGTCCTGCTGCTGCCCATGCTCTGGGGATGATTAGATTATTTCATTCTCCAGAGCTGTCAAATTGGCACCTTTCCCAAGTACTTGGAATTTTTTTTTTTCATTTAAGTAACATTTAATTAGTTCTAAGAAGCTAAATTCTATTAAAGGTCTAAGCATGTTAGGCTGGTTTATTTCTGAACTCTTTCCCCTATGTCATGTATTGTTGAATAGGGAAATTGCTTTAACTCAGAAATGTACAAACATATTCAAGAAGTCCTCCTTGTTAACACTAGACTCCTGTTTATATGCTAGTTACTGTGGCAAAGTCTCTGATGTGTAACACTTGAATTAACATTGCACATGATCAAAGGCTTCCGCGGTTCTTTCTTCCACTCCCCCTTCCTCCAGTGCTGTGACTGCAGAGCCCCCACATTGCCTCCTAAGCACCTCTCCTCTGTTTTCCAAGGGGTAGGTGTTCCAGATGCACAGGGAAAGGCTGTGCAGGAGGTGTCTGGCCCATGCTGGAGGGTTAAGGATGCTGATCATGCAGACAGACTCCAACATAAACTGCCCCACGGTGACATTCGTATTTGTGGTGGAGCGTCCTTGGTCCAACATCTGAGCTGTGCCAAGTGTGCAATTCATCACAGATTGACCTTGTTTGTCTCTAAAACATTCCCAAAGCAAGGTGAGGTTGTGTGTGTGTTCTCTCTCCCTCCCTTACTTTTGTTCCGACGGATGATAGAGATGCTCTGTTGAAATGTGTAACTGATCAAGCCCGTCCCAATAAAGTTGCCTGAGCCTTTAATACATATTAATATTATCCTGGGGTAGTTTGTGTCAAAGCCTGTCAGCATGCATCATCCTTTGGGAATTACCATCATTAAGTCTCCAGTGATGGGAGTCAGGACATGCTTCTGCAAAGCTCCTCTGCTTTTATGTGGAGCTCTCTGCCCGTCTAGCACAAAGCAGGCTGTTCTCCCCTCCTGCCTTGCTCACCTGGACTGCTTACTCTCCCCAGAGGGGAGAAGGAGGTTTGTTTAACTCTACCTTTAGATAATTTCTGCTCCTGCTGCTTTAGGCAGTCATTGTTCTAGGCAAGAAGATGACATTCAAGCCTTTGATCATGTGCAACGTGCATGCTACGCATCAGATACTACTGCAGACTCTGACATACAAGCCAATGCAGTGCAGTAAAAACAAAGCTATAGTTAAAGAGTCCTCGTTAACTGTAAAATCTAGCACACAGAATGTAAGAAATATTTCTGCACTTTAGCCTTGCCCCTGTTACACATGTGTATTTCAATGCAATATCTAATTGAAGAATCATACATATTTTTAACAGAGTGTGCTTGCTTCATTCACTGCACAGAGATGCAGTACGTTTAGGGGATGAATCAGGAGCGTGGAGTAAAGTAGACTCTTTCCTGTAGAATTCCACTTTATTTGTTAAAATTGGAAAGTGTGTAATGAATGAGGCAGACAATTGCAAAAAAATCACAGTAGTCTTATAGTGAAGCCTGTTAAATGCTGCCCTGGTGAACTGGGTCTTGTTCCTGCCTCTACTACTCTTATTCCAGAGTCTTAAGCTAAAATGTTCTTACCTGGCAAGTGACTTTGTGTTCCTCATTTTCTGGATGCCCAGCTCAAGACCTGAAGTCTGATCTGTGTTCCCAGCAACAAGAGGAGGTCAGGAGGAATTCCCTTGTGCATACCTCTGTGCTACACAGGACTAAGTGGGCTGGAAAACAGGGATCTGCAAGTCTTGAGATGGGCACTCACAAGAAGTAGACATTCAGATTCAACTTTTTCTTCACTCATTTTCCTGTGTCTGTTCAGAAGAACATTCTTCCGGTCATCCTGTGAAGAATGCAATGAATTCAGTGCTTGCCAGGCATTCTCGCTCCACAAATGAACAGCTGAAACAATTTCAGAAAGAGATTAAAATTTATTCTTGCAGGTCAGGAGAGAGAAAGGATTTCTTTGGGGCAGGGATTCAGCCTGGGAGCTGTGGTCAAAGACTTCAGCTTCCTGCTCTTGCAGGTTTTCTCTGCGACTTTTAAGTCTCTACTTCCTTGAGCCTCCATCCTCCATCTGCTGTATGGAGGGGAGCACTTCCCTGCCTTGCAGAAATGTGAGGCCAAGCACGTCAGAGGCTGAGAGAGTGGTGGACAGTAAGATTAGGTACTTCCAGTGTTATCCGTGCTGGCAGTAGTTGGATGGAGCATACTAAATAAAGGGGAAGAGAGTAGGAGAGAATGGGGAAGCAAGTTGAATGATAATGAAAAGAAATGATGACTAATGCTGCATTCAGTGAGCAGAACCATCCTGAGGACTGAACAGGGCAGAGGTCTTCCTGGAGAAAAACTGCAGGTGATCCTGTGATTACAGATTTGTTTCATGAGGCAGACATGTGCTGGCGCCAAATTAGCGCGGCACAGTTTCTGTGCAGCAATTTCCAAAGTTTTGTACGCCCAATGTCACTCATCTCTGAGTGCAGAGGGTATTTTTTCCAGGTAATTTACTTGGGTTTGGGACTAATCCTGTTAGGCAGGTGGAGGCTATGGATCATTGGCACTTGGCACCCCCTGATTCTCAGCACAATGTGAGTGTCTCACAGCAGTGGTGGGGTGTTATCCTCTGGCACCAGGCACTGCTGGGAGGCCCTCTTTGCTCGCCTCCCATGCCAGTAGGTTCCCAATGTCCATCTGACAGCATGTGGATGTTAAGGCTGTGTAAATGGGGTTTTCCATACTCCTTGCCCTTTGTTGTCCCCAGCTTTGGCATCTGATCTGCCTTTCATCCTGTTTTTCTGTGTCTCTGTCTTCCCCTCATCCTGGCCCGTCTCTGCTTTCCTCTCCTCCCCTTCATTCAAGATGGAAAATTCCTTCTCCTCCTCCTCCACATGGTCTGATTTCCAGCAGAAACACTGAGAGTGCTGGAGAGTTTCCCTGCCATTAGTCCTGATGTGCCTGGTGACATAGCAATCCCTCACCTCTCAGAGGAATGATTAGAGGAAAAATCACTCCTTAGCTACCTCTGCCCTATTTTGGGGCAGAGCTGCCTTGGGCTGGGATGTGCTCAGTGAAGGAGGACTCTTCATTTCTCATAAAGGCTATGGGCAAACAGTACTTTCAGAGACTTCTGACTTAGCAAAGCATTTTCATGATCAGGAGAAAGACTTTCCCTTGTCCTCCAGAGCACTCATTTGCTAATCTTCATCACCCTCTTCATAAGGGGTGATTCTCTTGCCAACAAAATTATCACATGAATTTGCTAGTACTGTCAAAATACACTTTTTCCAAAATACCTCTCTCAATTCCTTTTTCCTTAAAAACCTTTAGAAAAAAATCAAAAACAAAGCATCCAGCATGGAAAAATAAGTTGAGGCTTAGGACAACAAGGTCAAACCTTTCATAGAAAATGTTAAATGTGCCTGTAGGCAGGATAGGTACATGGAAGCCGTGGGAAGCATCCAGCATGCAGGAGCTATCAACATGTGCTATCTATGCTGGCAGTCACAGCAGAGAGGGGATTACTGTGAGCAGGGTCATGGGGGACGATCCATTCTTTTGGTTTGGCAACCTAAGTGAAAAATCTGGGAAAGAAGATCAGACTGAGCCCAATCTTTAAATATTTTTCAGTATTTCTTTCTGAAACAAAAGCCTTAAAGAGACCAAAAGCTGAAATAAAATCCTTTTATGTTGAATGAAACCAGAAATAAGAAATAAGAAAGTTTTCTTCAATAAAAACAGGGAAAAAAATCTGGTTTTGCAGAATAGGGCTGGAGGTGTTAGAAGTTTGCCTTCTCTAATCAATATTTAAGGGATATAATGCTCGCGTAGGATATGAGAAACTCATACTTTATTTCTTTTCTTTAATTTTAACCCCTATTTCTACTTCTTTGCTTTATGGGCACCACAGCTATAGGGTATTTTGGTTCTTCCTCAGCTCTTCCAATTGGAGTTGTTCCACATCATATAAAACACTGAATTAGTCACAGAGACAGAGTGCACAAGAGAATGACTTTGTTCCGGTAGAGTCAGGACATTCCCCTGGAAATGAGCACATCTGGTTCTTCTCTCTGCTAGACCACATGTTAAATCATTAATGCACATTGGCATAATGGCAGCAACAGAGGTTCAAAGCAACATTTGAAAGAACTACTCTGATGCTGAAGATGCTCACTTGTAAGTGGTAGCTATGGGTCATGTCCTCTCTTGAAGACACAGGCTTGATTTTTGGTCTCCCCACACTTGAATAGATGTGTTATTCCTAGCGTGGCGAGTTTAGGAACACCCACAAGCTGGTCTGAGTTGTGTGCAACTACAGCCTGCTCTTCTCCAAAGCAGTTTTATATGTCTACTCATGAAATTATTTTTCAGAATGTTTTGAGTGGCTTCCCCCAAATTCTTGAGCAGGTCTTAGAAATCTAAACTAGCAGTTTTCCGGTAAGTTTATCGTGTGCCAAACACTCCCCAAAACCTTACTGCATTATCCCTTTGTGTTCTTCTCCCTCACAGCTGAATGAGACATTTCATCTAGGGTAGAAATGCACCGTTAGAACATGATGATCCTCCCAGTGTCAACTCTCCTGCAGCATGTTCTCTAGTACTTTGTCCAGGCTAGTTTTGGATGAGTCAGGTTCTTTCATCCTTCTTAATCTGACTGACTGTCTATCCTGCCACCTAATACCCCTCCCTTGCCATTCAAAGGAGACTTTGATTTTGGCTACTTTGTGTAGGTTGTCTTCCACCCACTTAGTGCATTCCTTGAAATGTCTGTTCTTCCTTTGCTTTTTCTCTCTGAAAGAATTGCATTTGCCTGTTGTCTTGGCTTCCTTGACAGCCCTTTCCCCAACTGAGCCAAATTTTATGTATTGAATCAAAGAAGCCTTGTCTGCACAA
Source organism: Pyrgilauda ruficollis (assembly GCF_017590135.1). NCBI lineage: Eukaryota > Metazoa > Chordata > Aves > Passeriformes > Passeridae > Pyrgilauda > Pyrgilauda ruficollis. Next base: position 12,547,059 of record NW_024513654.1, on the reverse strand, counting down.
TAGGTCTCATCAGTCTGAGCTCTAAGGAGCTCAGGTCCTTGGGATCAGCCTTGTGACTGAGAATGTCATGAAAAGATCCCACAAGGTCAAAATCTTTCAGTCTATATTTCCTCTTCTGGGATTGTAACATCATGGTGTGAAGCAATAGGGTCCCTGAGGCATCTGTGAGTGGATGTTTCTCTTTTTCAAGGGGGGTTGTGAATCTCCTGGAAGAGCAGCAGTGGAATTTCCCAGCAGAGGTGTTGTTGCAATACTGGTATCTTTGAGGCTGTAGTGAGAGCTGTGATGGATTCAGCAGCAAGGTGGCCTTTTCAGACAGTGTCAGGGCTGGCCTGATGTAGAACAAGGTGGCAAGACCTCTGCCCTGAACCACTTGGAGCAAGAGCAAAGCAGTGCAAAGAAGCCAGGTCAAGGAGAGAGCAGAGAGGTGAGCTGGGGTGTGTCTGTGGCACAACACAATCCCCCCATCAGAGGATTTTATTGGTGGAAATTTCATTGGGAAAGGCTGACACAGTTTAACTTAACTTTTTGCTGTGCTAACAAGAATTAAGCTGAAACATTTTTAGGGCAAAGGACTCATAAAAGTTGCTGGATATTTGCAGATGTAACAGATGATTTGGCTTAGAATACAACTGTTCCACCTGTTCCAGGCTAGCACCCAATGGATGAACAGTTTCTTACAAGGGTTTACATAGGGGTTTATTGCAATGTGTCCTCACCCTTCTCTGGCTGGACATACAGGCCAGCTCTGTACTAAGTCCAGAACTAATAAAACATGGTTTCCTTTCTTTGACAAACCTGCTAGAAAAGCAACTTGCAGTGTTTAATGCAAACAGAGCACTAGGGCAAAGTGTGTGATTGTTTGGTTTTTTCCTAGGTAGGCAAGAAAAATGAGTATTATCAGTGAAAGCCTCTGGTTCAATGTAGCTGGGGCATTTATTTGCTTCTGTCTTGCCCTGGGCAAAGCATGTTTCCTTAAGCTGGGCAGAGATGCAGCTTGATTCCTTGCTCAGCCTCTGAGAGGCTTCCTTGATCAAAGTCTTGCCAGCTGTGCCAAGCATTCAGCATTGGTGTGACCTCTGTCCACAGGAGCCTTTCCTGAGCTGAGAATGTCAATCCCTCATGGCAGTGTTGAACCCTGTAGTGAGAGATGGGGTGTTAGCTGTGGGGTGGTACCTGTAAGCTGACTATAAAGTCTTTAATGTTTTACTAAGCACCAGGTGCTTTCAAAGTCAGCCATACTCATCTGGAGCCCCATGAACTTGGGTACACTTCTAGATTTCATCCATTTTCATATGCCTGCAGCTGAGTACCTGTAACAAGTCATGATACAGATTTCTCAACCAGATGTGGATATGAAAGCTTCAACACAGAAAGCTTCAACACAAACTCCTTCAGGTGAGCCCTGTGAATAAGAAGTAGATTTCAGCAAGCTCAGGTGAGACTTGCCACGAGAGGGAGACAGCATGTGTTCCCTGAGCACATCTACCTGAATGAGACAGCCTAGCCTGGTGTTGTGAACATGTCTGGACACTTGCAGCTCTTAGTGAAGTGGTGAGAACCCAAACTTTGTACTTTGGGTGTGTGGTAGGTACCTGTGATAGAGAACAGGGACTTATCTTCTGGCTGTTGTCATCTTCCGAGCATCTGTAGCATGACTCAGTGCCACAAAACACAGAGCAAATGGAATCCAGATCTGCTGGCAATGGTTTAGCACACGTCCAGGCCTTTCTAGGTCAGGCCTGGGAGATCCTGGTGCGAGCAGGACTGTGCAGCACCCAAGGAGTTGTTTCAGGTACCTGCAGCTGGCTGGCAGGGCCATTCACTGTTCATACTGCAAACAGCCATTGCACAGGCTCAGCTGCACCCTGTGACCAGCTTTGGCAGGCTGGGTGTTTGCACAGGGCTGTGAAAACACAGTGCTGCGAGACTGGGCTGCTGCAGCACCCAGGACACCTGCTTGGGACTGCTCCTTTGCTTCCTCAGCACCAGCTGAGAGATTTCATGGGAGAAGAGGCTTGTTCAGTGCACATGGGATGGCTTCGTTGGCCCTGCAGATTGTGTCGGCTTTTCCCATGGCTGCAGCATAACAGTGGGGCTCTGTTTTCCTTTGGGAAGGGAATAAGCTGCTTCATCATTATGATCTCTGTGTAGTGTCCTGTTGATAAGATCAGTCAACAGCATCAGAGGAAAACTCAGATTCAGTTCTGAAGTATAAAGTGAGTGAGGCCTATTTGTTTAATTTGAGCTTCTAAGGTTTAAATCCCAGAGGAAATTAAATTAGGTGCCTAGAGCAATGGCAGTCTGTCATGTTTATTTGCTGGGAATGTCACCTTTAATATCATGCACATACAACGTGTGTGTGTGTTAATGTAATGGGGTATCATACTGTGCAGGAGCAGGCATGCTACAAGAACTGGAGATGTGAAATACTGTGAGTGAGGGGTGCTGAGATAGGATTGGATTTTTTTTCAGCCTTCTCCATAAGACTCACTCACCAGCACAAAGGTGGTTTAGCTAATTGCAGTTGGGGATGGCAGCCTGATCTATGTATGAGCACAGGCATTAGTGCTCTTGGGCCATTTTGATTGGGCTACTTCTAACAGGAGAAATCTTGTCTAGACGCAAATCCAGGATGACAATACTTCTTGCTTCCAAGCCCTCTTAAGCAGTTGGTGTCCTGCTGGCACATGCCTTCCCCCTACATGCTCAGGAGAACCTCAAGAGTGCCAGTTTCCTGTGTTGTGGAATGTAGCTGCTTGTACATTTGGTTACACCTGCGCTTTGGAGTCTCCCTTCTTCTCCAGGAAGAAGGCATGTCTCCCCAGCAGTGTTGGGTAGTAGCATTTGGGGTGGATTTTTTTCTGACTTAGATTGTTAAAGACAGGCTCTGAGACACACACTGTGTGTGTGAATGTCACTGCAGCAGTTTGTCACTGCAACCTGTGACACCTGCTGTCCACTAAAGTTAACTGTCCATGCAGAGCTCGCAGAAGGCGCTGTGATCTTTCCTCACGTGCTGCACAGAGCAGGCTGCCATTGCTCTGAGCCCCCAAATGCAGCTGAGCCGAGCTGTGGTCTCCTGTCTCGCTTCACTTGTCAGACCTTTCAGGGAGCCAGTTCAGCTCAGTGCCTCAGTGGAATTTCTGCTTCTATTTCAGCTGGATTACCAAAATTCACTGAGAGAGGGCAGTGAGCTGTAGACAGGCTCAGCCATCTTAAGGCATCATACCCCAGTTTCAGTGCTAGGCACAGTGCTCCATATAGGGTTTGTCCCTAGCCAAGACCTGACCTGTCCCTTCTTCATTCTCTCCACCCTTTGCTGTTTACCCCTGCATACCCTGTCTTGTCTTCCTACAGCCTCAGAGCAGCTGGCTGTCTTGCACACGTGGCTCCCATTTCTCTCCTGCCTGTGGCACCTTGGGAGTGCCCAGGGGTCTTCCTGCTGTGCTTGAATTCTAGCCTCCCTGCCAAAGCTGCAGCTCCTCATTCGTGCTCTCTCACCCATCCCAACCTCTGGCATTTTTGCTCATCCATGGATGGCTGAATATTCATTTCCTCCTGGCCTGATTGCTGTGAATACCAATTCCTCCTCCTTTTTCCGGCTGTTCTGTAGATTTTGATGTCTGCCAAATTGTTTTCATTCCCTCACCCCGCTGCAGACTGCACCTCCGCAGAAAGCGATCCTCTCGGTGCAGAGCCCCAGCTCCCCACCCAGCCCTTCCTCCTGAGCTGAGTGATCAGGTTGCCCTCCTGCCTCCAACAGGGACAGACTTCTCCCTCCTCCTGCAAACAGTCAGCAAATGAGTGTCTCCAGTTCAAGAGGCAGAAGAGTTGCAGGCCCCTGCAAGGAGACTGCAGCAGTTTGCGGTGGCACTGCGTGTTTCAGTGCAATGTTCCTCAGCTTGCCAGTCTGCAGATTGGTGCCAGGTTGCAGAGTCCTGTCCAAAGCAGCAAGCTGCTGGCTCCAAGCTGAAGCAGAGTTTTTTCAGGCTCGAGGTATGATGAGAAAGGCCTGGTAAAGGTGCCTGCATTCATGCTGAGCAGCTTGGTCATAAACACTGGCCTGGAGCCTGCTGCAGGTTGAAGCTAAATGAAGAGGGGTATGTAGTGGAGAGGGGAGGTCATGGTTCCATCATCCCCTAGGAAATCTGTGTGGAGTGGCAGCAGTGTGGCAATGTTGAGGGGAGAGGACTGCAGACACTTTGGATTTGTATTTAGTGAGTTTTGGATCTCTTGTCTTGCCCAACAAAAGAAGAAAGGCAGACTAGAGTATTCCATTTCTCTTTCTGTCCAATAGTCCTGCTTATGTGTTGCCAAAATGGAGCCCAGAGGCTTCCACTTGCCCATGGCATCCTGGCAGTCATTTGCTCTCCACTAGTGTTACTGGCCCTAAGCAGCCAGTGGGCACAGGAGCTGGGCTTCCTGCAGGGCAGTGGGACAGCCTGGCTGCCCCTCTTCCTGATCTGAGGTGGAGAGCAGTGCAACTGGCCACTTAGCTCCACTACTGTTTGGTGCTAGAACAGTCCTTTCTCTGGAGCACAGGGTTCATGGCTGGGAAGAACAGGGAGAGAAAGGGTGAGAAAGGGGCATGGGAATGGTGGGCTCTTCTGGATGGAAAGTAATGACAGAGAGGAGGAAAGGGTGGACCAGAGGAAGGAAAGGAGGAGCAGGGGGAAAGAAACAAACCTGTAGGCTAAAATGGAAATAATAATCCACTGGATGCTGCTGCAACCTAACTCCCAGGAATGCTGCTCCAAGGCCCCCTCACTGCGTGGGGATGTTTGCCTGGTCCTGCACGGCCGTCTCTGCTCCTGTGCCAAACCAGCTGTCCTGCCTGGAGCTCTGGCCTTTGCGGCTGTTGTGAAGAGGGCAGGATGTGTTTGCTTTTGCCTATCACATATTTTTTTAAGAGGGTGGGAGTTCCTCTGCTTGAATTCCCAGGGCTGATTTTCCCCATGATGTCTCTGGTTTCTTTGACTTGGGGGACTCCATGGAGCTGGGGTCGTGGTCCTCATCCAGGACTTTTGACTTGACAGCAGCTGTTTTCTTGGACTGCTTCACGCTTGCCAGCCTGGCTCTGAGATGGGCCAAAAGCTTTCCCAGCACAGGCATGCAGGATGGGCATGTGCCATCACAATATGGGGGTGCCTTTCGTGGGCACCTCTGGGAGCATTTCCCATACCCAGCATCTGGTTCATGTGAACAATGTGCTGTGCTGGGGTCAGGCCCTTCCCCATGCCCAGAGCACCAACTCTGTATGGATCTCTGGCTCTTCCCTATGCTGCTATTTCCTGATTAAACTGTGAGCTTGACTTCAGTGGATCAGATGAAAGTGGCTGTCTCCCACTGTCTCTCCAACAGTTGTTATCTTGACCCTTTTTCCTCCTTTCCCACTCTTTCTGTCTAAAGCCGAGCCTCTAATTTTAGACTGAGGGAGATAATTGAGGGTCAAAAAAGATTGCTGTGTAATTTCAACTTTTTTTCAGTGGTTGGGGTGGAAGACAAAGTTAGGAGCTCCTTGCCCTCAAACCTTTGTATTGCGGTAAAGAAAGACATAGGGGAAGGAGTGAGTTGGTACAGTCTGCTCCGTGCAGAAGTCATGCTGTTCCTTGCAATTAGCTAAAACTAAGAGTGAAAAAGCATAAAATACTGTATTTCCTTTGCAGATCCTATTGACCGAAGAGTTCGTAGAGAGAATGCTGGAAGATTTAGAAGATCTGAATTCTCCAGAGGAAGTAAGGCTGCATCATTCCTGTATCTTCCATGTACTGTCTCAGAGAGCTCAGCCCATCCTGCAGCTTGTCTTTGATCCTCCCCTCAGCCTGCAGGCTGCAGCCCTGCCCCATCCATAGACTTGAGGCCATGCTAAGCCTTCACATCTGCTGTGAACTACTGAGGCACTGAGAGAAGGGATTGCAAGAAATATAAGACAGGGATAGGTATTAAGGGAGTTTCTGTGTTTTGATTTCCATCAGCTTCTTTTCCAGCATAGTATCTGAGCACCCCAAATGAAAGCAGTGCAGCCCCTGGGCCAGGTGGCAGGATTTCCTCCATGCCATGTATAGATGTAGTCCTCAGCAGCAGCTCCTAGCACATCATCTTCCATGCTTTCAGAAAGGCTGAAAGTGGTGGTAGCACATGTCCTTTTGAACAATCTGTTGTATGGGCCTCCTTTAGTGGGTTTGGTAAGCAGGCAGGGCTGTTTCACATCTGCTACTTGGCCTTCACCTGCTGGCCCTGCACGGTGTGTGAAGGACCATCACCAGTCTGGAAGCATTACAGCAACAGCCAGGGGGGCTTTATAAAGCTGGTACTAAACTTCCCACTGCCATGTGATCTCTTCCTGGGGAACATTTAACACCCCGTCTCCCATGCATGCCATATAAATATTCTGCTTGACTTCAAAGATCAGTGGCAGAAATGACATGTAATATTTTTAATCCCATTTTTTACAGCTCCCTGCAGACTCTAAAGAAACTTTCCTTGGCTTGTAGAGCAGCCCTCCCCTTACTCTGCTCCACTCCCCCCAGGAAAATCTCAGGGCTCTAATTGTTTCATCCAGAGTTGACTTAATGCCAGGGTGTTCCTCACTGTGTGAGTGAGGGGAGCATGCTGCTGGCTGTGCAGTGACTTTCAGACCACCTTTTATCCAGTTAAATCTAATCCAAAGCTCATTTTTGCTAGTGACATGGAAGCCCAGGAGCACTTTGGTTTGAAGGCCCATTAGCGAAGGCTTTAGATGGCTCATGTTCCTTCACTGTCCATTGAGGCAAAGAGCATGGCAGCTCCTGGCCCAGCAACAGGGTGTTTGGTTCCCACTCACTGTGACTTTGCTGAATTGAAAAGTGAAAAACAAACAAATGCAAAAGATGACTTCTCCAAGAGGATTGCTTTGGAACCAGTGCTGTTTATAAAAAGGAAAATACTTGAGATGAAATGTGATCTTTCAGCATCCAGATTCCTCCAAGGATTTGTAACTTGCAGGATCTGGGTCGGGCCAACTGAAAGCATTCCTCAGCAGTCCTGACTGTTGCTGATGATGTTCATGTGGTAGAATGAAGCACTGTGAGGAGTCTTTCCTTTGCTGCATAAAGAACCACCTGTGTTAAGTGAAATTAAGTGAAATAATCTGAGCATCTTTACATGTTTTTCACGTGTCCTAGACAGACTCAGAATTCCTTGGGCTGTGCAGGGCCAGTAGATTACATGATGCAAGCTATACACGGCTTGAGTTTATAAAAATACTTAAATAGGACCTGAGCTGTTTGTTTCCTAGAGGATAATGAACAGGAGTTTGTGGTAGCCTCTGTCCTGAAGAGTCCTCCTGCTGTGCCCCCAGATCATGGATCAGACCATGAACTACCAGCATATTAAGGACCATGGATACCAACTGCAGGTTACCCTCATGGGCAGCTGCAAATGGAGCAAGATCAGAAGCAAATTCATGTTAGAGACACCCTTGCTGTGGAGCAGGCAGCTGGAGGGGATCTCCTTTAGCAGGAACCTCGCACTGAGCCTGTGTTGGTGTCCATCAGAAACAGGGTGCTTACGGGAAGAAAGACAAGTAATTGGATAAAGACTGATGATTTCCAGGTGGCTGTCCCCTTGTACCAGCTCTCTTATTCAAACAGCCCCTGGGAAGCCTATGGTGCTGCTGGCCTGGGTCTGAGGACTCTCCTAGGAGAGGACCACTGTATCCATAACCATTCTGAATTAGCCACCTCCAGGGCAGATTGTCACTGGTGGTGTTGGGTCCCCATGAGATTCCTCCCTGGGAGTCCCATCAGGGTGTCAGGGAGTATCACAGGGCAAGACAGTGCAACACTGGGTGCAGGACAGTCTTGAAAACAAAATGAGCCTACAAACAGGCTTCCAGAGCTATCCCCCCCTCTGTGTTTTGGGTCCTCAGGTTAGCCACTGGGACTGTGCAAAATGCCTATGCAGAACTGGTTGCCATTCAGCTGTGGATGGGGCAGATTTGTGGCCTAAGAGATTCCACCCCACACCTTCACCCCCACCCCAGAGCTGTGTTGGAGAGACCTGTGTGAATGCTTGGGCACTGGTCATGTGGTTGTGAGAAGGGTTGGTGGTAAGGCTCCTTCAGCTCTGTCCCTGAATTGGTTGTGTTCGGGTTGATGTTGGGGTGACTTCCTAGCCCAAGCAGGGACATCAGGATGGGACCGGTGGACTTGCCTTGTTTGGGAAACATTGTCCACAGACAGTGCTGTGTAAACCAGACTGGGGCAAAAAATCTCCCTTCTGTGTGCTTCAATCAGTGTTTGCAAAACAGCCTGAGCAGCTGAGTGCCTGTGTGAGCACAAGGCATTGTAGGGCTCTGTAAGGCCTTTGTGCCAGAGGTGGGAAGGGCTGCAGCAGGAATGCTGTGCAGGCACACTGGCTCTCCCCAGCCAGGGCAGCACAGTTTGCCTGTCACCAGAGAGCTCTGATGGCTCACCTACATTCCACTCTGAATGAGCAGGGGTTTGAAAGCTGCCCTGAGACTCCCTTTAAAGCAAATGTGGGCTCTGGGGGCTGGGCTGGGTGAAAGAAGAGGGTCATGGTTAGATAGGAGGGAAGACACTTCCGCTGCAAATCTTCTGAGAGGTTGGGAAGGGGGAAAAGTGATGGGGGCAGAAACTCTCCAAAATTCATCTGACGAAATAAACAGTGCTTGGGCTGAAAGCTCAGAACTTTACTTTGGCAGCTGAGACAGGCCACATTATCTAATGTCCACTGCTGTCCAAAACATACTGATGGGGAAATGTTTTCTTAGTGGCCTCTTGTTTTAAAAAATAATAATAACATGGGGTTTGCCTGCCTTTGCAACAATTTTGTTTTTTCTCTGCAGATTGCAGTGATATGCATTAACTGGTTCTCTTTACTGTCTTACAGTTTAAACTTCCAAAGGAGTACAGCTGGCCTGAAAAGAAACTGAAAGTTTCCATCTTGCCAGATGCCGTGTTCGACAACCCACTGCATTAGAGCTGAATTACACTATTCTAACAACTGGGAGAGCCAAGTTACTGTCCATTACCCAGTGACTCACAGGATAATTAATGCAGTAAAAACTCTGCCTGCAAATAAAAAGAGTTTGCTGCACAACCACTGCAAACAGAAGAGGAGCTACTCAGCACCAGCCCAGACCGAACTGAGCCCTTTCCTTTATCCTTCCCAAGGCTGAACTCTCTGGGAGCAGCCTGCGTATGTGTGAGTGCGAGTGAGAAATATTTAACTATGAAAATTAGTAGTAAGAATCCTTTCTCTCTCCTAGCTGCAGAACTCCCCTCTGCCTTAGCCCAGGGTGTAGACGCTCTGCACGCCTGTATTTACACATACATTTCTGCCAGGTGCGAGCCTATAATCCATGGATTAAATGTTCTTTACGTGACTCTGGAGTCCTTTTGTTAGCCAAACTTTTACTGACTGCAGAACTGTTCTTCCATGTGTTATTTTTTTTTTCTTTTTAGAAACGGAATGGTATTTCCCCTGTTTAAAGGAGGCCAAAAGCTCACATGCTTGAAGCTGAACAGATTTAAAGATGAACTTTCTAGTTCAGTCAAGAAAAACAAATCCAGATCTTCCCTGCCCTCAAATTAGGCATGTTTTAAGTGTTGGTCTTGGTGCTATTAGCTATGGTATCACTGCAAACAGAGGCAACTTTATTCTCGTGCATCCTGTCCTTATGCCTGAACCCCAGGGAAGGTCACAACCTCTGGTTTTGCACAAGCAGGAGGAAGAAAGCTACCGGGGCGGGGGAGATCTCCTGTTTACAGTGTGTTTATCTTTAAAGAGATACTGTCAAGTATTTTTTCCTTGCTGTTGTACAGAATTTGAGAAGCTAGAAAGGATCATTTGTTCACAGGGACAACTTCAGCAGCTCTGCAGGATCGGGGGCTGCTTGAAAGCATATGAAGTGAAGATCTCTGCTGCCCTGGCACAGCAGAAAGGAGTCTCAGCCTCAATGAAGCCAACTATTCTCCCTGTTCCAGCAGGGTTGTGCCCTAGTGCAGCTCCATTTTCCCCTCTAGCCTCGCTGTGGTGGCTCTTGTTGCTGACCTTCCTCCTTTCAGATGGGTTTGAACTGTAAAGCATCAAAGCCAGTTTGAAAAGACACTCTCTCTAGATCCCTGTGGCTTCCTCCTTGGAGCAAAAGGAGTGTGCAGAGGAGCTGGTCTCTGCAGTGCCAGGAGCTGTGTCTCTGCATCAGCTGCTGGCCCTGTGGATACCTGCAGCAAACCACCGCAGGCTTTACCCCCTGCTGCTGCTGCTGGGTGCTTCTGATGCATATTCCCCAGCCTTCCTCTGCCCATTGTCTTTTGGTGACAACTCTTCACTCCTTGTCTGGGGAGGTGCAACTTTCCTTCCACCCCTTTCTGCCTACAAGATAACTGGTGGTTTATGCGCAGTTGCTCTGTGATCCTAATACAAGTATAACAAAAGCTTTTAACACTTAACTCCCCTGATCAAACAGCAAAGTCCAGGAGGCCTCACAGTACCCTGGGGTTGGTTTTCTGTTTGTTTTCTGATTTAATTTCTTCCCATCACAGTCAGCTTTGATGTTTCCTGCATATATTTGAGGCTGGTTAATGTTGGTCAAGAAGCAGAGCTAGGAGCCACAAAGCTTTCCTTGGACTTGCTACAGAATTCCTCTGTGGCCTCAGGCAAGTCACTCAATGTCTCTCTGTGCAGAGAGGGTGACTATTGACTAGAGGGCTGTAGGACCTACCGAAGCATGCCAGGGTTTGCAGGGGAGGTCGTGCTTTGTGTACAAAGTAGTATTTGTATTATTATAATTGTTTTTATATTATAATTTAAGGCAGGCCAAATGCAGGGTCCAACACTGCTCTGCAGAACCTTCCTTTCTGCAAAGCTATGAAAGCAATTTACATGTAAATGAGTTTGTCATTTTGTCTGAACTCAGAGGATCATCTTAAAATCCTGCTGTGAAAGAACAAACTTTCAGATATCTGCATGTGCCAGCCAGAGTGATTGCTGTGCTGAGGCAGGCTTCATTCATCCATGGGATCTCTTGGCCAGTTTTCACTGTCCTGGTTAGCACTAAGCATCCCTTCTGCTCTGTAGATCTATGTGCAAGGGACAGCGTGGGTGAGAAAGTGCCATGAAAACCTACCAGTCCAGCTTCATAAACAATGTGCCCAAGTGTCCCACCAGAAGATAATGGGCAAACAGATAATTGTGGCAGTGGGGAAAAGGCAAGGGCAGCACCTACAATTTTGTCCCAAAGCCATCCAACAGTAGCCCATGGATGCTCTTGCACGAGCTTGCTGGGGGTGCCGCAGCAGAGCTGGCCTGTTGCCACCATGCTGGCTGCTCTTCCTTGTTTCCAGATGCTAGCTCTCATTAAAAGGAGCTTAAAATCCACATCTTTGTGGAGAAGGGACATTTGGAAGGTCAGTCATTGCTATTCCTGCAGAGATCAGCACGGGGCAGAGAGAAGTCCATCAGACCCTCTCTGGGCTCTGACACACATCTGGAAAGCTTGAGACCTCCTGCCCTGTGAACTCTTTGAGCCTTCACGGCAGGGATCTGGTGCTGTATGCAGGGAAAGCACCTCCTCCAAGCTGGCTTGTGCTCCAGTTCTGCCTTTCTCATGCAAGTGTTTTCCTCACTGTATTTACTCTCATCAGATGCTCTGGGCTGGGTTTCCATTGACTTCAGAGGGAGCACGCTGAATGCATGTGATAATCCACTCAGTACCCTTGTGTGTGTGTGTGTGTATTTTTGTTCCGTGTCATGTATTTATATATAGTTCTGTGTATTTGAGTTATGAACAGGTGGCATGCCAGAAATCTCTATTTCTGAGACACTTTCTCACAGATCTTTGCTGGTAGCCAGATAACAATTGAGGGGGGAAGGCTTGAAGGGAAGGAAGTGAAATCTTCCTATTTAGGTAAGGGGGGAAATAATAGACAAATAATTGCTAAAATAGAATTCTGTGTCTTATTGTTAGAGCAGCTATGAGAACCTGGTGAAAGTCAGCTCTTAAGCTCCCTGGTCATGTCACTGGCTCTCAGCAACTTATCTGAGAGTAAGAAAGTTGCAGTTACTCAGTATCCTGAAGAGCTGAGCAACCACAGGACATCCCCTCACGATTCATGTCAAGTTTGCAACCGTGCCAAAGGCATGCTCACTGGCAAGTAAATGAGATGTGAAGTTTGGATATTTTCATCTTGGGGCAAGAGGACCTGTCTGTGTGTGAATGAAATGGAAAAGAAACCTTTGTATTTTAGTGAGCAAGTAGTTTGAAAGAGGGAAGTCATCAGTGTTAATAAATGCCACGGTGTTTTTCTAGCCCAGTCCTGATGAGATGGTAGGACCACTGGTGCTGATTTTTTCTCAGTTGTGTAGAAGACCTGAAGCAGTTTGTATGGAACCAAAACCTGTGGGGCTTGTGTTGGCTAAAGACAGTGACCTGGATGGAAATGAAAGCAGTTTAGAAGCAGTGAGTACAGGATTTCTCTCTCTTGAAGAAATGTGGCAATGTAGGTCAATTCAGATATTTGGAAAGATGAAGAGCCTTGAAAATCCAACATGTGACAGCAATTCTGAAACAGGAGAAGCCTTAAAAGTCAGGGCTACTCTCTCTCTCAATTTCTGATTAAAAACAGGACAAGGAATGTATAATTTCAGTATTAAAGTATGTAGGGTGTGATCTGAGCAGAGAAGTCAGTCTTGTAGCTGCTGTAACCATATTTTCAGTGGCTTAGATAGATGGTACCTGCTGTGTCTAATTCTTTGAGGATGCTGTATATTGGTTTTACTCTACATGGAATTGCCAACTGTGATTTGAAATTATATTCTGAAGCTCTTCACTTTAAATATTCAGTTGCTCTTGGATGGCTTTTGAAATTACACCATCAGGTCATCAAATGGTCTTGGGAAAAGTGAGGGTTGTGTTGTTTTTCATCTGGGACCAATAGAAATATTTTTTTTAAAAACCCAAAACACTTGAAAGCAGTGCTTGGCTCTTCCCTCCTCCTAGGTTGGCATCCAGAGTCCATGTCCTGCTTTGTCAGCTTGTACCTGGCCAGGGCAAGGCAATCACATCAGGTGGGGAGAAAAGCTTGAGGCCAGAGGAAGCCCTTAGACCGTGTGTCCAGTTTTCCCCTAGCATGGCCTCGTGCCTTCTGGCTCCACTGTATCAAGTCTTGGGCTTCAGCCCCTGCTTCATCTGGGCCAGGTGAGGAAGGGTCCAGCACCAGGAGAGCCCTTCCACCTCCCAGGGACTGGGTGACTGCCCTCCTGTGAGAGAACGCATTGTGCCTTAATTTTTCCTGTGAGTGAAGCTGCAAGGGCAGACGAACTGTCGAGCAACCAAGAATTCCTTTCTGTGCATCTGCCCCTATTAATAAATGCCAGCCTGCACAGCAGCCAGACTGTATCCAAAGCAATCTGAAAATCCACATTTGCCTATGGGGTTCACCTCTTAAGATTTTAAAGCTGGGTTTAAGTCTCTTGACCTAACAAGCTCTGTTTCAACCTACTATTTTTATAACATTTTTTCTGTTGTGTAGTGTCTGCTTGCTCTCTCTTCTTTCAAAAAAACCCCAACCCTTGTGTTTTGACATGAGTCCAAAATTTCAAATGGAGAATAGGCCTGAGGTTGCAGATGTGTTTTAAACGCGGTCCCATATCGACTTGTCTCTCAGGCAGTGAACCTGTCGTGTATCGTGCTTCACCACCTCTTCATTTCTACCATGGTTCTGTTTCCCCTAAAGTCGCTGACAGACCATAAAATCATCATAAGTGGCACATCAGTTCACGAACGTCATTTCTAGTCTGCTGTGAAGGGGCTGGCCCATCCCTTTCCCTTGCTGGAAGACCACAGCATCGTTCACCATTTGGCTTGTGGAGCCCTGATAGCAGGAGGGGATCGTCAGCCCAGGAAGGGCTGCACGTGGCAGATGTGGCCGGCCAGGGCCTGGCTGTTTTTAAACTGTCCTGATGCTGTGCCTACCCTCTTTAAAAAGAGGAAGAGAGAGAGAAACAAACCCAACCTCGAAAAGCCAGAAGAAAATTTCCTGCCCATTGTCATGTTTTGCAAACACTGTTCTTTTCTCTCGCCCTCTCCCTCCGCTCCCGACGAGGCTGGAGATGAAAATGGCTCCTTTGTTCCTTTCCCTGGGGCCCAACTGCAGCGAAAGTGCGGCTCCGGAAACTCTCCACTGCACGAGCGGCGAGGGTGGGAGGGACCGAGCTGTCCCCGTGTGCGGCAGGTCCTACAGAAGCACGGCTTGTTGACAATGCCCCGAGCAGGATGGGAGCAGAAGGGCTCCGTGGTGCTGGTGACGAGGCTCCTGTGCCGTCTTCCTACAGAAGCAAGCAGGATGCGAAACGCACAGGGGCTCGGGAAGGGGAGCTGGGTGTGAGTGGCCATGGTAGGGACTGATCATGGGCTGGGGAGCTCTGGGCTTTTGGCTTTCCCCAAAGTGGGAATCTGCAGCCCCGTGGAAGCAGGCAGCATCCTGCTAGGGGCTTGTAGTGGTGCCCTGGCTCCTGCACTGGGATGCTCCTTGCACCCATCCTGGTACTGTGAGTTTGGCCACAGTCATGCTCCAAACCCAAGTCTACTCTTTCAAAACCCTTCTCTTGTCCAGCCCAGGCTGGACACACTAACTTTTCCCTTTTTGTAAAGGGATGGAGGTTTTGCCTCTCGCTGGGGACATTACTTGTTTTGTGTGCTGAATGGGAGCAAAGGCAAGGTTCCCAGGGCAGGGGACACATGGGTGACTGGGACCACAGCAAACCCTGACCTCTGGGGTTGCCCTTGCAGCCCTGGGGTGAACTTTTCTGTACTCCAGCCATGTATGTGTGGGTGTGTGGGTGTGTGTGTGGTCTGCAGACGCAGGGGTCGTGTGGATGGAGGAGCCCCAGGACACTCCCAGCGGGGCTGGAAGGAGCCTGTGTTTCTGTGGCCGGTGTACCAGTACCTTGTAGATGGCCTTTCTTCCCTCTCCCCTTCTCCTTTTTTTTTATAAAAGACAAAAAACAAACAGAAAGCTAAACTAGCAGAGGTTTTTAAATATTTTATATTAGTTTCTAATGTAAATTCTTACATTGTTATTGCAGTGCTGGGTGTGTTTCGCCTGCACGTGACTTTTTGTAATATTTTTGTGAATCACTAAACTTTTTTTTTCCTCCCGTGTATTCTAAGTGCATTAAAGGTATTTGCAGAATTGTCAGTGTCCTTCTCTGCGGGCAACACAATGGGACCGACTGTCTCCTGCTCGGCTCTGTGACTCCTTTGGCAGCTCCTTCTCCTCGCTGACTCCTTCCCTGCTCCCAGGGAAGCGGGGTCTCTTGCCCAGACCTCTGGAGTGCATGTGCAGGGGGGAAAGTGATCTTTTCTTCCCCTAAAAACTCAGCAAAATGACTGGTCCCAGGACCTGCCAGATTCAGCATCTTCCATGAGCATCTGCTGGCAAAACCCTTGAGTAAAGGCAGCCTGCGTGCCCTGACAGCCAGGGTTTTCCCTGCTCTTTGGACAGGCTGGAATAGGCAGTGCTTGCACGTGGGTGCAAGGATGCAGCCAGTTGGCTGAGAGATGGCAAGCTCGTCCACCAGCACAGGAAGGAGGGAGCTGGGGTGAGTGTCAGGTCAGGTCCGTGTTCCTGTCCTCTGCCAAGTGCCTCCTGGCTTCAGTGGGATTTGTGGGGGTGTGGATGTGTGTGCAGACTGAATATGTTGGAGAAGAGACACAGCAAACACTTATGAAAAAATATTACTGAGCTAATGTTGCAATGATTTCCCAGTAACACAGAATGATTTTGCAGTAATCATTTTACACTCCTCAGTAATAAATGCCTTTAAGGCCAGAGAGAAAGGGTGGAATATCTGGGCAGCGGGGGAAGGGATATTGCAGTGCTCAGAGGAAGGATGACAGGGAAAGAAAAGGATGCATGGAGAGCCAAAATCCAGCTTTAGGCAGGTTTTGCACTTGCTCTTCACAGGTGTTATCTCAGCCCACCCTGCATCAAAAGGGGAGCAATCAGCAGAAAGGGTTTCTGCAAGGATTTCTGTTCCTTTGCAGTTTGGAGTGAAAGCCATTCTTTTTCCTAAGACCTCTCCCACAGCTGCATCCAGATACAAACTGCCCCAGCCCCAGTGCAAAGCAGTGAGATCTCCAAGCTCTGCCAGTGCAGAACAGCCCCTGCTGGACATGACCAAGAGAACACCTCCTCAGCTTGGTAAGGTTCCACCATCTCACCGGAGGAAATCTTGATGGGCAGTGGGGTTCCCCAGTGAGGTTATTTACCCAGACAGGGGCTTGCAGGGAGAGAGGCCACCCACAACTGGTTCTTTCACCCAAGACCCCCTCACTCCTCTTGCCTTCCCAGTTTTCAAAGCGTATCCAAGCACAGGGCTGCCCCTTTAGGACATCCCAGCAAGGATGGCGGAGCCAGACCAGCAAGGGACCCCATAGAGTGCAGGGAACCCTCACCGTCAGCCACTTGGTAAATTTAATTAATGAATGAACTATCCACTTGTGCCTTTCCTGTGGTGGCCAGGCAGTACCCCCTTTGCAGCACTGCATCCCAGCTGATTCCTCTGTTCAGCCCCAAATCTGGAGGGGACCGTGGAGCTGTGGCACAGTGGGGTGCCCCTCTCCTGCTGGCACCCTTCCCCCCAAGGCCCACCACCGGCACGGCTGTGCCCAGCCCAGGCAGCCTCAATGCTCTGCCTCCACCCCAGCCAAAAGCACCTTCGGGCAGTGAATTTAATTAAGGTTTCTGAAAAGCAGTGTCTGGGAGCCCCTCCTGGATCTGCGGCTCTGAACTTCATTAGGAGCGGTTTGTTGCTAATAATGCCGGCAGCTTCTCTAATTAATAATGGAAGGGCTGTGAGCAGATGCCAAGCCAGGAGAGGGAAGGGATTTGTTTGTTTATTTTGCTCCTCTCTTGGTGGTTTTTTTCTGGAGTGTGGAGAGAGGGCTGGGGCTCATTTCCCATCTGAGAAGTGAATGGCAGTGCCTGGGAACCTCAGCGGGGAAGAGGGTGCACCTGTGAAGCTGAAGAGGGAGATGGAGTGGGGTGGGAGATGGGCCCCCATGGGTGGAACAAGGCAGCATCCCCCACAGCAAGGGGCTCCTGCTCTGGTGCTCCCTGCCCACCTGGACAGAGCCAAAATGGCTGGATTTGGGCACCAGGAACAGTTCTGACCCCCAACCCCCTCGCAAAGCATCACCCCCACAGCATGTCCCTTCCCATGGCACATCCCCATCCCATGGCATGTCCCCTAGCCCATGGCAGGATGGTGCAGACATGGGAAGGAAGTGCTCTCCATGCTTCAGTCCCCTGCACCACAAGGATGTGTCATACAACACCCAGAAACGTGGGCTCACAGGAGGTCAGCACACCACGTCCCTTTGGGTTTTTCTTTTTCCCCTCTTTTTCCCTCATTCCTCTCCAGCTTGCTGTCTCTCCCAGCTGATGTTTGTGGCACAGCTGGCCACAGCAGCACCTCGGTGCAGAGGAGAAGCTCCCGACACAACCCAGGCCATAGCACCCAACATGTTAATGCCCCGTATTCCTGGGGGCCCAGTGCCCAAGCCATGGCTGGAGAGGGTCCTGGGGCAGCCAGGCTTAGCCAGATCCTTCTGCCTCCCTCTGGCACAGGACAAGCACCCCCAGCTCCACAGCCAGGCTTTGGGGACACCAGGGAACCAGCAGGCATCCTTGTCCTGGTGCTTGTCACAGCCTCAGGTCTGGCGTAGGGGCCCAGGACCTGGCAGGAGTGGGAGGAGGCTGCAGAGAAACTCCCTGCATGCCCCAGCTCCCTGTCTAGGCACCCACAGCATGCCTGAAAGCCCCAGCTTCTCCAAACAGCTTTCAGAGCAACTGTTCCTGCTGTCAGGCAGCATTTGCACTGGGGAAAAAAATGGCATTACCTTGCCCTGTCACCTCATCACTCAGAAGAACTGAAGCAGTGTTTGGACAGGCCATAGCAGCTCAGCCACAGTGGCCTCAGTGCAGGCATTGTCCCCCCTGTCCCCTCCATGCCCCACTGCTCACCTGCCACAGGGAAGCACTGCCTGCAGCTTCATTTCAGGCAGCAGCCATTGCCACAGTGGCTTTCCAAGAAGGTGTACCTCAGGTTTGATTTTGTTTTTCCTGGGGGAGGAGTATTTTTAATGCCCTTTCCCAGCGTTCTCATTTCCTCAGACTTTCTACGCTCTGCCACAAATCATAACCCGCTGGAGGGCAGCGAGCGGGGCTGTCCCGTGCTGGGGATGCTCCTGATGCAGGAGACGGGGTACCCCCTTTGGGAGGGCTGGACAGCAGGGAGCAAAGGAAAAAGCATGGTTAGGTATTAAAAAATCTCCAGGAGCGTCCAAGGCCAAGATCACCTGGGAGGCCCAGCTCGCTGCCCAGGCTGGGATCATCCCAGACTGCTTAATGCAAAAATCCCTTGTCTGGCTGTTAAAAATGCTGGAGCAAGCACGAGGCTGTGGCACCTCGTATGTCCCACCTGCTTTTTGAACAGGAAAATTATCAGAAGCTTGCAGCAAAAGGAGAAACATAAAGGCAAAGGGGCTCAGGAGCGGAGGGGCGGCTGGGCCGTGTGACAGGGAGCATCCCCGGGGGCACAGGGCGGTGTGGCAGCCTGCCCAGCCCCAGCACAGCCAGCTGAACAATACTGCGAGGCGTTGGGAACACGCTCGGCAGTGGGAATCCCAGTCCTTGCCTTAAAAGGAGATTTCAGGGAATGATTTTATTGGAAAATTGTTTTCTGATTATTCAGCTTGTTGAAAGTTTCATTTCATTATTTGCAACATGGTGGGAGGGGGGCTTCGGCTGCACAGGAACAGCGATGGCCAAGGATGTTTCCGTGAGTTTCTAGTCCAAAAAAGCCCATTAAATCATCGTGTTTTACCTCTCCTGTGTTTGCAGACCAGAGAATTTCCCCCAATTCCCCTTGCACTGAGCCCAATAACTTGTGGTTTTGATTCAAGCGGGCGGCCCAGGACGACGTCCTGTCTCGGCTCGGTGACTTCAAGAGAGGAAGAATCTCCCACTGACTTCCCTTGGCTGTTTGTCCTGGTGGCCAAAAAAAAATGCACCCCTGAGAGCAACACCCCACTGCCAACTTATTTCTGATGCAGCTGCATCCTGCTTGCCTGGAGCCTCTTTTGGATGAAGGGGATGCCCACAGCACCCCTCAGCTGGTGCAGGTGTGCCCTCTGAGCCACATGGATTGATACAGAACGACAGCAGGACACCCCCAGCCTGCCCTTAGCGAGCAGCTCAAGAGTTAATAAACTTCAAACAGATGTGACCAACGTGTCAAGACATGAGAAGTACGTGGTATGGATGTTTATAAGTACATCGACAGAAGGCATTCATAAAAGGTTATAAACTGTGGTAATAAGCAACCCATCAACTTGTTTGGACTCTAACACTTGATTAACCATTTATTAAAAGGTGCAGTAATCATTTATAAGCCATAAGTGGGACCGAACGTAAAGTATGACTCCTTTTATGTTAACAGATGCCTCAAGAATTTCCTCTCCCTTTCTGACATGTTTTGGGTGGTTAAAGGCTAACCCTGGCTGCCAGGTGCCACAGCCCCTCCCCAGTGGTGTGCATTAGCTGGATTCATTCCAGGAGCCTCCCACTCTCCTGACACCCGTGGAGGGGAGCCAGGTGTCCCCAGCACAGGTTTGTCAGAGCCCTGGGGTTTTGTTCATGGAGAGTTCTGAGGTTGTGCTGGCCAGGCTCTGGGTGACCTCCAGCAGCAGTCCCTCCCTTCAGAGACTGGGGAGGGACAGACACAGAGGTGTTTGCTGCCAGCAGAGCAGGGGCAGCACAAGGTGGTGGGCAACAAGGGAAGCCTGGCAGCTCCATAGGGAGGAGGGCCATCAGATGCAGGAAGAGCTCAGGCACCTCTCCCAGGCTTTCCTGGCAGAGCCCAGCACGGGTCCTGCTGCCCACAGGTCCCCATTGCACCCCAAAGGAGGATCTGTGGGGAGACAGTGGGCACCAAGCGCTGAGCAGAGCGGATCATGGACAGGGAGACTTCAGAGGGGTTAAAATCACCTGCCTAGAGACTCTGGAGCCCTGGGGTGCCCAGGGGAAGGAGAGAGCACAGGGAGAGCTGGGAACCCCCTCCCTGCATTCCCCATGCAGGAGTCTGTTCAAGCCCCAGGCTGCCAACACACCAGGATGAGACAGAAATGCCTCCAACACAAAAGCAGCTCATCCTTCTGTCAACAGGACCCTCCTTTCTTGTTTGCCATCACACTCCTACCCCCAGACAGGTCGTGTTTTCCTTCCTGGTGTCTTAACAAAACCTAAACCAATAATTGCTCCCATTACACAACCAGGAGTGACAGTTTATTAGCCATGCTTCCTGACCTAATTTATACCAGTGGCCTCCTGCTTTTCCCTTCACTGTGGGCAAACAGACCTTTAGGCTTTCTGAGAGGAAGTTTAAACCCCAGCAGCAGTGAGTGCATGGGCCTCAGCTCTAGAGCAATCCCATGCCCTCACCTGCTTCAGTTTCCCCCAGCTGTATCAAACTGGAGCCCTGTGGCACCACTCGGCTTTGGGGCTTTAGGTTTGGGCTTGCACAGGGGATGGCAGCCTTGGATGCTCTGCCCTTGACAGGAAAGCCCAAGAGCTCCCTGGCAGGGGGCTTTTTAGCACATGTGTGGCACTGGGTCATTTGGCTGGAGCCAACTTGAATTGCAGAGAACATGCAGAGAATGAACAGGAAGGCTGAGAAACTGATGTGAAGATTGCAAAGATTACACCTTGTTCTGGGCAGGGAGCACACAGGGGCCTTCTGGTGGGAGAGCGGCAGGATCGAACTGCAGATGGGAATGGAGGTGGTGGGATTGTATCCTGCTCCCCTCCTGTCTCCATGATCAGATTTGGGGTTGGCATCTTCATGTCCCAAGCTTGTTGCTGGGCTGGCAGCACTGAGGAGCTCCATCTTTCCCTCAGGAAATGCCTCACTGTGGTGTGGGATGCTGTGCCAGAGATGGACACAGCAGGGAAAGGGCTGGTGCAGAGGGAGGACAGGGCCACTGGTAGCCACGGGCTCAAGACAAAGGGCTGCTGCTTTCTGCCCTGGCCTTGGGGGCAGCGAGGGGTGGTGAGTGTCCCTGCACCCAGGGGATGGTGACACAGCAAAGCAAGAGCCCCGGGCAGGAGGGTTTGCATGTCCACTTGGGAGGCTATAAATCCTGACCTCACCACTGCAACACAGATCAGCTGCACAATGCCACCAAAAGTGACTTTTCTACCTGTGGCACAGCCTGGGCTTTGGGAAGTGCCAGCCTGGATAGACTGTAGGAGCAGAGGGATTCACTGCCAGAATTGCCTTCCCTTTTCCCAGCCTGCGATGGGAGACTCACCACACTGGGGTCTGTCATCGATTGCTACCATCCTTTCCAGACCCCTTTTAAGATGAATGAGTTACTTTTGACCCCATCCAGGACGTTTTTCAGAGTGCAGTGGTGAGACTGCCCCAGAGCTGTACTGAGGAAAAAGAAATGTCGGGCAAATTCCGGGGATGGTGGCTGCCCCGGATGCTCTCACCAGCCATGCCCTGTTAAAGGCACTGGCAGTCCAGCTCTGGCAGCACCTCTACAACTGGCAGCAGAAAGTGAAATGAGACCAAGCTGCATTTTTTTTCCCCCTTGTCCACCCAGCAAACTATTACAGCTTTTCTGCCAGGTCCTGTCCCCTGGGTCTCAGGGGAAGGAGCCGCCCCAGGAGGGGGAAGAGCGGAGGAGCCAGTCTGGCCGCCAGTCTCCATCATGCTCAGAAAAAAAAGAATAAGAGAAAATTGTGCTGGATTTTTTGTTTGGTTGTTTTGGGTTTTCTTTTTAATATATATGGAGGTTTTGTGGCTTTGACGCAGTTTCCTGAAAATCCTGCCTCATCCTGCCAGGGACTGAGCAAATGCACATCCCAGCCCTCGGCGCTGGGGAGAGAAGGAGGAGAAGCCAGGGAGGGAGAGAAGAAAGCCTTTGCCAAACTGGCCTGACCAGAATGTGACACAAGAGCAGGAAATGAGTCACGCCGGCAGGGCAGCTGCTCCCAGGCATTTGCATAGAAAGAAACCCCACCAAGCAGGGAACTGCACCGGCCCTCATCCGGCTCCCCCTGCTCCAGCCCCGCAGCTGCCGGGCCCGCTGCCGCACTCACCAGCACCCACCAGCACCCCCAGCTCAGCCAAGGTGGTGAGCCCTGGAGCATCATCCCTGCTCCACAGCTGGCTGGCTGTGCACCCCTGCATTTGGCCAGTCAATCTCAGACTGGGCTGTGACACCCCGGATTTGCTTGAACCAAAGCAGAGCTCCCCTCCAGCACCCTGACATGCAGTCATGGCCAGCCCTCAATATCCACTTCAGACATGCTTTAGGCTCAGGGAGGAAGGGAGAAAGACCAGCATTTTTGCCCCAAGAGGAGCCCCAGTTGCACACCCATTGCACAAGAGTAGGGCTTTCCCACGGGGCCAACAAGGGGATCACCATCCCTGCACCCAGCACACCATTCCAGACCTGTTCCCAGCTTCCAGTGTCACAAGTGGGTGTTGCTGGATCGCAGTGCCTGGGGGGCTGGGAACATGCTTTGTATGCTGTGGGGACCAGGCTGCACACCCTGCTTCTGGTCCCTTCTTATTAATGTCAGAGACAGGAGGTTTCCCCTGCAGACACACTGCATACACACATGTGCATCTTCTCCCAAAAGGTATTGGGCAGGGAGGATGCCACAGCAGGCAGGTGGCAGTGTGTGAGGGACAGGTGTGACTCCATGGGATGGCTGGGCACAAGTGGTGCAGGTTGGTGGTGTGTCCTAGGCTGGGTCAGCAGGTGACCATGGGGACCTCTGCGTTGTGCCTCTTCCATGGGGCTGTTTCCCTTCTCCTCCACCCCAAACAGGAGCAGGGGATGGCCATAAGCAGACAGATTTAGTGTTGGAAACCAGACTGTTGCTGCCCTGCAACTTCCTTACATCCTTAAACCCAGCTTAAGACTTAAACTTCAGTGAAAACCTTCAGTGTGTTAATCACGTGGATGAGGGTGGAGGGAGCTTTCCCCATCACACTGATCCACCTCACCAGCCTGACATGGAAGGGGACAGAAGGGGAGTGATGTTTTTTCTCTGATGGGTTATTTGGATTATGAATGACCCAAGAAACACAGCACTTAGCATCACTTCCAGAGGGCTTGAGGCTTCTGGGGAAGGTGCAGGGCTGGGTGCCAGAGCCTTGAGGAGTGTTCCCAAGGGAGGGTGGTGGCAGACAGGGATGGTGTCACATTCGCAGCCAACTGCTCTGTAAATCTCTGCAAACACCCTCCCTCTACCATCAGCTCAGCAGGGTCCCAAGCCCTAAACACCAAAATGAGTTTGGTACCTCAGCTCAGCAGAGCAGTCAAGTTCATCCCTGCTCCCAGGGACATCATCTGTCCCAGGCAATGCCACCTCAATGTCAGACACCAGTGACAAGTGCCTGGGCGTTGTGGCTCTGCAGGCGGTACCTGCAGTCCAGCCAGTGCTCACTGAGGGCCCAGCAGAGTTGCTAATATTTACTGGGGACACAGGGGGAAGGAAGTGCTCTTTCCAGAGCAGGACTAAGGGCTGCTGAAGGGAGACCTCTGGCAAAGGGGAATGATGGCCTGCCAGTGGCTGGGAAAACTGAGGCTTGGGGGAGGTTGAGGGATGAACGCCAGGACTCAGCTACAAACCACCTCTGTGGCCCCTTGGTGTGGTCTGGGACCCACACCAAGATCCTGGTGGAGGGCAGAATAAGCATGGGCAGGCTTTCTGCAGCTTGCTCCTGCTGGTGTTCATCAGCCACCCAGCACTGTCAGGAAGGGGTTTGGGAGCTGTGTAGGCAGAGGGGGCCCTGTCTACAGCCTTCCTCCAGGCAGCTCCTGCTGGCTGTGGAAGGGCTGCCATGCCCAGCCTGGCTTTGGGGCTTCCCTTGCCAAGGGAGTTTCTCTGGCATGGGCATCATCCAGATGTGGGCATGATGACAGATTGCCAATGCCAGTCCCAGGCCAGAGGGATTCCCAGCCAGGAATAGGGTGCATCTTTCAACTTGGCTAAGCCCCATCCCATCCACCTTCTTCTTTTAAGTACTGGTAAACAGCAACCAGCTTCCCCAGCACAGCACAGTGGGAGTAGAGGGGGCCTGAGAAGCGCCTGCAGAAGAGCCCTGTGCTGGCTGGGGTGGGGATGGTGGCTGTCACTGGAGGCTGTCTGGTACTGCGTGTGTTTATAAAGAAGTGAGAGTCATGAATAGTTTTGCGCTGACTTTTCGAGGAGAGATTTGCCTCCACACGGCCTCCGCCAGTCGACTGCGGTTCTGACACATCTCACACTGCCCTGCCCAGCTCCCACCAGTCCTGGCTGCCGCATGGCTTGTAAAACCCTGGAGGAGAGGTACAGCCCATGGGCTCTGAGGCCTGGCACAGGAATTACATGGCAAACCGCTCCCTTCTCAGGAATCGGCGCTCGAGCCCCAGGAGTGCAGGAATGGAGGGGGGCGGCCGAGGGTGGCACGGGGTGAGCCCCAGTCGTGCAGCAGAAGCCATCGCTGTCTCCTTGTCAGTGTCTCTAGGCAGGACGCACAGGGGGTTCCTGTAAAACACAGCGTGGAAAGACCTGGATAATCCCCACACTGGGAGTGGTGGGGAATGCTCATCCCTCCAGCAGGCTGCCCTGGCTGGTCCAAGGCACTGGGATATAGGCTGCTATAGCAGACACTGCTGACTGGTGTCTTCAGATGTTTGAGGCTGCAGATGAGGAATTCCTGCTAAATCCCTCCCAGAGGCAAATTGCCATCGGAGAGCAACACCCAAGGGTCAGGTTTGGGCCAGATCCTGAAGCTGCTGACTGAGCCTTTGCCCTCTTGTCACTGCACCACAAACCTGACTGTGGACCCTGAGCATTTTTTGATGTAAATACTTTGTTTTGAGCCATTGACGCTCTCGCCAGTGCAAAATGGATTTCCACCAGCAATGTGCTTTATTCCCAGCAGCTTGGCACAAATGGCAGGGGTTAGATATACAGTGTCTCACGAAACAGCTGCGGAAACATTTGGTGGGAGAGCTGTTAACAGAGACACCTCTGTGCCCTGATCTCTGGCAGAAGGTGCTGGGGCTTCTGGTTTGGGAAAAACCTCAGGGGACAAACGGCTGTGGCTCTGCACAGGGAGGAAACACACCTAAATGGTCCTGTGCAAAGTAACAGCCCATCTAGAAGCCAGCCAAGAGGACACAGGAGGCTCTTGAGGGCACTTATCCCAGAATATTCTGAGTGGTAAGGGACCCACAAGGATCATCAAATCCAACTCTTGGCCCGCACAATTCATCTTCAAGAATCAAACATCCTCACTGTGCCTGAGTGTGTTTTCCAAATGCTTCTTGAACTCAGGCAGGCTTGGTGGTATGACCACTTCTTTGGGCAGCCTGTTTCAGTGTCCAACCAGAACATTTTTCTAATATCCAACCTCAGCCTCCCCTGACAAAACTTCAGGCCATTTCCTCAGGCCCTGTCCCTGGTTTCCAGAGAGACGAGATCAGAGCCTGCCCACCTCCTGTTCCCCTCACCGGGAAGTTGTACACAGCTGTGTACAACCGTGCTGTGACCCAGATGTGCACTGGTTCCAGGGCAACCAGCCCTTTTACGGACCGGCACCCCGAGCAGCGCTGGCCGCGCAGGGATGCCGGTGGCCGGGCAGGGCGGCCCTGCGGCCGATGCGGTGGCCAGACGGGACATCGCAAGCCCGGCCTCCTCGAGGGCAGCGGCGGAACCGGCGGAGCTGGGCGCCGGGCCCCACCGCGGCCCGTGTCCCCTTTACGGCGCGGGCCGGCGGGGCGGGGCGGGGGCGGTGTCCGGTGACGCGCGGGGC